>NW_028186756.1:8241859-8304331 GCF_003343005.1 Rhea americana
TTTTTTGTGGGAATGCTCATCTGGTTTTCAGTAGCTGTTCTTTTACACTGGAGCATTATTCTAGGAGCACAGACTCACATCTTCAAACACCATGAAGTGACCGAGTGATTGATCACTTGTCAGCAGAGATGTAATAGCTGACCATGTGCACATAGCTTGTTGCCCCTGCAAAACAAAGCACATAAGGCTGGGGGGAACTGAAGCAAAGGTAGTTTACTTGGCACCTTGAACRTACACAGTAAGTTACTGTCTCATCTGACAAGCACTGACCTGATCACTCCAAAATGCATCAGTACTTATCTGCAGCAGTGGGACTATATTTGGCTGGCAGGCAGCTATCTCTCTGCTTTGCCCAGTAACTCATTCTTTAGATATTGGTCCCAAGTCTGGTTAAGCACTCAGGTAGGTTCAAGTCAAGGTCAGGTAGGTCCAGATCGGATTCCTAATGGGGATTATTTGATTTGTTTTTAATAATGTGTGGCCACAATGCACAGACACTTTAGGATTCTGAATGTGGACAAGGTAGCTGTTAAATATTTTAAAAGCTGGGTCACAAATTAGCAGAAATGAGATTCACATAACATCAAAGACCTCACCTCCTTCCTCTGGAGACTCATTCCTCATGTCACAGGGAGTTACTTATTCTCTTCCCAGCTGCTAACACACATTCATCTGCACACTGAAAAGTCTTGCTAGATTAGTAATGAAGACTTGAAGAAATTCACAACTAAGAGCAAGAGGCAATTTGTGTCCATGGTAGAACAGCAGTAAAAGGCAGGACAGGGTTTATGTTCASCTAGGACTAGCTTCACTTCAGCAAGCATTACATTTCCTTCCCTCTAGATGCAGGTAGCTTTYGGAGCTAGCTAGCTTTCGGAGCTAGCTTTCATGGCCTTGTGGTCACTTTACTTCTGGAAACAGACCTAAATATAAATCAGAGGAACCATAATTTAAATAATCAAAATGCAAACAATACATAAAAATTGACAAATTTTCTAAGTTGGGTCCAAAATGAACTCATGACAGTGCCAATAGAACAAGCTGTGCTGATGCAATCTACTGAGGTGGGCAGGTCAACAGCGGCTCTGGAAGGCTGACCGACTTCTCTGCCCAAGTCACTGCTGCTGGCAGGACTGAGGTAACCCAAAGACCTTACTGAAGGTCAAGATGTCTCTGAGACCACACAGCACAAGCCCAGTGTATCTAATGAAGAAACATTTACAAATATTTCTACTTGAGAGATGCTGATGCAAAACTGAGGCAGCTCCATGAGATGCAACAAGTGAGGAGACAGCTCCAGACCCATGTTTGCACTCTGGCTATGGGGCAGGTGGCTGTTRGGTGGGCAGCTGTGGGCAGGGGGCCCCATGAAGGGGCCCCCTGCTTGCATGGGCAGTTGCTGAAGTATCTACCTGGTAGACCCTGTATTGCTCTACCTATGCTGCCTTAACCTGTGATGTATCTACATAAACTGCAATTATCATTGTGATTAAAAGCACAGATAAGTCTGCTGTAGGTGAGAGAGGACAATTAATGATCATGAAACTGCTTTTCTATTGAAGAAGTAGGTCTGGGAATTTGGAAGGCTTTTTTTTTTTAGAAGCTATATAGTAAATTGCAAAGAAAGAAAAAGAAACAATCTTTTTGCATGTGATTCATGTCTGAAAACACCCACACAGCTCATCAGCTTGACCTCAAAAGACAGAAACACTGCAGCAAGCTACTTCTGGAGAAAGAATTCATAGGAACTAAACTACAGTGAACAAAGAGCCCATCAATTACCAGCTCTTCAGAGCTAATCTACTGAGCAAATAATAATACAATTAGTGCTGATCTCTGAATCTTCTAGTTTTCAAGTTATACTGAATGCATTGAAGGATGGAGACTTGTCACTGCCTTCAAGAGATCTGGGTTGGGGGGAAAAAAGAAAAGAAAGAGAGAGAGAGAGAGAGAGAGAAACAGAATGAGTCAAGAAATGTTTCTTTCCTCTCTGAGTAAGCAAGCAGCAAGTGGGCATGGCCGTACTGGGAAGGGTGAAGTCCAGTGTTGCTTTCATCAGGCTTTTCCATAAACACTCCTGTCATGGCTCTCAAGAAATGGGRTTTGTCCATGACTGCTTGCCATGCCATCCGAATTTTTCATGTCAAGCAGATCTGAATTTACTGAGGAGGTCTGAAAGGACCATAATTCCGTTGTTATCACTTCCTCGTGCTCTGGGTGCATGGACAATAAAACTGCAGAGCTTCATACCCCGACTGCATCRCTCCAACCCCAGCTCAGAGCTTCATAACCCCAAATGCATACTCCCAGCCACAGCTCAGTCCAGCCCAKGCAGGAGACTGTTCACACCTCCTTAGAAGAGAAGAGGCTGTGCATTAGGTTCTGGCCTAAAGCAATAGTCCAGCTACTCTCTAATCTCTGTGYTCTTCATCAAGTTCGAGCAAATAACAAAAACCTATTTCTCTATCCCAATCAGAATGGTAAAGAAGAAACCACTATTTGGTTATCCACAGATACGTCTGCACAAGTAATTATGAAACTGTTATCTGTGACTTAGAAAGTGATCAGATCCCAGAATTTTTCAACCTCCTTTCCCACTACTTTGACTGTTCTCCAGCCACTTTCTGACTTCTCCATAAAGCTTCAGACTCCTCATAAGGTGTGTTAGCACATTCATAGTTTCTTAATATGCCCATGAAGACAGAATTGTTGGGGCATTTGTGTAAAGAGATCCTTATTTGTCCAGCAGGCAAAGTTTGTAAATCCTATCCTTCAGCGTTACCACAGCCAATACTTGCTAAAAAACAGGCAACAGACTGCAGCCGCATGTTGCGTGAGTGATGGAGACRGCAGTGTTAAACACATTCTGTCCAAAAGTGATGAACCTGCTGCGATAATCTGTCCAATTACCAAACCCATCCCATTGCAGCACTATCCAAGAGCATTAGACTTAATTTCAGCTCTCTGGAGTGTGGGAAGCCTCCACACCCTCAGAGTTTTAAGATACTTGTAACTAAAGAAGAGCCCTACCATGACAGCCTGAGCACACAGAATCCTGCAGCCCAGGCCATCCTGAAAAGCACATTTCTTGTAGTTATTTTAGAATAAGACCATCCACAAAATTAGCAATTACAGCTCATTTATACCTCATCTCAATGCAGGGTAGTTCTTCAGGTAAGGTGATACTGGAGCCATGTTTTGTTTTTAAGTGTTAATGTTAAACATTATGTTGGGAAATTCGTCACCTAAGATTGTGGCTCAGAAATGATGAGTATCCAAATGTAAAAGGTCTTGCCAAACAATATTGGCCTACAAAACTGAGAACATTTTATTCTAAAAGGTTGAATAAAAAAGTTGTGAATGCTGAAACATGTCATTTTAAGCATATTGCAAGAGCTCATCTTTTACTTTCCAAATATATATATATATACACACACATATATATATATATTTACAAAGAAAATTATATGACATGCAATTTATAAGAGGACATAAATTTTTGAAGTTTAAGAGAGCATCTTMATGAGTCAGATCAACATCAATGGATCCTAGCATCTTACTTCTAGCAGCAGCCACAAGCAAATGGAAAGAATGTAAGAATAGAGCAATACTGCAAGATACATCCTCTCTAATACTCCCTCAGCCTCCAGACTCTTTCTGCTCAGCTGACTCTGTGAGGCAGATGCAATTTCTGTATCTTTAGAAGTCCTCAGCAGAAGTGTCTTTCATTAAATGACCACTCTCCCCGGAACACGTGTAAATTTTTACACATCTGCAATGTCCCTGTGCAAGCAGATCTGCAGGTCAGCTGCCTGCTGAGTGAAGAATCGTTGCCATCTGTGTGTTTGCAAACAGCTCCAATCAGTTTTATTTGATACCTCCTGACTCTTGTAGTGGAAGAGAGAGTGAGCAGGCAATTCCTAAACATCCTCTCCATTCTGCCTATGTGTATATACTGTAGGCATATAGATGAGAGAGAGATTGGAGTAGCTACTGGATAGTACAGCTGAATAAATATGGGAATACAGTATTCCGATAGGGTGAAATTAAGTCCTTTGAGAGGCTGGTAGGTTTTTTTCCCTCCCAACAAGTTGTCACAAGACAAGACATTTCAAAGGTTTCATCTTCAACATTTCTGAATGAAAAACAGTTTTGGAATAGCAGAACTTCTTTTGATACAAAAAATCTGGCTTCTGCTAAGCAGTAGCGTTGAACAAGCACGTTCGGTGGCTCTTTTCCTCTATTGTTTCTTTCCAGAGACAAGCTCTGTGCTGTCCTCTTCGCAGGTGATGGCTGTTACTGGTGAGAGGATGTGACAGGCAGTTCAGAAGTTTTCTTTTTCCACTACTCAAGAAGAAAGAGCTCTGAAGCTCGCAGCAGTGGAGTGATTTCTTGCCATTTTCTTTCTTTGTGCTTAGCTACAGATTTCCACCAATGGTCTGTATCACCCCAGGGAAAATACATACTACTTGTCAGCCGTCAAGACAAGGGAACTCACAGAAGTAAATCATAATCAGGAGGTTTAAATTAACTGTACAGGGGTCTGCATCTCCACTGGAAAATACAGGTGTTGCCAACTGATAAAGATTGAAAACAGAGTGGACAGTCCTGAATACTGTGGTTAGCAGAGAAATGACAGAAGCAGTGTTTCTACCTCCGATGTTCTGAGAAAATTCCTCTGTTATGTTTTAATCTATGCAGATTTTTGCTATTTCTTTTACCCTGAGCAGCAGAGGCTCTCTTCTCATAGATGCTTTGCGTTGTTTGTTTTTTCCATTTGCCCCATTTCCTTCTGCCTTGCACGAAAAATGGCAGCCACCTGCTTCTATTGTGAAACTGTTCGCAAATGCAGACAGGCACTTACTGAACACAACTGCCTTTGGGCAGGAGCAGGCCCAGCTGGGGCCAAGATCTACAAGTGGACAATTAGCAGCCAAGTAGTGGACTAAAACTGGTTATTTTTATTGCTGCCCTGAGGAGATAGGTCAAACAAGGCAAAACGTTAGCATAACTAGCAAATTGTAAGCATCCAGAGGCTTCTGCAGGCCTTGAAATGCCTGTATGCTGCATCTTTACAGAGCATCTGTTAGCAGAGATTTTTCTCTCACCCTAATGTTTGTATCAAGAAAGCTGTTAAAAGACAAACCTGGAATGTTCTTCATTATTGTTTTYCCACTGCCCCCCCCAGCTCTGCTTTTAAGCCAATTTCATATTTTCGTTTTTCGCTAAGTTAGGATTTGTCAGTGTTTTGAGCTGGCACTGCAAGACCCCAGAACGGCATCTTCCATTTACATGCATGTGAAGCGTRATTGTGAATGTCTCAGTGCTAAAGCCATTTATCCAGAACTGGCCCAGGGACACGTGGAAGTCTCTGTACAACTTGTCTGTCCAACCCTGTCCCATCTGCCAGAGGAACTGAAGAATAGGCTGCATTTTTGTTATGCTTTGGGTATAAGCACTATCAACTAGCATCGTTCTTTAACAGAGCTGGGCTGTCCTKCAAGGAGGGTACATAGACCAGAGGCAGATGCTGTGATGGAGAAGCAGCCTTAAGCTGTGGATTTACAATTGAGAAACTGCTAAGCCTGCTGGAATGACTTCACTCTTCACAGAAAGACAAACACATCTAGCTGGATGGTGCTTCTTCCGTTTTTCAGGTGGTGTTTTGTAGGAAATGGGACAGTAGGGACAGAACTGAAACCTACTTCTCTGAATCTTCTATTTATTGTTACAACTGCTTTTCATACTGCAGCAACAGCCCATGCAGTGCCAGAATGCAGCTGAGTTCCCAGGATAGACGCATGTGATTTTTTTTGAATCTGTTGTGACGTCAGAAAAACTTCCCTTTTTAGCTTTTGCCTCATCTATCAATTATAACTTGCTCATAGCTGCTGCGCCATAAATACAGGCTAGCAGTTCACATAGGCAAAGAATTGCCAAAGCCTTTGGAGAAATTAAAAGTCATTAGAAGASAGCCAGAATCTCCTGTATGTCTTTTATTGCCTTAACCTCACGGCATGATGAGATGCAGGAAAATGCAATAGAAGTGTATAACACTTCATCATAATGAAGCCTTTCCAACATATGTTATATCTATAATCACGAGAGAGTGAAGGCATAGAGTCAATAAACATTTTGCTTGGCCCGTAAAAATCAAGGTCTGAGTAGAAGAAACAGACAGAGGACTTCTACTCTGCTTCCAGAGTACAAAACATCTCCTTCTAAAACAGTGATTGAAAATAAATTTTCTCCTAGAAATGCTTCTTTCACTCCATGATCCATAAAGGCAACTTCAGGTGGAAACTGATTCAAAGACATCTGAACTGTACACATCTGAAGTGAAATAGGTCCCATCTACATTTTCACCAGAGAAACTCCCTTGGCAGCCAGAGTTCTCCTGCACAAGCTCAGATCTGACAGGGTCTTAACAGGGTGGATCCTGTCTGYACCAGCTCACTCCTAAAACCTTCTGAGACCTTCTAAGATTGTGCCAATTGGCAGGGCACCAACTATTAGTCTTCCCRGATAGACCAGTTTAAAGATCCATCTAGCTAAAGAGAACTTCTTTTCTTCCAAAACCAGTGACTCAACAACATCATAAAAAATCCAAACAGCAATGTGAGTACAGCTAAGAAGTTCGGTAGAGATGTTGCATATTTAAGCCAGAATTGTTTACTATTCTTTTCTTCCTACTCATTTACCACAAAGGAAGGTCACTGCAGATTCACTCTCATGCATCCACTTACTGCTTCTTAAGGAGCCAGAGACCACTTGTTGCTCTAGCAGGTGATAAAAGCTTGCTTTGTAAGTGATACAGCATAAAATCTAAGGAGCAGAATAACAAAAATTTTGCATGGAAGGGAAGAAACAGTGAAGAACTTCATCTTTTCTATTCCCATTCACTTCCTCCTATTTCTCCAGCTCAGAAATGGCAACTTTACTTAAGTACTCAGAAGAAAAGTCATTAAATAGTGAACTCTAGAAGGTAAGAGAAGTGCCTTCTTCCTATRTGGCTGCGTATAAGTCAGGTGGCTTATGAATCCCAGATTCATAGGGATTCAGGGGACAGAAAGCTGCCCCCAATTCCTTCACTAAATCCCTCTCCTTAATGAAATGTGCAAAGACTCCCTCATGTCATCGCACTCCATCATTCACCTCCTTGCCCCCTTTTTTTTTCCTGGAAATTCAGGTTTTGCAATTSTAGATCACCCATTATACCCAGCAACTACAAGCCAAATGGAGTGTTTTTATAAACACAAAGTAGAGCAAACCCTGATGCACCTCGTAGTAAGCTTCTGCATGCAACAAGAGCATTTTCTGAGCACAGATTTCAAAACTGTGCTGCATCACAAGAAATAGCAAAGGTTAGAGTCAGATGGGGGCTGGTGTTTTGGACACAAACCTTCCCTATTTTCTTTCTTTCTTTTTTCTTTTTCTTTTTTTTTTAACTGAGTTGACAGCGGCTGACGTCAGTCATTTCCAGCCTCTTTTTGTTCTCGAGTTGCAGTCTTTTCTCCTTCAGATTTATGGCTAAGGAAGGTTTACTGTTCCACTGCTGWATCTTTAACAGGACTGTGTCTTTTGCTGTCTGATCATTATCAGCCTGCCCCCTCCCCACATTTTTTTTTTATGGTTGATGTTTGTACCATCTGGATATTTAAGCGCAAAACTATTTTAATTTGGAAGATTTGTATTTATTTATTTATTTTAAACAAGTGGAGGAGATTAGTACCTTGGAAATGGTTAGATACCTAGCTAGATTTGCAATCAGATTTAAAAAAGAAGTGATGAAGTTCACTCATCTGTTACACTTGAATCCGTGACTAACAAAATTTACATTCAATTCTCTTTCRCACACAACAGGACAGTGCCTGCATTAAGGTTGAAGATGGAATATTACTGTTCCCTCTGCTGATCCTGCTAATCCTTGGCAGGCTTTTACCCCTCTAGCAGGGAATTCCTTTGGGGATGAGGCCCAGTCACCCAAAACACCCAACAATCAGGCCATGATATCTCCATTACAAGGCTTCCCAATTTATTTCAGCAGCCCTCCAGGCTCAACAAGTTGATGTCAAGACCTCGAAGGTTCAGCGTATCCAGAGCCCTTGATCAGCTCCCTCTTCCCAGTCTATCCTGAATTAGTTGTCAGTTAATTTCTAGGACATCTCCTGGGATTTGTTTGCTACCTGCAGGCTAAACTTTCCAAGAGCTTAAAACATCACAGGAGTCTTGGGTTATTAAACAAGAATATGTGATCTCTTCCACAGTGAGATTAAGCAAGTGTGAATTTGCAAGAACAATTTATGGAATCATTATTCCTCCCTCTAATTTTATCCTTCTCTTGGAATTAAGTGAGACCAAGGCAGTATAAGGTTTTACCATGCATTCTTCCAGGATAGCTTAAAAATGCTGATCTAAGACTTCAGTTCTCAAATTCTGCCACTAGATGGTAATAAAATCTAAAATAATAGTGCCGCATCCATTTTTTTTTTTGAAAAACACCTCAATCAGCTGCAGCTGCTGGTGTGTCTGAGCACTACTACACCCCTATGCACGTGAGCCCAGAAGGAAGTCATTTGCCCCTCAATGTCTGCTCAACTGACATTATCTCCTAAGACAGCAATGTGGGGCAGTCTCTGCAGCAGTGCCCCACATCACACAGTGGTAGCTGCTCGTGGGGCAGCTGAGGCTGGCGTGGGACAGAGCTGGCTAGCACTGCAGCACCAYCAGGACCTCCAGCTACTGGCCACCCAGGAGCTTTAAGCGAGTCTTCAGTTTCACCTTCACATAGATGCCTTCTTTCCCAGAACCCATAACATGTCTTACCAATCTCCCAGCTGAACCATGCTTCCCTATCCCAAACTAAGGGGTAAGTTTTTTCCAGCATGTCACAGAAGTGCTGTGGGACAGACCTCTAGACTTTTATCACATTAGTCCCTTCCAGCCCAGTTATGGTTTGGGTATCTGCAGCTGCAGAAGAGCAAGGTGGGGATATTCACCCTCTGCTTCCTGCTTGCAGAGATCCCCATCATCCTCAGACTGGTTCATCTATTAGGAAGAATTAAACAGACCAGGGAATAATTGCAGCTTGCAGCAGGATAGCATGCCAGATGTAGTTACAGGTCTGACTGGACCCTCTAATAGAACAGCATCATTTGAGGATCTGCGATAAGCCAAAATATTTGGGAACAGAATCAGGCTTTTAGTATAAAAGGCCCAGTTCCAAGCCTGAAGATCCCTATGGCTGATAGGGTGGTCTGACACAGCAACCTTCCCCTAAACACATTTTTTTTCAAGTGTAAAAAAAATAGTAATTTTATATGATTTTTTAATATGAAACCACCCTGTGTTTACCGAGGCATCTGACAAAGTAAATACATTTCACATATGGAAAATAATATTTCCCCTCACCTTCCTGTGAAAGCCTCCAACTTGAAGGGAAACACAAGGGTATGGGTGTGTGTACCTGCACCTGAACCAGAAGAGAGGTAGCTTGACCGGCAGAAGTGCTCTGCTGTCAAGGCACTGYATAGCCTGCACATTGTAGGTGTGTTGCTGTTCAGAGTATACGACAAACACAGAAAGCAATTCCTCACATTGAAACCAAGCCTCAGGAACACTCTCGCTAGTGTCCAGGCCCTCACAAGAGGCATATTCCAGAGTATCAGTGCTGCAGCTGCTCAACCTAGAGATGAGGCTATGCCTTCACTGAAGCAAGGGGGAGCAGCATAGCATATACCTGTCCTAGCCAGCCTGGGAGGGGGAAGGATCCATTCACTTCATCTTGCTGTTTAAAAATTGCAAAGACCTGGTCTTAGCTCATCATCTAGGCTCCTTGTAAGAAAAGAGGGAGAGACTATCATCTCTGAGATGGATCAAGATACCTGGCTTTGGAAGCAGTAACTTATTCTTACCGTTATCGGATCCTGTACGGCTAGTTTACAGTAGTCACTGAGGTGGCAAAATTGAGAGAGATTAATCCTAAGGCACTATTCGCAGTAGGAAAGCATTGCACAACTTGCATGGCACTTTAAAGTGCAGGTGCCTGCTCTTAAGCTAATTAGATGTCCATGAATTGCACCTGGCCCGATGTTTGAAGCCTGYACAGCCCTGGTGCAAAGGGCATTTAACATAAGGCTGCTGTGAGCCCATGCAGGTGTGTGTTGAGAGATTTGGCTRCAGCAAATACTGATACTTCTCTACAAGTTGTCACATGGAGAAAACAGCTATTTAGTGTAAGTGGCATGACCAGACCTTGACAACTCTCCTAACATCCGGGGCTCAAAAGGTATTGCTAATGAAGACAGCTGCCACCTCTTAACTCCCAGGCATAACCAAGAAAGTTTAAGGGATTTGTAGTTTGTCTGGTATACATGCAAAGTATTGTTTGTAAAAGAACAGTACTAGAAAACTGTAATTTTAGTTCACCTGCTATATCACTTAAATGCAAATACTATCATTTTTAGAGGTCTTAGTGCTCTCCAGCATGTACAGTTTAAGTATACTTCCCCTTTAAACTTCAGGGTAGGCAGGTGAAGATGTTAGAAAACCCTGATAGGAGTGACTGAGCTGCTCAGCAGGTCTCATCACACCTGCAGATGGAAGCCTCAAATCAATACGAACTCAAAGCCAGTCCAAAGCTCTTCTTTTATCATCTAATCATTGATAAAACAATAGCCTTTATAGAGACAAAATGAATCCATCTGACTTGTCCTGTTCCTGATGAGGAGATAAATCCCCATGTTTTCCACCAGTTTTGTTACCTCATGTTTACCTAAACTAGTTTGGTGTYGTCTCCTGCGCTTAGTTCTAGTGGCTGGAGTGTGGAGTTTGTTCCTCTTTCAGTGGCCTCCTGGAGTTAGTTTCTGGGACTACTTTCTTTCACATATCCTTTTGGCCTAACTTAAGCAGACCAGTGAGGACCTCAAYGGCACTTTTCTGATCCTTCCTAGAGGTACCGGAAGACAACACATTTGATCTTTTTTGCAAGAGGCAATCAGAGCTTCAGAAGCCCTGCTACTCTTTCACATGCTTGCAGCCCATGCAAGCTGCCAGGATCGCCTGTGGTGCTGCCGCAGGCGATACGTCAGCTAAGTGAGCTGAGGGACCTGCAACAGTGTGGCTGCTGCCTCGGCATTTGCAAGAGAATAAGTATTAAAATTGGAGAGTTTTGCCACTGCTAAATAGGATCATTCATTATATTTCTCTTAGCAGGACAAATCTGAGCTACCATGGCCCTGATTGGAGAAGGGTCCTGGAAGGGGACACTTGCCCTGAGCAGTCTTTTATCCTACAAAAGGTCTCCACAGAGCATCCTCTCACAGCATTTGCACACGTGCCCAGGCRGGACCTCCACCTACTGCTACTTCCACAGAGATTACAGTCGCCCTCCAGCAAGACTTAAGTAGTCTGGAAGGAAAATCTTAAGTAGAACATTTAAAACACTGAAATAAATGGGACTGCTTGAAGCACAGTGCTGCTTGGAAGGTGTCAGGAGCTAAATTATTCCAGAAGCACTGAACCGTATGCTGTCAGGAGCAATCCTGTGTTGGCAGAGAGAGGATGGACAAAACAGCCCGATAGATCCCTTCCTTCTATCGCAGCMTCTATAATTTCTCTGTTAATGACTTGTTATCACGTCCTACATGTCAGGACAGATTTTGATTCCTTGCTTGATGAAGCACTGGGGCCAGTCAGATCATTCAGTTAACTGCACAATTCAATACCTCCCTCAACAGCAGAGCCTCCCATCCCACATTGGCTAGGACCATCTTTCAGTACCTCTGCAAGGACCCAGAGGGGAAGGGAGAGGCAGAGAACAGAGCAGAAAGAAACATTCATTCTTCTCATTTAAAAACGTAAAATACATTCAGGTCTGCATGTAATAGTGTAATAAGATATGTAAATCTTATTTCCATAAAGCACCTCCAGGGCTAATTCACGAGACATTAATCATATTCCAGCTTCTCCCAGCTGTTAAATTGTCTGCAGGGGTTTTGATAAAAGATTTTGTATGCATTTTCAAGAGAGGCAAAATCATATCAACAAAGGCAAGTCTACATGGAGCAGAGATTTCTATGCTATGGAATAAAGCCCACCTAGCAGACTCCAGAGCCCCCACCCCACAGGTTTTGTTCCCTGACCAGCTCCTCCCAGCTCTGATCGGGTTTACCTCACCATCCTTTCAATGACACCCTACAGTGATGAGGCTTGGCTAAGGAGCAGGCAGCAATATATTTCCAGGTCACTTCCTTCAAGTGAAATCTGATTTATTCCCAGCCAGCTCATTGGCATCATTCAGTGGCAGAACCCTTAATTATTCCTTTAAATCTCATTTCAAATTCCAAGCAGTGCCTCCCTCCCCTTCCTGTAGCCTTCTGGAATTATAATCTGATTTGTGGATAAACACACTGTTTCCCTTTATCCTACCTGTCTGAAAGCACCTCTTTCCAGGAAAGGCCTCATTTAACCCCCAGGTCACGTTGGGGAGATGATGAGCTCTTGAGAGGTATGGGGCAAGCCAGAAGACTCCAGGACCAGGAACATGCTTTTGGTGAGCAGCAAAAGCCACAGCACATCAGGGAGGGGGGATTCACCTCTTTAAGGCATTGCACACACAGAGCTCCCTTGGCAAGACAGTGAGTGACTCTGAGCCACAGCAGCAGGGGCTGCGTTACAACACCTGTTATAAATGGTCTTCTATCAACAACCCCAACCTGCAGCCCCACGTGTGCATGCCCACTCATCACATAGGCCTCAGCAAGTTGCTCTCTCTTTCTGCATCTTGCAAAGCAAGACCCCGGATCTCCAGGCTTACACCTCCACATTTAACCCACATATTTTCCCTCATGGTTCCCCTGGGATAGCTGGAGGAGGGCTCACCTTGTGCCACTAGCAAGGTGGCAGGCCTGCCCAAAGCTCCTTTTCCACTTGCAAAGCCAGATTTGGGAGGATCATGTTGTCCAGCTCCATGCCCTGTATCAGTTTGCTGTTTAATCCTGTTTTAATAGTGCTTCACGCTCAGGAGAACATCACTGTTGCTGAAGAAGCCCTTCTCCTACTCCAGAGAAATTACACAGAATAGCATGAAAACTAGCCTTGAACAACAGGATCCGAAGCGTTACAGGGAAAAGGGCAGAAGGTCTCCAGAAGCAGCAGCTTCTACACTGTGAAGGCTGTAAATATTGAAAGCCAGTAGCCCTGTGCTTTCATCAAAATGGAGTTGAGCATCTTCCCACTGTCAGAACAGGCAGTTTGCAGTAGGGGCACACAGTCAAGGCAGGATTTTCAACCTGGTACTCAATTTCTCTGAGAGGAGCTCACTTAAAAGAGTCAATTTTAAAAAATGCTGCTTCACACTGAAAATATCACAACTAAAATTTGGACATTTCAAAGTGAAATGCTTCAGCTTTTTCTGTCCCTTTTGATCTGAAAGCAATCAGCAAGTTTGCATCACAATCTCAAATCCTCAGACTACGTCTTTAGAAAAATTCAMCAGTATTACTAAATCTAGGAAGGTTTTTCTTCTTTCTAAAAAAAGGGCTTTGGTAGTAGAACATCAAATTAAGCATASGTGGGACTATTGGATACAGATAAAACCATAGTGAGTTGTGAGAGGCATCTTAGGCCTTTTCTAATCCAGTATAAACTGTAAGTTCAGGAATACTTGGTGGGCAAATATGGCTCCAGGTTTCAGCTCATACAGCTTTCCCAGTAGCCTTCCCACTGAGACTAGCATCTGCCCCCTATTCTTAAGGCAAGCGGTGGTGGTAGCTGTGTCCTTAGGATCCGTCAGATCTACAGTAGTTCACTAGTTGCACGTCCTTGCCAGCGGGACAGGAGCAGCACTTGTTCCCCGGTTCCCTCCTGCTGCTTTGCTAGCGTGGTGGACTGCGACGGCTGGCTCAAGGCAGCCTCCAGACAGGGAGCCAAAGCAGACAACTGCACCTGCATCACCCACAAGGCTTCTCCCAGGCTGCTGTTCTGCAGCAGGGACGGGGTGACCAGCGTTTGCAGGGAAGAGGGACCTGGCTCCAAGCCCACACTGAACACAAAGGTCTGATCTCACTGGCAAGTTGTTCGTCTGTATGATTTGATTGTGTGCCAGAAACAGAAAAAACACCTGAGCAAAACCAGAGTCAAAATGCTAATTGCTGCTACTGCATTTTGGGCAGGAAAGCGCAGTTCATGCTCCAAACSGCTTTACCTGTCAGCATCTCCAAAAGCAGTCTCCCCAAGCTCAGTACTGGCATGAACGAGTTACCTTGAGGTTGCACCCTCATGAGGTGTAACCTTGCTCTTGTTTGCGCCTTTCTTTTCAGGAGAGCTCATGCTGCCTCTCCCCTCCTCCATCTTTGACCACATCCCTTCCTTTCTAGGAGCATTCAGACTCAACAGCCCCTATTGCAGCTATTTCAGATATGTCACTCTTCAAATAGAGGAGAGAAATTTTCTATTTTTAAAACCTCTTTCCCATTGACACTCTTTACCATGCACCAGGCCTCACCCTTCCCTCCTGCTGCCTTGCAGCTTAATGTTTGACATCAAAAAAAAAGAAGTGTTTCAGGAATGCTTCACCAAASGCAAAAAACTCAAGAGCAGGACATCTAGCACGCTGACTATATCACAGCTAAAACAGTCTTGCAACTTGCACAGCCTGCAAAACTCAACAACTCCAATTCCTTTCTCTTTTACAAGTTCATTTTACTTTCATTCCTAGAAGATGATATTTTTATTCCAGTATTTCTGGGGGTTCCTTACCACCCCACACAGCCTTTCACTTCGAGTAGACAGACTCTCCACATTATTACCTGCTGACCTTATTCACAGACTGGCTTTGTTTCCAGCATTTCACCTGGGAAAGCACCGTTCATATTGGTGCTGTTACCTATGCACTTCTATTGAATAGGAAGAAAAATAAAAGGTAAACCACATATACCAAGTGCTATTAAACCTATGTGATGTCAGTAGTTGTTTTATGTTTCCCACTAAAAAGAGTACCTGTACTTCACTTCTCCATGCCCCCACTGAAGAGTCCATCTTTCTCCCCACCAAAACCCCAGTCTACCATGCATTTGGCTGCCAGTAATAGTTATATAATAGCACATTCCTCAGAGGCCCTCGGTTGCGACTGAACAGAGCCACCGTGAATTCAATGAGCAGCTTAATTTGGTCATCTTGGATAATCTACTTGTTTTCTTTGTGTTATGTAATCTAAATTGATTTTGCTATTATTTTGATCTCTACAGAAAAGGAAATTGGTAAATATATATATTTTTTAATTTTGACAAACATTAACCATCAACAGAGCGTCAGCCAGTCAAACTTCCACCAGTAAAGGTCACTCTGTAGAAGAGAAAAGACCACAAGCTCCATAAGCACCCTCAGATCAGGCTCAGGTAGAACTAGTACACAATGAACACCACAAAAGACAAACAAGTCTCCAACAACGCTCTCTTCACACCACTATGGAAATTCAATTTTCCTTTAGTGAAAAGATGTTATTGGCCTGTATGATGACAGCTTGTCCTTGCACCTCTGGGACAATGCAGATACACAGRACAACTCCAAGGACAACTCATTCCTCTGCTGCCGCAGAGCCTAGACCTGCACAGCCAGACACAGCACCCAGCAAGCTGTCTCACTCGGAGATTACACACTGACACYCACCCCCAGTACTTGGGAAGTCACTGAGGATACTTCCCTCTGGTGCTGTGATCAAATGCCATGACCTACACAAAGTCACTTCAGCCCCTCAGTAATACACACTCCGAGCGCTAGCAGGGAAACACAACTCCCTCCCTCAACTCTGAGCTCCAGCCCTGAGATAGCAAAGCCAAATTTTCTGTACAAGGAAGCTGCTCCCCTGAACCACTTCCTATCCTGTTTTTCTCTTCTCTGATGTTTTCTCTCCACCTGCACAGACTCTCAGGCAAAACCTTAGCAGCAGCTTTACATCTTCAGACCCCCATCTTCACAGCCAGACCCTTCTGCTTCACCCAAGAACACCATACCAAAACACTTACCTAAAAGCTTCTATCAGGAAGATGCACTCTGAAAYTCACCACCAAGATAAAATATCTACAGATATCATACAAAAAAGCTCCTATTGTTGCTTGCTCCCAGGATTAAGATAGTTTAGGGGCTAGGACATAACTCTGCTAGCAACAGAGATCCTTCTCCTTACAATTCCTAATTTGTGAGTTCTCAAAGCCACCTGCCATTTCCTGGACTTAAGAAAAAAATCCACCCTCCTTTTGCCTCAAGCCAATCTAGCCATTTCTTGGCTCAGAGTAGCACACATCCCTTCACTTTTATGTTGCAATCTGCAGCACAGCTGAATGAAGGRCAACACTTCATTTCCCAACAGACTATATGAAGTCTTTATCCAGGCCAAATACTTTAAATAAACATTTGAAGACATGCTCCAATTCTGGGAATTCTTCAGCACAAACAGATGGATTGATAGATGCAGTAGCTTAGTTTGGGTACAATGTGATCCAACATGATACTCAAGTGGTTTGAGCAAGGGAAGCGCCTGCAATGCAATGCACTGCATAAAGATACATAATATGTTTTCTTGTCAAGCCCATCAAGACATTCTGATACTAATCTCCCCCATGCACCTCCCATAAAATATATCCAGATATCATCCATGACCAGCTGTCAGATGGCCACAAATCCCTCAGGATTTCTTGAAGTGAGCATAATAGGATAAATTTTGTTCCCACACACCCTGGACTGCAGTGACTCAAGGGGAGACTCTAATAGAGACAGTCTAGTGAGGCCAGCACAGGGCTGATGGCACAACCAGCCCTGTGCGAGGAGAAACTGGGAAGCCAGGCAAGCAAAAGAAGCAGCAAATATAGAGGCTTAATTTTATGTTCAGTCAGGCCTTCAAATTTCCTTCTTATTCAGCTCCATGTCAGTAACAGACTACTCTTTGCCTAAATATTTATTTGAAAATAGTTCTTGAGTTTAGCCTGGGAGCTAGAAAGAGAAATTCAGAGGCTTTGTGTTGAGTAAAGCTAACTCTGCTAACAGCAGCTCAACTTTGTCTGAAGCCAGCAGCTCTCTTCCTCAAGTAGGCTTTTGAAGAGCCATTATACTGAGATCTCTAAACTCCTTGACATCCAGCCCGTGTGCCTTGCTTTTGGACACCAGTCTTTCACCCGTCGTACTCAGTGTTATTTCCTGTCAGAGCAAGACGAGCCGCTGCAGAAACCACAGCACTCACAACTGCTATTGCTGTGAGCATCCAACCTCTGTGCAAGAGGGGACAGCGACATGGTGCTAATAAAGTGACCGCTCATGGCTTCGGCCTGTCTCTCCCGGCATAAGGATCATGTCCCGGCACTGAGATCGTGGCTTCCCTACTTCCTAGCCATTTCGACAAAACTTAGCTTCCTCTCACTACTGATTCCTACAGTGTTCTCTGGGGAGGAGTAGGATTTGCTTCACCCGAACGCTTGCTCAGGTTTCCCCATCCAGGATGCTGGCAGCATCCTTTCTTTTTGCTTAGTGCTTGCCTTTTTTTATAGCACTTTTATCCCTTGGGAAAATAACTAATTTGCATGATGGTCAGACTGTCTGATAAAGTAAAAATTACATGTTACTCCAGAAAGAGAAGTGAAAGTTTGTTTTCAGAGCCCTGTCTACACTAATAAGCTGTAATTGCTATACTAGCCTCATCTAGGATGTGGTGGCTGTTTGCAACAGGTAAATCCAGAAATTAAAGAAATGCAAATCACCTGATGGGTGCAGAATACAATGAACTGCATCTCCTGCCCTCCCAYACACAGCCATTTGACTGACCTGAGGAAGACAGTGGGGAGAAGATCACACTTGCGTGCTTGACTATGAGTATGCAGTTGGCTCGTGTGTAAAGCTGCGTTTCCAGAGTGTAACTCAGCTCTGGTTAAAGTCTCCAGCAAACTCCTACCACTTTCAGTAGTATGCATGGAGAAATCTAGAAAACACCTGATGCTCTGTTGGTGTAACTTGATGAATTTGTCAAACACAGTTTTGCATTTTTACTGTGTTGGTGTCATACAGAATCACGAGATTTTTCCTCTGTTTTTGATACAGCTTAAATGCCCTGAAATGCTTATAATGGGAACCTGACCTTGAGCATGCTGGTACCGCACCACAGCAAAACGAGGCAAGGAGTTCTGAGGTGGTGTGTGCCAAGGCTAGGGCTGCAAGGTGCGTGTGAGCCTTGACTCAGGAAAGTGTGAGGAGCAGGGATTTTGGCCTAGTGAATTATGCAGGTGGCATTGCTGACTTTGGGAGGGTGGGAGAGCGCCCCTGGGACAAGCGGGGGGTGTCTGCTTTGCAGTTTTGCAGGATGGCACAGGGAACTGTTCCCATCCCTCAGCAGACTGTGCAGGGCCTGTTCGAGCAGCAGCAGAGAGTAGAGGATTCCTAGGCAGCATGGGTAGGCAGCAGCAAGGAGGCGGCTGTCCACACACAGGGAGGGATAAATGTGTCTTGCTGTGCCAGAAGGTGTGACCTCAAGGTCTGAAGAGCAGGTAAGTGTCCCCAGCTCCTGGGGGTAGTGGGCCTGCAGAGGAACACAGGACCTGGGAGAACAGGGATGTGCCCTTAATTCCCCAAAACACTGCCAGCAGAGAAAACAAAAATGCGTGGGAGGTTTTACAGATTTCTCAAGGAAAGCAGGAGAGAGGGGAGAAAAGCACCTCTCCACGAGCGCACTGGGCTGTGACCTCTTTGGACATGACCTGCCCTATGTGGAGGTCAATAACTACCAAGGCCACCTAGGAGAGCACCAGTGAAGCAAGGGGCTTGGGTCAGTGTGAGGTCAGCTAAGGGGACAGGGACTACATGGTGTGCTGCTCTGCTCTGCCAAAGCCTAGGCATGCCCCAGTGACCCCATCTCTGCTCTTGGGGCAAGACCTTTCCCCCTCCTGGACTTCTAAGCACTGACCTGATGAGAGGCTCCTTGATGAAGAGCAGGAGTTGATGCCTTGCTTAATCAGACCTGGACTTCTCAACTCTGCTCCCACTAACCTCCTCCCTTTCTGGAAGTGATAAAAAAGGGGGCACTTTCCCCAGGCTAAGTCTCACCTGGGCTTCCTCCTCTGCCCCTTCGCTGTATGTTAATGATCTCACTGGCACCCTGCAGTGAGGCAGTGAMAACCTCCATTCAGAGGATGGCAGCAGTGCAGAAGACACGATCCATGCACTGATACTTCACTAGACAAGTTTTCTGCTCATAAACACAAACTACGTCTTGGATTCCTCCCCAGGACTTGCAGATCCATGGGCTTTAAGAGATCTCCAGTCTCTGCTGAGCTTTATGGCAGGAGAGGAGCAGCTCTCTACGTTTCTCCCTGTCCTTAACTCTATCTCGCATCTGTGAATGCTAAAAGAAAAGAACAAGAGGGCATTGAGAAAATTTGCTTTCTTTCTACTGATCTTCAAAAGAGTCCCTCTTGGAGCAATTTTAACATTTTTCCCCCCTTAAGTAAAGCTTTGGGTGACAGCAGCTGCTTTAGTGTCAGCAATGATGAGCAGAGAGGAGTGCAAGCTAAACATGAGGGAAGGAACATTAATGGAGAGCAGTAGGAAAAGCAGAAGGAACATTAGTGGAAAGCAGTAGCATTACAACAGCTTGTTAGTTTTGGCATCAGCTAAACAGAAARTGGGGATCTGGGGGAAATTGGGTCAGGGAAAGTGAGCGGCAGAGTAGCTGCTGAACATCTCAGTTAAGACTTTGAATGGCTACTCAGCACTGGCACCACTGGTAGTGCTACAAGGGTGTTCAGGGCTGATGTTAGTCCATGACCCTTGCTAGCCTGGCTGTAGCAGTGGAAACAGAGCACTGGGGATGGAGGTTTCTCCAAGATAAGAATCAGATCCTCTGACTGTTGCATTCATAAGTCTGTGGTGATCTGGCTTGTCTGTAACTGAGGCCAGAACCTGAGCTTCCCTCTGGGCCATAACCAAGAAYGTTGTGCTATATTGAAAAGCTGTGTTACATCTCTTGTCCTCACATTGTGACAAGGACATACAGGCTGATGAGGCAAGAAATTATGGCCCCAGTTATGCTTACGGTCCACGTGGACGACACTCTACTCTGCTTTCTTGCTAAGGAACAAATGAGGGGCTCTTTTGAGTGCATATTCAAATCCATACTGGCTACACAAGCAGATGCCATGAACTACACAAGGAGCTTGCATGTGCTCACGCAGACAGGAATTACCAGCTAGGAACAGACAGCTCAGAAAGACAGAATTGCTCTGCACTGGAGACACCTTCCCCATCACACATAAATCCCTATGACTGGTCTCAGCCAGAGACCACCCATGGCCTTGTTATGTTTGGTGGAAAGTAAAGGAAGTAGAAGAGGCCTGAGTGCTCCTCAGGCAGTAACACAGGCTTCGTAGACTGCAAGAACCTCCCCCTCGTCCTTCCCCATGCTCATTTCCAAGCCTAACCCTGGCTCTTGGAGTCAATGTGAAGAGCCTTGGCCATCAGATATGTTAAGAGGTAGGCTTTAATCATCCTCAGCAGGCAGATGTGGTCCTGCCAGGTCACCCCCAGCGCAGGCAGAAAGATCAAAGCTGCCACACTCAAATGCCAGCTTGGTTGATGGCTACATGGAGGAGCAAGAGAGATTAAGCAGGAGGCACAAGGCTCCATGCAGGGGTTGACCTTCTTCCCCTAATGTCAGGGAATGTTTGTAGGAGTTTGGAGAGCCAGCTGATGCCAGTTTGGCGGCCTGTGCTGGGTAGGAAGGCAGAGAGGATGAGGAACGTGTAGAGGAGGATCTGGTCCCTCACCTGGTTTCACTTGGTGCTGGGCAGGGATATTCAGCTCTTGGCAGTGTGGATCTCCAGCATCAATGCTTCATCCATCCCTCTGCTCTGGAAATATGGCACTGCCTCCTGCCACTCTGCAATTCTGCTCTGTAATTCAGAGAGTGACTTGGCATGGGCACCTTGGGAGCTGCCTTTGGCTTGGGCCATTTCTGATTCCTCAGCTGGAGCCTGGGAGAGGGATGGGGACTTTCCCTGTCGTGCTTCCAGCTCTGATGGTGACTTTGCAACACGCAGTTACTAGGAATTAATTATGCATTATTAGCATCCATTATTCATTCCCATTATGTGTACATACAAATGTGGCACTGAATAATAAGGGAATTATGCCAGACAATTAAACGGCCCTCCTCCGAGAAACAGCCTTGGGAGGAGGGAGTGCACGGCAGTCAGAGGGAGAATTTAGAGAAGGGCAGCATCAGCCTGAACGAGGGAAGGAGGCAAAGTGACCAGTACAGAGGGAAGCCAGGGCAGAAGGCAAGAAATGGAACGAGGTGTATGAAATACATTTGGGTTAACAGACAGTTTTTCAGTTGACTAGCTGAACCTAAAGTAATCAGAAGACATTTGAGCCGGGTTTAATCAACTTCTCKGGCAAAACAAGGTAAGGTCCTAAAGGTCATTAAGGTCAAGCCTAAGTGATYCTTCAGCAGGAATAGAAACATTTGATTTATTTTCTAGTCCATTCATTTTTTTAATGTTAGGCTAAAAAAAATTTGCATCAGTTTTGAAATTTTTTTAAAGATTGTTTCAACATTTTGGTTTGAAATCCAAACAAAATTTTTTCAACATTTTGAAAATATCCTGCCTGCTTTCAGCTGAAACTATTTGTGAGATTTGACCCAAATTTGCATATAGATTTGGTCTACCTCAAAATGGCATTTTTCAGCAATGTGGCCAATTTGCTTCGATTACTTATGTCATAGCAGGGAGAGAGAAGAAGGGATCACTCAGTGCTCAGAGGAGAATGACAGACTGCCCAGCACTGCTCAGAGATGCATTTAGCAGGTAGCCTGTACAAAACACCGAGCTACAGCAAAGCCAGCGGAGAGGAAGCTCAGGTTTTCAAAATCCATCTCAATTGATGGAGATAACTAGAAGTGCCACATTCCCAATTTCTTCTTCCGGGAATTCTCTTCTTTAATAAACTCGTTCTAACAAACTGATCACAGCCTCTCTAGTACTCAGCGCATATCAAAGCCATTTATAAAATTGAAGAGAACAGTTCGGGTGAAAAATAGGAACCAGTGCCAGACTCTGTACAGATCTGAATCTACCTTCAGCTGTAATACAATTGAATTAACTTATTCTCCTTACATGCCCGCTATTTAATATGTTCACAGGTCTCTGCTTCTGATCTTTGGTCACTGCTGAAACCAGAGAGTTCAAAAATCTCAGGAGAAGGCCAGGCTTGCCCATGGGTATCCCCTGCAGCACGTACCCAAGCTAAGAGATCTCCAGTGAGTAACATGCCACTCACTACCCACTGCAGCTCAGAGACAACCCATCACTGCAGGATAAAGTTTGCGCTGGTTTTCCTAAGCACCCACCTCTGGGCTATTCTGGGCTGACTTCTATGTGTTGAGCCCAGCAAGATGGGTAAATTCATGCAAACCTGCTGGAATGGTTTGGGTAGGTGACACATTGGTTAGGTCTGGATGATTTCTCCTGATCCTTTCCAGTTCTCTTTTCTAGATTCACATGGAAGTGTTTGTACCAGTATAATTCTAGAGAAATAACTAGCCCAAGAGTAATTTTTTCCGTGGGTGCATCCAACATGCTGAAGACTTTGTTTTCTAAAAGAATATAATTAAACTAGCTCCTCTCCTCCCCCCCCCAAAAAAAATCAAATGCCTGGATAAGCTTTAAACTTGAGCTTTTATGTGCATCTCATTAAACCTGTGCAAATGCTGTGATGATGCCCTAATTTTCTATTGCAATTTAGTTTAAGCCCATGGGGAAAATATTAAAATTAACAGTTTTGACTCCCCCTCCAATAAACACTTCTTAACCCAAACAGAGCACTTGGGCAAGCATTGTTCAACTTTAATCAGTTACTGGTTCACGTAATGGGTGCAGGCAGAACCTCAGCTACATGCAGGAAGTTGCTCTCCACACAGAGAGCAATGAACCATCCAGCTAATTTACTTGACCCATATTCTTGCATTAGTCCTGGCCATCAGTTGTTCATATGAAGTAGAACCACAGGGATAGGAAGGTGTCCTAGATTGTTTTCCTGGTGTCCAGCTTTACATGCTAGCCATTTTCCAGTGCTCAGTCTAGCATGGGCTTGTGGGGTTTGTTAGACACTGAGCTAGGCGACYTGTCCTTCAACTGAGACTAGAAGCAGGTGTGCTGTGAGAAACAGAACAAGAATACAGAATATGAGCCAAGCAGATAACCGTGGTGTCTGCTTGTGAGAAAATTGTATCAAGGGACATAACCAATCGCTTTAGTAGCTGGAGCGCRTGCTTGTYGCTGTATACCCAATCACTGYGCTRTGTATGTCTCGTGCACAACTCGTSCTTGCTGTATCGATATATATATTTTGCCTTCTGATATGGATAAACRTCTTCTGATCAGAACCTATCAGGAGTCCGTGCAATCAATCCCTTCACGGGCTTCCCCTTCTACTCTGCAAGGAAAGCTGGGGGCAACAGGCTGGTTTGCTTTCCACAAGGAAACTGGTGTTGAGTAGCTGAGGTTTTCATTGATAGTAACGTGTCCCCAGACTGACAAGGAGAGAGAAGGCCCAGGAACAGCATGGCACATTCATCTGCACCTGGGTTTTGTTCCAGTCGGCTCGCACAGGGAGTTATAAGTCACCTTTCCCCAAGATGCAAGAGCGGTTTTGCAACTGTTGAAATTTCAGGACTGACAACGGCCAAGGCAGCTGTCTCTACCTTCCCCCTTTTGCGAGCTCCCAAACCTGCATTTCACATGTACCCTTTCTATTCAAGGGAGATTTTGTGCGCACAGCGATGCTGCATCAGTTTTATGTAACCTGATGCCAGAACAGACACCTGCACAAATCTACCTCTTGGCACCCTTCCTGCAGGTTTTGGTGCCAGAAGCACCTCCTCCCATTCCCTGGCAGCAGCCTCAAACCTCTGGGCATCTCTCAGCCAGCTCCACAACAGAACATGACAGCCCCACACCTCTCCTTGCAGTCCTGTTTCTCTCAGCCACTGGCATCCCTTGCTCATTGAACCCAGGAGCAYGGCTAGAGGCATCCACTGGCATCCTTTGCCAGGTGGCCTTGCAAGGGGCTGCGCAAGCCCACATCCTGGCCAAGGCTGTGACACTGTCTGAACAGCTGGGAAGGGATGTGGAGAGTGGGGCACAGAGCCAGCTGCAGCACCCAGGGCTGGTAGGACCTCAGCACCATGGGCAGGTGCAGGCACATGAGGGTTGCAGGGAGCAGTGCACACAGGCAGCTGAGGACGACTTGTCAGCAAGACGCTGCTTGGAGCATCCCAGTGAGACATCAGGCCTTGTGCGAGCAACAGCAGCATTTCACAGTCCTGGGACTGCAGGAATAAGCTGCTGGCAGGCTGCTCATTCCCAAGGGGACTTTGCAAAGAGCTAGGTGGGTGGTTGACAGCCTGGAAAAGGAGCCATTCAAAAGCAGAGGGAAATCGTTTTTACAGTTCAGGTGTGTTTGAGGTTTTGTATGCATTTTTTCAGCTTAAACTGGGTGAAAATTTCAAGAGGGGAAAAAAAACTTCCAAAATTAATCAAATTCAAATGGGGGAAAAAAAATGTTCCAAAATTAACCAAACAAGCATACCCGAGCTTTTGAAACACTATGTCCTGACAATTTTTGCATTTTATTTTCCTGTTGATCTTTTTAGCTCTGTATATCTTGAGCTTTGGGCTGACATAGATAAATAAAAGATTTCATCCAGGCACACAATCCCTGTCCAAAGCCAAAATATTGGTTTGATTTTGGCTATTATTGCTGCCAAAAATAAATCAAAACTAAATTCGCAAATAGAGCCTCTTCATCATAGGAGGTTTAAAGATCAGTTTAAAGTTTTTTCCACAAGATAAGCTATTAGGTTTACACCAGAGGAACCTTGGCAGGGTCTGGGGAAGTGCAAGTCACCCTTCCCAACACAGCATGTTTCCTTGCCCTCAGTATCTACTCACCAGAGTCTGAAGTCCATTATCACTGGGCAAGAGCAGCTGTGAGGCCAAACTAAAGCATTTCTGAAGACAAAAACYTCAGTGCCTCAGACCTGAAGCTGCTGTTCCCCTCTGGGTACATGCTGTCACGGGTGTTTGGGAACAAGGCACACAGGGAGACAAGGAGGGAGGAGATGATGGTGCAAATGAGCTGCAGAAGCTGTGGTGGGACRTCACAAGTTCCCCCGAACAATCTGGTCTGTGTAGAGAAACTAGTTATGATGAATTCCAAGTCCTGAATTTATGTCTTTCAAACTATGATCATAAGGGAAAAGGTCAGACTATTTTTTGTTTGTTGTGCATTTTCTTAAGTGGCAGCTCAGATTAGAGCTGACACCAGAAGGACAGAGCAATGAATCCTGGGCTAAATATTTCATTTCCACAGATGTTGGCTTGAAGATGATTATGAAGAAGCTCTTTGGCATTGTATTTTTTGATTTATTTTCAGTTTTTTTGATATATACCACACTTTGCTAAGTTGTGGGATGGAAAGGGAAAAACCCTCTGAGTTCAGGAAAATGAGCTTGGAGCTTGAAGGAGGCAAGTTAACACCAAAACACATTTTCATGCATTCAGCTGATCTGCTTCCTGCAAACATTGAGGGCTTTGCCCTACTTCATAGCAAAAAGGAATTTTTTTCCAGAGTAACATAGGAAATTAGGTTCAAATTAAGGTAGAAGAGACTGCAGTTAGGGTCAAGCTGGGCCTTTTTGTTTGCTGATCTCTTCGCTGTTACATATACTGCTGATGTCAAGGAGCCCACTTGGAATATACCAAAAAAATTCTGAAGGCATGCTCTTCGGGAGCACAGTGCCTCAAACGTGCAGATAGCATCTTGCTTCTGGTGTACTCGGCAAAGGGTAGCTAAAGAAAGAAGCGGTGCTGAGGAGCCATGCTTCCCCTTTGTTGTGTTTCAGAGGATCGCTACAGAACTTCACAAGGGAAATTATGTTTATGCTTCAATGCAGTGAGCAAAAGCATCCCATTTCCCTCCTCTGCCATTCAGGCTAAATTTGGCTCTCCCTGACACTGGTATCTTTGGAATACATCCATCGAAGTTATTCTGCRTTTCCACAGTGGCAGAACATGGATCCTTATTTATTTATTAAGGCTATATGGGTTTGAGATTTGCTGTTGCAGAAGGAAACTTCTTCAAAATTGTTTACGCTCAGTTGAAGAGCTGGGCACAAAACAGTAACATCCAGAGGAATAGAGCCAATTAGCAGGGAGAGGGCTGCAGGCATCTGCACACTGCAGTCCTTCTGTGCCACTTCTGAGAGCACCAGCTTCCATGAGCGCAGACCAGGGTCTTTCCTGTCTGAGGAGCCTTTGACGTCGGCGCTGATGCTGAGGCAAGGGAGACACAGATGGATAAAAAWAGCACAGCTATTATCAGCTTCACTCAAAATTCTGGTTCAATTTAGTTTGTCAGGAGAACAAGGAAACTGACTTTTCTTWAAGCAACTGCTTTCCCCTGCAGACTCCAGAGCAGTCTCATTTCTAGCATCAGGCAAGTCATAGGCCCCTTAACAGAGGTACTGTTTGGCTCATAGGGATGCTCCCAACTTCTTCCCAAATAAAACCAAGTGCTGGTGGCTCAAGTTGTATGTTCCACGGGCCCTGAGCAAAATACAAGAGACCAGTTGTGCTCCTGATAAGGTACTAGCCCACACAAGGAGATGTCCTATGGGGCTAGTGTGACCTACTAGGCAGGAAAATATTCTCTGAGCCAGGAACTGGAGTTCCATTTCCACCTTGTTTTGGGAGCAAGTAGCAGCCTCTCTTCTATCCCCAGCTGCAAAAGCCATCAATAGCACTTCCTACTTTGGAAAAGCATCAGCTCTGAATGTAATTCTCTGCATTCATACTGGCTGGGGATGCTTTCTCTTACAAACACCTTTAGGTATTTCATACTCTAGAGTTTGGGGATGTAACTGGACTTCCCACTTGCATGCTTGTCTAGCCCTCAAGAGTGATCCCAGTGTCTCCTGCCTACCCTAGCTGAGCACTCCTGCCCAAAACAGTATGTTACTGCAAGGAGATTACTTTTCTTTCTCAAAGGACTACATTAGTATTAAAGCAGGAACCCTCTGAGAAAGTGGTTGARTTTTCCTTGATCCTTCTGATGGAAAGGCATCTCTACAAGGCCCAAGGCTATTCTGCTGGCACAGGGTCAGTTGCCTACTCTCCCTGTAGTATTGTAGAAGGTCCCTTCACCATGCAAAGCTGTGCTCTCCAGTAAGTGACTTGATAACGCTGATAATTTCTCTTTCTGTGCTTCCAGCTTGGAGGCTGTTTCTGTTGGCAGATTTCAGCCATTCTCCTGTTCACAGGGGATTTGATGCTCACCCTGTCTTCCTCAGAAGCGTTATGGTTCCTTCCTCAAGTACCTCAGGTTGTGCTTGCATGCATAATGCCCCAGGGCACCAGCTGCCAAACAAACAAACAAAATATTTGGAAAGGCTGGATTCAGTGCCCAGTATCTTTCTTCTGAACAAAACAGCACTTGTTCTCCATTATCCCCAAACATGGAAAGCAGCAGGGATTTGAMTACAGGTAGAGCTAGATCTGATTGTGTCCTGGTGACCTGGTATGTGGCTCAGCTAGCCCATGCACACACATCACTGCCCCATCCATGGATGCTTTACCMCACAGCCCTTTTCCACCTCACCTGATGCTCAGCTCTAGGCTGTAGGTAGCAAGCTCCCATGTCACACAAGTGGTACAARACATCTGCCCAACTATGGGGAAAAAAAGAGACATACATGGGCAATGGAAGAGGAAAACTGTTGTAGACAAAAGCCATCAGGGTCACATAATTGCTGCAGGTTCCCTCCCTTGCCTCCTCTCTTCCCTCTCCACCGTTCTGCTTTTTCTTTTCTTCCTCACCCTCCTTTTCTCTCCAGTCATGATCAGAAGATGCTATTTTCTCATTCCTCTTTGTGGTAATCCTTGCTGAATYCATGAAAAAAAGATGAACACGTTTCACACACAGCTGCCCATCTCCAGAGATCAGCGAAGCGCAAGCGTGAGCTGCGTTGCTGGGTAGGCTGCYGCTGACCCCCCCGCCAGCAGCCTGCCTCCCCTTCCCTGAGGACACTCCGGCGATGTGCTCAGCTGGGCATGAGAAGGCTTGTTACCAACAGACAAGTCCCACAGGCCCTTGCTCTGCTCCTGGTGCAGCCAACTCAGCCCCAGTGCAGGCTCTGCTCCCTTCTGCACTGCTCTGACAAGGGATTTGCCCACTTCCACCCTTTAAGGGCTGCCTTTGGTCTCCCGCTGGCAAAGCCCAACACTTCCTAGTAACCAGGCTTGGTGCWGTGGCGTGACGTGGATACTCACAGTGACAAGGAGCGCCTTTGCTCCTGCTTCTTTCCACTGTGCGCAGAACCACCTGTATCTGCCCAAGAACTGCAGCATGTGTCCAGGGATGGAAAACTTAAGATAGGGAGCCTGGATTTTCATTTTTTGCTTTAAGTACTGCAGGGTACAGACACCTCACAGGATCAAGATACTGAGCACGTGAAATACCTGCCCTCCTCCAGAGCCTGTTATGTAAGTGTTTGTAGGAGAGCACTACAGCCCTCCAGGACTATTTGTCCTCCTGAACAGAGGATGAAGCAGGCTTGCAACTCACCAAGTCCCTGGCTTTTGTTTTACCAGTTCTCCCTGGACTCTGCAGACCCCATGCCTTTGAAGGAGTAATAGCATCACTATGTCAAGAACAAGCAGAAGGCTACCAAGGAAGACACTGTTGCCCCAAAAAAGGCAGATGGCAGCAACTTTACCCAATTCCTCTCCATACCTAACTTCAGCTCTCTGCAGAGCAGAGCTGAKAGTGCAAATTTTATGTTGAAATAGCTGTGGTTACCCATGAGGGCACTTCACATCATTCTTTGTGGTGATGCTGGTACCTTATTTACCAGCAAAGATCTCCCCCAAACTCTGACCCCACTGTAGATATGGTCCTTACTGGGTGCTGAACAGCAGCTGAGGTATAGCTGGAGTCAGAAGCRGAACACACTGGCTGGACTGGCCCATCACTAACTGCAGAGACACCACTTTCAAGACTGTACTAAAATATTTTTCAGGCACCACATTGCACATGAAGAGGTCTCTACTCCCTGTTCCTTTGCATTTTGGAGACCTAGGATTGTTCCCTTCCACTTCTCACTCATACAAGACACAGAATTTCCCCCTTCCATGTTGCTTTTGAGCAGCTGTGCTGGTACTGTAGTTGCAGCCCCACATCTATTTCATGAGTGCCAGCCACAGGCTGGTAGTTGATTGTATATCTACAAAAACACTCATGTGATGGCTCTTCAGCTGCCCTTTCCAAAAACTAGAGATCTCATCCTCAAAAAGCCATCTGACAGTAAAAGGTCCCCGCTTGCTCTTGATGCCTCTGAGGAGCAGAGCACGTTTCCCCAGCCTACACACTAGCTGTAACATGTACACTCCTGACCAACCTATCTCATCTACCAATTCTATGATCTAATTAAATCCCAGAGCTGCTGGACCAGAGTTTAAAAATTAATAGGGAGAGGGGAAAGARAAAGCAGGATGGTTGCATGCCTTTGGAAAGATTTGTTCCCTATGCAGGGAAAACCCAGTGCTTCCCATCCTCCCMAGCTTTGGAGGAATAGCCCACATGATTTTGGGTTGGTATTACCCACCTCTTTCCCCTGTGTCAGACTCTTCGGCCTGCCACACCTTTCTCACTGGAAACCAAACCYGAAATAAATTACTTAGAAGAAAAGGAGGGAAAGAAAGCACACAGATACCCATTTAGCACAGGGTGCTTATGCAGTCAGATCTGTATTTTAACTGTAATCACTGTAACTGAAAAACAGGAGTGACAAATCCCACGGCTAATTCCTGCTGATTGTCACCCCTTCTTCCATTATCAACACTTCTGCACATTTCTTGTTTAATTCCTTGGCCTCTAGATGCAGCCAGCTGATAAAGAGCTCTCCCTCACCCAGCTGAGTTTGCTTCACTGCAGCCTATTCCAGAACTGTCTCTGCACATCCACACTCTTTCCCCTGGCCTGTGCCCATGGGTCCCGTGATGTCAGGGACAGCCCTAGCACCAAGGGCTGGCAGCGTGGGAGGACAAGGAGAGGAGGAGACAAGACTGTTTGTGATCCCATGAAGTAATTTAGGTCTGAAGGGGGCTCTGCAGGTCTCTGGTCCAATCTCTGATCAAATCTTAGGTTGCTCAGGTTTGTCCAAACTCAGAATATCTCAAACGGTAGAGATCCCATAGCCTCTCTGGCTCCCTCTTCTGACGTTTGACTGCYCACTGCACACTTTTTTCCCCCCCTTTTACCAAATCAAAATTGCTTTTKTTACAAATTTCATCAATTGTATTTCATTACAATGAAAGATAATTAGGATCAAATTAAACCAGGGAGGGAACATGTAGGTCCAAGAAACACCCTCAATCCTCTTTGCTAAACAGAGTGCACAGCACAGCCTTGGTTTTGAGGGAGGCAGACAGACTAAGCTGCAGGTTCAGATCTCTCAGATGTTTAGCTTCAGATTAAGATCTGTACAGGTAAGTACATGGATGCATATGACTCAAGAACAAGCCACACCACAGCCTTCCCAAAAGGGACTGCCTCTCTCCAGTTTTCTGCACAAATACAAAGCTGGACCTTCAGAGATGGTTAGTCCAGAGACTGTCCCAACCCTTTGCACAGCATAGTGCTACCACCTATCCCTTTATCACAAGGGTTCTCCATTCAGAGTTAATGCCCTCTCTTTTCAGCCACAGACACCCAAGGCAAAAATCAGTTTGGAGACCAAAAATGATGAAATTTGCCACTAGTTTAATCAATGAAGTAACTCACCAAGGACTCCAGGGCAGATGTTGAGAGGAAGAACTAAAAAAGGAGATACAAGACTAGTGCAGAGGCCTGATATATTTATTAAAGATGACAGAAGCAGGTAGGAGGTATAAATTCAACCAGACATTATACGGGAACCTCTCTTAGAGTTGAGGTTGGAAGGGCAGAATTACTGAGACCCCAACACTTCACAAACTGGATGCTGCTTTGGGGTAGCTCTGGCTCTACTCAGGAGGGGCCGGTTGTTGCAGGACCTGTAGGACTGAAGATCTGCATAACCTCAGCTAATCCCTATTATTCCTGGTGTCTTAGTGCAGAAGCCAGAATGAAATGTCAAGTTGGTCTTTAGAGCTTAGCAACAGTGAAGTGCCATGACTGTTCTACAGAGCTCATGGAAGGGTTTTATTTATCATTGCTTTGTATATTAGTTCTTTTAATTGAAGGCAGGAGTGTTCTTTACCTAAGAGCAGTTCTTGGAAGCAAAAGTGCAAGTAGATGTGAGGGCTCAGCTGTCCTCTAGCTCATGTCCCTTCAGGTCAAACACCCTGTGCTGAGTGGTCAGCACAGTGGGGCTCAAATAAGCAAGGAAGCAGCAAATTCTTCTCTCTGGTCATCTCTACTCCCATAGGAAAAGGGATGCAGTGTCACCTCACCAGTGCCACTTCCACTTATGCAGGTGCTCAACCCTAGTCAAGATTACATCTTGCAGAGTCAAACACGTGTCTCAAAACATATCCCCTTTCTATAGAAATGATGGCTCAGACTCTTCTGTTCAGTACATTACGTTCAAGAATACCGAAGCCCAAAACTGGGGACAATGCTGAACTTTCATTTCCTCCTGTAAGTAGGGCTGTGCTCGCACAACACTTTTTTGTCTGTTATACTGAAGTGATTCTCACAGGAGGGCAAGAGCAAGAAGAGTGTGTGGCTATGAACCAAATCAGACATTTTGTACAAAGGGCTTAATTATATTTTTAAAARCCATAATAAAAAGGAAGAAACTAAGTAGAATCACAGAACTGAGGCAGGAGGAAAAACAAACAAACAAAAAAACCCTCCATTCCCCCCTCCCCCCCCCCAGGCTCAGCAGTTACAACAGGCAGTCAGGCAGACTCTGCCCAGAAAAGTTTGAGCATGCAGCTCCCACACCTGCTGGGCAGGTAAGGCTGCTCCCTCCCTCCCATTTGACAGCCTTCCTGCTTGCAATATGGTCACTGACACAGCAGTTGGAGGCCATGGAGCACACCCCAGCTCTCTGTCAGCTTGTTTTCTGTCCAGCTCTGCCCACATCTTTGCACAAGGGGGATAGCTGTACTGGATGAGACAGGGCAGGACACAGGATGTCCAGAAGCCACTTCTCCTGAAGCAGGTGGAGACTGGATTTGACCTTGCACCGAGATAAGGACCTATAAAGGTTAGGAAGCAAGCAGGCTCAAAATCCCCACTGCTATTGCCTTACCTCCCTCCAAAGCCTTTTTGGCTGTGTATTACAGGACAATTCTTCACCTGAAGGCATATCATCAGGTTTCCCTGTGCACAATACAGGAAAGGTCCTGATAAGAGGAGTCTGATGACCAGGGAGAGAAAAGCACCTGCACCCTCCCCTACTTTTGATGCAGGAGAAGGTAGAGCGATATGGCAAAAATGCATACAGAAGTATGCCCCAAAAGACCTGGATGAAATCCTGGCCCAGCAGCTATCAGTGCTAGAAATCCCAGGCACTGGTAGATCTAGCACTTAACTCCAGGCTTTATTTCCTTTTATACCACTCAGCTGCTCTGTAACTGGGAGAGGAAAGAACATTTTCCCTCAATCTTTTCAGTGTTCCTGAGAATATGTTCATATAGGCCCAACAATATTCATCAGAATTTCTATTTCAATCAGGTTTAACTGCATTAAATCCTTATGTGGGCATCATTCTTCAGAAAGAAGTCAGCTGTATTTCRGGTTACCACACTTTGCTCTAAATATAGATATAAAAACATCCACTTTGATGACCATATCTCCAAGGCCTTGCCTAAACAGTAGAGAGGAAAAGCATATACCTCCCCAGTCTAGCACACGTTTTTGACAAGCAGAGAACACAGCTCAGGGAAGGAACTCAGCAGGGTAAATCCCACGCTCAGGAAAAGGCCATGCTTGCAGCCCAGATTTCTCAATCCATAAACCAGCTGGAGCTTGATGAGCAAATGATGCATACTCCAGCCTGCCTTGTGAGAAGTAGCCACATCAAGGAAACATCTCCTCAGACCTTTCCTCCCAGGTCCCTAACAGAGCTATCTGGTCTACCAAGAACCAACCACTGGGCAATATTGAGTCCCTCCCTCACATCCCAGTTAGCCAGCTGGACAGCAGAAATGCAAACTTTATGCAAGGAATGGATTTTAACACCACAGAAATCTAAGTCAATTACTGGAGCTTACCATTCACTTATCTATGTTAACAGCTGTATTTGCTTCCTGTTCCAGGCCCCAGTCGTGCAGGTACTACGCCCATAAGAGTTATGCATGGATTTTAACAGTTCAATGTCACCATTTTCATATTTCCTCCAACTTTGTGAGCAAGAATACAACAGACCTCAACAGTTGCAGTATCAAGAAACACCCTATACAAACTTTAAACTCTAAAGTACTGAACACCATGAAATACCTTTACATGTTAAATTACACATTTAATACAACTAAGGAAGTCCCTAACGCACTTCCAGGAGCTGCAGTTTCAGAATTCTGAAATACATGCTTTGGTACAAAGCAATTGAAGCTCACCCTACAAGACTTTTCCTAGGAGGACATATATCATCTCACCTATGCCCCTAGAGCTCATGGTACCTTGCACCTTAGCTACGGTGGATAAGACTGTTAAGAGACCTGCTCTAGCCTCCTCAGATTTTACCTTTTAAAAAGTGAAGACTTCAGTCCTGATAATCCTGCTGCTCACTGTTGATAAATCCTCTCACATGTTTTAGGAGCAGCTGCATGAGGGGGAAGCTGAGGGTGATCACAGCCTCGCAGTGCCCAAGCAAAGCAGGACTGGCAGCAAGATCTGCCAGCAGTCCAGCAATCATCAGGCAAACRTAACATGCAGAAAGAATCAGTCCCACCAGCAGCACAGCTCTTATCAGGACTGGGCCCCAGCCTGAATRTGGCTGGAGGATGTGGGGCCACAGGTGCGGCTGTTTAGGCTGATTGGTGCATGCAGGGCCCTCACACATGATAGTAAGCAGGACAGCTCAGATGTGCTGCCCTAATCCCCCTTCTTCTAAGCTGAATTCAGCATTGCACCCTTGTGATGCCCCTTTTGCTTTAGCTCTCTCTGGTCCAATCTTGCCAGGAAGTCTACTTGTGCTTGTGTATGTTTTTGCAGCAGATCCTGTCATGTTCAGCATTTTCTGCAGCTCGCTGGGGTAGCAAGGTAGCCTAGATACCTTCCACGGAAAGAGAGAAAAGCCACTCTTCTTCCTTTCTCTCTTTGGCTTTAACTGCTTTAGCATCCTTCATGCTGAGCTCTGGTGGGCACCAAGAGATGCTGGCAAAAGGGGTGGAGTAAAGGTAGTTAGAGCACTGTAATGCTCTGCATGGCCTAGCTGCTCCAGCTGGCAAAGGCGAGGTGTGGGGCTGGGTTCACAGGAAGCTTGCTATGCCCCAGACACAGAGCATGTCCACCAAAGAGAGCAAAGCAAAATCTCCTTGGGYAAACATTTGTGTGCAAGACTTCTAAGACAGTAGGTATTAAAAAATTCACTGCACATAAAACAAAATGAAGCCATTCACCTTGCTGAGGGGTCTTGGCCYTGTGACCTAGCTGGCTGCACCCAGTTCTTCCAGTTCTTTTTTTCCTTACTAAGTCCCGCAGTTTTTTTTCTTCTTCTGATAATTGTGCATCTCCTTCTTTATCTCACTCATAGTCCTAGGAGCCTCTTGTTGTCTCACATTTCTATTTCTCCTTTATGTTTTGCCTCTGTATGATACATCCTGTCCTCCCCACTTGCCTTCCGGCTGAAACACTTAACCATCCGGGTTTCCTCTCCTCCTTGAAAGCCTAGGGAAGCATTGAGGCTGCAAGCTTTGCCCTCACAGGAATGTACATGAAGCAAGTAGAGTTGCTGTCCTGGGACTGTGGGGGATTCTCAGGTTAATTCGTAAAATTAACTTCAGACTCAGCAGCTGCTGCTGCTGCTACCACCAYTTCAATGGAAAAGGAAAATGCTGATGGTAACAGCTGCCTCTGTGATTTATGAGTATTCTGTGAACCTCTAGCAAGCTCTAGAGAGCTGCATATGGAAGAGGATTTTCCTGTGAATGACCTTCTTTAAGGAAAGTTAGTAGACACATGTTTTGAGGGGAAATTGCCAAAGGTCCCCTCAGTGGTGAGCAGCTTCATCTTCCTTTTGTCACCTATCCATCAGCTCCCTCCCTGCCATCAAAGATGTTGGTCCAGCCATAAGGAAAGATGGGAAAGTGGTAACCTAAGGGTATTTTTAAGGAAATAAACCTATTCTRTAGAGGACTGTCCATTCATCCCTAAGGTTTGTGAAGAAAATGCCTGTCATTGTCCCAATACCTCAACATGACTTTGTCTAAGAACTTTGCATGGTGGCAGAGAGGCGAGTATAAGTACAAATATATRAGAGAGTGAGGAGATGAGTAAAACATTCCCTTCTGTTTCAGCCTGCTGGCCACACTTCAGTGGACAGTCTTTCCATACAGCAACTATGGGTGACCCAGTGTGCTTCTGCCAGTGTAGCGCTCACACTGCTATCTGAATTTCTCCCTGAGTTGCATAGTGGATGCTTTATCCTGCCTCTAAGGACAGTGCAATACTTGCCTCGCTTCAGCTGGCCCGCTCTGCCAATAGACAAAATTGGCTGATGGGATGAAATTCCTACCTCCTGTCCCGGAGCCACCACTGGAGTGGGAACACGCTCTTCTCTGCAGTAGGAATCCTTACAAATTCCCCAGCAGTGTAACTCAGCCAGACCACAAATTCTCCCTGACTGTGCCATGCTCCAGTGGGTATGATGCTGYACCACGATGTTTGGAGACCTGAACCCTGCACTTCTGATTTTCTTCTTGTTTATAGTGTTCTTGTGGTGAGGTGCTCCCTCGTGCTCGGCTTGCGTACCTCCTGGGGCAGTCACGTCCTCCTCTAGTGTGAATCATCATCAGTGTTTCATAACATGAAGCCAGGTGGAAATTTCATCCAACAAAAATGTAAAAATGAGGCAACAGTCCTGTATTTCTCTGTCACCAGTACTTCCACCAGTTAAATGGTGGTTATTTCCTTGACAGCTTCCTGAGCAGAAGCATTGTTCTGAGATAGCTCCAGATGAGAGAGTTAAGCTCTTCAGCGGGGTATGCATGCCTACATACATATGTATTTTGCAGGGGAGGGGAGCTCACAAGATTTTGGACTGGATACAGAAATACTGTCATAAACATTCAATAATCATTATTTCCCTTTTCTCTGTCCCCAAAATCTTGATTTTGACTTAAAACCCACTGAATGATTAATAAAGATTTAGTGGTAGACTCCTTTCATTTGCCTTCTGATAGCTGGCTTTAGCAGTCACATTTATAAGCTTGTCTCTCTGATTCAAACCTACTTTTTGTTTTTACATGCAAATACAGCCCTGGATATATTCCCACAAATCGAAGAACATGTTGTTGTTTTTTTGAAGAAGGACTTAGAACTAGGCTCATGATTAATTCACCAARTTAAATTAAAGCAGTTGGCAACTCTGATTTAAAGTTGGCTCATTTTCACCCATCTAACTTCAAAATGGCAGAATAGATTTTGCTCAAACTTTAGAGAAAAGAGAGCTTGCCTTTGGGAACAGGGACAGAGACTAAAAATAGAAATATGAAATAGTAATAGCGTTTGTATATCCTTCTTGATCATCCAGTATTAAACAAAAGAAATGACTTGTCAGCGTCTCTGCCAGCTGGTGCACGGCAGGGAAGGGATGTCTTTGCCAGATGATGCCGACCAGGTGCAAAGCTGAGACACCACAGCGATTCCTGCCCCAGCAGGAGGGCGAACGGCAGTGCTGATGACTTTCTGCCCCTCTAATAAAAAGAGACTCTAGCTGTATACGCAGTATCCACCTTTAAACTCAGAATGTTAATAAATTGGGCAGCAGCTCTTCTGTGATCTTCACAGCTCCCTAAGGAATGTATGTCTCTGCATAGCAACTGAAATGCATCCCATTGGAAATGTATTCATCATTCATCAATAAACCCACAGAGTGAGAGAATATACAGTGTGAGGCAGTGGGTGGGTGAGGATGTATCTATCCTGTGAGATCGTGTACATGTTAGCTGGGACATCTCAAAACAGTATGTCTGGGAGCTGTGCATCATGCCAYGAGGTGTTTTATGCCCATCAAGAAGGTGTCTTGTTCTGCATGGAGAGAGTTTTTTCCTGCATGTCTGTACAGCAGAATTTTTGGATCAGAAACACAAAAAACCATAAGCTCATATCTACTAATATCTGCTGATTTTGTTACTTATTTCAGCAAATTATGTTTATTAACTGGTTTTGCYTGTTAATCTGTCAATATCTGACAATATCTCCTAACAGAATGGTGTGAAGATAAAGTTGAGCTCTGCTACTGTCGTATGAGTGCGGGGACAGAGGAAAGGAGTGGGTAGATTTTCCACATAGTGGATACAGGTCGATGTCAGGCCCTTCCTTGRCACCATATAAACTTTAGGGAAGCTCTTTTAAATCCTAATTTAGGATCCATAAGTACACAACACAAGTCAGAGTGATATTTGTCATCATAATTTAACATCAGCATTTATCAGAGCTTGCTATCATAATTTGTTCCATTGTTATTGCAAGACCAGACTCCTGCATCGTGCTTAGCTTGACACCAAAGCTTAAATGAACCCGTTAACCAAACCTAGTGCAGACCCTAACCTTATATTTGTCAGCAGCATGTGTCACTGAGTTGCTTGATACCGATGCTAGAAGCCTGGTGCTTTGTAGGAAACAGGTTTTATGGTTTATTTCCTTGGCCAAAAAGCCAAAGACCTCAGACTTGCCTGYTTGGGAGGTAAAGGAGCCTCAGTGTCATAATCCTTCAAACATGATGAACAAGTGCCTTAGCTGGAGAAGGAGCCTCCAGCGAATGTGTCCTGGGATGTGCCATCAGCTGGAATTACTTTTCTGTTGTGTTAGTAGCAGCCTGCACAAGCAGACCCTGCAGTCATGGCCTGTCTCTACACAGCCCTTTTGGTGTAAGAAATGGAGTGACACAGCTGCCTTTGGATGGGTATGAGAGCTATCTCCAGGCTATTCATGACAAAACAGCTCTGTATGGGGAGAAAAATCCATGAGAGCGATTCAAGGTTGATTCCTCTGGCTGATACCACATTTCCCATGGGCTGATGAGAGCACATGGAACGCTTAATATTTAAGCTGTTGACACAGTGCCCGATTTAAACAGCTGCTTCACCGTCACCCTCACTTGGCAAAGCGTATTGTCTGGGGGAAAGTGGCATGATCTAAGCATCAAGCACAAAATGTTTAGGCTCCCTCAAACCATGTGGATGGATCATGCTGAGCTGGCTTGGTTCTTTCTTCTGTCTGGGCAGAAAATGACTTCCAAGGGCTTTTCAGCACAAAGCCTCTTTGATGAGRCTTCTCAAAAGAACTGGCTGTAAAATGCTGGTGAGTTTTTATTTTTTCCTTCCAAATTTTGCAGGCTTTTAAAAACTGTAAAAAAGTGGAATCATGGTGATTTGAATGAAATGTTTTTCAGCTGTCTTGGAAAACAATATTTTATTTCATTTCAATTTTGGTATCCATTTTGCCTTGAGTTTTTCTTGTTCTGAATTTCCCTCCTTCTGCCTTTGCCTGCTCCAAATGAGGCAATGAAAATTGTGTTTATATAGGACAAAATATAATTCATCTTTGGACATGAGATGTTCCAAAGATATATCAACAAAAAATTTAAATCTTTTGACACTGAAAATTTCAAATACATTGAAGACATTAGACACTTGCTATTTCTCCTTTAAAGTAAACAAATAACTATCTTTTAGTCTTCCTATGGAGCGAGCAATGACTGTTTATCTCAAGTCATTCATGTGTGATTTTGGTGAGAAAGTCACAAAATGCTGAGACTTTCAGGGATTTGGRCACCAAAGACTGGGAACCAGATGTTTATCTCACGTGGTTGATCTCAAAAAGTTTATCATATGGGGGCCAATGGGAGGGATGCCTGGAGGGCAGGCTGGCAGGTGGSAAAATGCAAGCAGCAACCCTTATAGAGCAGGCAGTGGGGGCCTTGGCAGTTCTCCTGGGAAAGGGCAGGCTCTCCCCTCAGCAGAATTTCAGCGCTTTTCAATAGGAGAGCTTTTCTAATAGCTCATGAAGAAAGGCAAAAGTTTAGTTGTCAAGGTGGAAGACAGTGAGGTAATGATCTTATATTACAGACTTCGCACTCAGTGAAAAAATCCAAAGGCAAAGGAGGAACCATCTTCCCCTCCCCTCCCCAGGATCTTGCAGATGTTTGCTGCACGGGTGCCAGCAGGCCTCAGTCAATGCTGGAGACAGGAAGGTGGTGGAGTCTGGGGAGGCAGCGGCCAGAYGACAGCAGCAAGCATCGAGCACATGGCAGCACCCCTCTCCCAGCAAAAGTGCCCTCTCTGTAGCAGAGGTCCTTGCTTGCATACTCAAAAACCTGTGAGTTGACTCCAAAAGAGCAAGCCCCGCTGTTTCTTGAAGAAGTTTGGGGGCTCACAGATCTGAATTAAATACCTCAGTGCCTTGCAACTCTAAACGCATCAGTCATTTTTGAAAAATGCTACTGTCTATTCCACTTTTGGTCAGCATGGCAAGGTCCACAATGCTTGTGTGTTTTATATGCTTGTAGAAATAGGATTTAAGTGCTGCTGAGAAGATAATCTCTGATCTTCTCTCCTCAGAGTCAGGATAAGTTACTCAACTTTGTGGTGTAAGAATCGTGCTGGAGATTTTTTCTAATTTTTGCYCTCTGCTCTAGGCATTATCACAGTTTGTACGTATCTCAGCTTTCCACTCTTGGCTCTCAATTCAGTTTAGCAGAACAGTTAAGCATGCAGATAACAGTTTGCCTAAATTTAGTAAAGTCCTCTGGACATATAGTTCAAAAACGGCATCACTGTAGCTGTGTTTAAACTTAAGGACAGGTATGGGTGCTCTGGAGAGCGAGGATGACTTGCTTCTCAGAGACCAACTATGCAGATTTGGTCTAAGGACAGAGCCTTGAAACTGAAACCTCTTGCATACAAGCAGCAGGAAAAAAAATGATCGTTTCTCCTTTATAGATTGTATTTTAAAAGTGTTACTTTTGTTCTGGCTAGGGGAAAAAAAAAACAAAACCAAAAGCCCAAGAAAGATTCCTAACCAATAGCTTTCAAGCACATTTTTATCCACATACATCATTTGTTAAAAAAAGAAATTTTTTTTAGTGTTTTAACACCTTTTTCAAAAAAGGAGAAGAAATTAATGTATACATTACATTATTTTAGCACTGGTATGGACCATTTTTAGAAACATTTGTTGTTAATATTCATCATGGTCTGTACAAAATTGTAAATTATTTTCAAGTTTGTTTGTTTTTACTTTTGTTCATCATCACTTTTCAAAAACTGTCAATGCAGAAACAAAAATACCCCAGACAAAACCCCAAAATAAAGTCAAGACCACTCTTCTTGCCCCTTATGGCCCTTCCCCTCACCCTCCTGGTCACTCTCCCTAGAAGAAGACCAAAGGAGATAGTTTTTGGAAGTGTCCAGGCAGTGACTGGTGACATGCCCACCCCAGCCTCCATGGAGCAGAGCCTCTCCTGCACAGGAACCGCCTCTCTGAAAGCAGAAAGTGCCGCCCATCCATCACACTATCCCACCTGTAGAGTAGACAAAGATGGCTGTTTAGGTCATTTTGTTTTATTTCTTTGTAATTTTTCCCTTTTTTCATTTTTTTACAAAAGTTTCTACATCTAAATCATTTTGCTAGAAATATTATTTTTCTTTCCTTTTTTTACATTAGTTGAAGCAGAATCTGCTTTTGTGAAAAAAGGCAAGGATCAAGGTCTCATTTCATGCAGAAAATGCAAATTAAAGATCATAAAAATGGGTATTTTGTTCCATTTTTGTTTTTGTTTCTTTTTTTGTAATGCTGTACAGGATGCAACACAGCTTCTCAGAGTACGCTAAATGGTTTACAGCAGTCCCTTTGATAATATATATCAACGTTGCTACTGATCTCCCTGTCTTGTTGTCATTGCTGTTCAGCTGGTTGGTTGTCTGAATTTCTGGCCACATAAGATGTCCCTCTGTCAGAGAAGATCTTCCCACTTCTTTGTCTTTGAGAGGAATATGRATGAGTTTAGTTTGAGAGGACAATGCATTGGCATAAATGGTCCCAGATACTACTGGGAAGATGCCCTGGTTTTCGAGGTTGAATCTCTCTTGCTTTCTTACCTCTTGGTATAACATTCCTGTGGCAAGCACAGTAYGAGTGGGCATTTGGCCTTCAGAAACCAGTTTCACTTTCAAGAGGGGGGTTGATTTCATACAAAAACCCAATATCATGACATGTCRGTCCATGGAAAGAAAAATTCCCGCAGACCAGATAATGTGGCTGGCTGTGGCTTAGTAGCACAGGCACCTTGAGGTGAAATACCTTCAAGCACTGACACAGCAGAGGGAAGATGGCTTGCAGAGAGGGGTGATGCCTGTGGGCTTCTAGCTGCATGTCTTCAGTTCCAAACGCATGGGCATGAGGCTGGAGAGAACTCCAAGAGCAGCCTGAGCCTGCACTATTTCCTATTTTCCTATTCAAAATATCCAAAGAATATTTTCCTATTCAGAACATCCTTGATGCACACCCAGGTGCCCCTGCAKCAGGCCATCGGGTGGTCCCCAAATCTGCAGGTCCCGTGGGCCGCCACCTCTGGAGAAACTGGATTAAGCATGGTCAGCCCTGCCAGCGCCAGCTTCCTCACAAGGCACACCTCCTCTGACATGTCATGACATTGCATGCCAGGCCACGGTTGCAGCAAGGAGTTACCCACTCGCCTCTGCGCTCRCCGCGTCCTCTCTCCCCGCAGGCTCGTTAGGAACAGCCATCGCCTTGGCAAGGTTGTGCACTGCCGACCCCTGCATCACTGGGCATGGCCAGGGCACAGTGGTGAGAAAGAAGAGACCAAAGCAATGCCTCTGCTCTACGGGTAAAAATAAAGAGGATCTGCTCAAGGACTGAGCGGGGTCAGCGAGTCCCTGCAGGTGTGCAGCAGAGCAGCTCGGAGAGGGACAAGACAGAGACAGAGCTAGGTCTTCTCTGCAGAGAAGACCTAGACCAGCCACAGAGAGGAATGCCTCTGCTAACCTGAGCTGTTGAAAAACAGGCGTGCCCTYTGTCTCTGGTCTCAAGTGGTGCTTGCATGACACCACAGGCAATCGTGTTTTCTTTCATTCCTTGTGGGCTTGGCTTCTGCCAGCCTGTCGGTCTCCAAACCATTCGCAATGCCTCTGTGGTGCCCAAGCCACTTGCGCCGCTGGGCAGCGTGAGCAGCACAGCAGCGCAGTCAGCAAAGCATACTGTGGTCAAACACATGTCTGGGAGTGGGAGGCAAAGTCAGGGAAAAGATCTTCAATCCTCCTGCCCAGACATTCTCTCCACAGATGCCAAGCAAGGTCCCCAGATGAGACTTGGACCTGGAGTCTGAGTATGGAAATTTTCCCTGCAGTCAGGACATGTCATTCAGCAGGGACAGAACTGAGAGCTAGAAGGGAGCAGCCTTACAGAAGGCAAAATAATACTGATCTACTCTTTGAAATACACTGGAGGAGAAACCATCACCCTCTTCATAAAATAATGTTGCTGACCACAGTGCCATCTCATCCTTTCTGGGGGAAAGTCTGCCAGTATAAATGCTAAGTTCAGCCTGCGTAAACTATAAAATGTACATCCCTACAACCATATATGAGTCTACCATCTCTTATCTCTGCACTTTCTCATAAACTTATCCAATGTTCCTCAGGAAGTTTTTTCTACCTGTGACATTGGAAAGTTCTGTCTGTCTTAGATGGGAGTAGGCAGCCCAGAGCAAGGTGCTGAGAACAGGAGGTTTGGAATGGCAGCTCTAGCATCTCTAGGGTGGGATGAATGAGGGCATAAGCTTCTTGAAGCACAGACCACATTTTGTTCCAGGCTTTTCTAGTCTATGACACAATGTGGTGCAGGGACTTGTGCTCACACAACTTCTCCTGGTTTTGCCTCTGGAAAAAAAAAAAATCTTACCTACCCACCAGTCCTGCCTGGGCTGCTCATCAGCAGAAATTGCTGAATCTGGGCAGTTGGCCTGGACTGGTATGGGTGCACTGAGCTGGAGAGGAAGCTGCAGTGGAGAGAAGCTTTACTGCTGAGGAATGACCATTCCTGAGAGGACTCAGACTTTTATCCAGTCCTTGTCTTCCCTGTAAAGTTCTTTTTATCCTTGATGCAATCACACAAATGGTACAACATCCATTGGTTCAGCTGCAGAAGCCACACTTCTGCTCCACAGAGACAAGACAGCCCTCTGCTTTCCCAAAGCACTAAACATAAGACAAACAATCCATTTCTTGTATTGTTTTTTTTTACCACTGATGCCTGCCCCAGTCCAAATGAAGATGGGATTTTAACACAGAGATCCATAGATCTCAGACCAACTACCATTATCCTCCATCATCAGCATTTCCCTATCACTCATTTCTGCTACCTGGAAGCTGGCATTGAAATCAGATGTCCCTCAGTCCAAATCCTGTCAGTGCCCCGCACTTGACCCCACTCATTTGTACTTCTGACMTTAAGGCACTCTATAGACCACCGCTGAAGAATTTGTCTCTGCAAGGGCACTGGCCACGAAAACAGACAGCCAAGCTTAACACAAGCTCCCTTCTCTGCATCCTCTCTTCCAAACCCATTCTCTATCATCTCCTCCCAAACTGCCAGCAACCCCAAACAAAGGTCTACTGAACAGCAAAGAGACTTAAAAAAAAAAAATCCTTCCACGTGGAAGGCTTCCTTGCTAACTCTTCTGAGAAGCTGAGCATTTCCTAGCACTTCTTACCCTGAAATAAGTCACAAGGCAGAGAGCAGCAGTAACAGCAGCAACAGCCTTTCAAAGAAAGTTCAGGCTCATACTGCTTTTATTGCATCTGCAGATTTATGCAAGTGATTCCTGATGTCACCTTAGTCTCGTCATCACTTCATCCTTGGATACAGTAAGGGATAGTGCAGAGTGGCTTTCCAGGAAGAGATAACGTGTTTAAGAGATCAGGGTCTAATACACAGTTTCCTCCCAATAGCCTCAGGGATGGTGGGATCAAACACTGAAGCTTCTTCACTTCTGCCCTCTATTCCCCACCTTTCCTTTATTACACTTGGAGCTGGATCAGGGTGTCAGCCCTAAGGTCACCATCACAGTGGGCTGTGCCTTTGTGCAGGCAGGTGCACAGGTTTGCTCTCCAGCTCCTGTGAGAAAAGTCTGGGGAAATGTGTTATAATATCCACCCGGAGGTGAGTGTTTCTTTATTACACTTGTCACCTTTCAGCTGTTCTTCAGTTTACTTCTGAATGTACAGAACCATTTTTATTTGGTTTACATCAAGACATTAGAAATCAAACATTTTTTTTCAAAAAAGAACAAAACCAAACAAAAAACAAACCAAAAATAATAAAACCCAAMCCCCAACACTATATACAACTCTTCTTCCCCAGTTCCATACCCCTCCCTCCCTCCCCACCCTGCCCCCCTCCCTCCCTCCCAGCATCTGCATTAGTTCCTGCTTCCAACATGTAGGTTTCACATCTCTCATCCGACGCATGGCCCCAACCCAATTTCCATGCCTACTGTAAAGACATCCCACCCTGCTTGGTAAACCCAGTCTCATCTCCACAAAAGCATTTGGTAACCCACATGGCGTTTCTTGCCCAGTTGGCTCTGATCTCTGACACCAGGGTAGAGCTCAGCCTTTGCTCTAGCTTGGGACGGCTGTGGCTCCACTGTGTATCCCAGCCCAGCTCCACCAACGTTGTTCAGATGCAAATGATTGTCCCTGCCTAAAGGGACTGAGCTCATACTGATGGCACAGCTCTGGGAGTCTTTGCCTACTTTCCTTATTTCCTGACCTCACCGGCTCCCAGAGGCTGGTCTCTGCCAGTTCGGTACTGCTGCCATGGCTGGGTTTCCTGGAATGCTGCCTGCAGCTGCACCCAGCTCATTTGGCTCAGTGGAAGTCCCCAGTTCTCAGAGCTCTAGTCCCTTCAAACCTATTGCATTGCACATATATTTTCACTACCTCTCTCCTAACTGCCCTGCTTCTGAAGTTACAGCTCTCTCCCATCAACAACCTCTTCCTCATCCCATTTTCTTTTTTAGGATTTCAGTGACCACCTTCCCTAAAGCCACTGTCCTTTGGTCTGCAGCTCCAGAGGTTTCTCTTGCACCTGACAACAGCTCAGAGATTTAAAACCCCTTCCTCTTCACCACAAAAATAAATACAAAATCAGTGCAACCCCCCACCCCTTATCTCCTACCGCCAGGGCCTCTGGAGCAGATCTGGACAAACAGACCGGCCCAATCAGTTCCCTGCATGGCTCTATTTCTGGGAAGTGGATGTGCTGTCCATTGGACAGAGGAAGTGCCAAGCCTTGGCAGGTTCTCTACTTATTTGCAAGACATAAGCTGCTGGTGTGGTGTCAGATGTGCATGCAAGAAAGCTGGATGCCAGTTAAGACCTACAGTCCTGTTTGTTTCATGCACTGTGAACTTATCCTATGTACACTACGGGCTGGTTTATGCTTGAAGACATGAATATAAAGGTATACATTTTCCTTTTATGTTAGTAACCAAAGCTTTACTTTCACCCATGGAATAGCAGGGGTTTGCTACTAGAACTCTTATTTTCCTCTTTTGATCTCTCATTTTCTCTTCAGTTCTTAATACTTGAGTATTAAGGGGGGATAGGAGGGGGACAGGTACAATTACAGTCCCAAGGTCCTATTTCCTAAAGGTCCCTGAGTGACAGTACTATACAGTATTAGAAAATGAAGCAATACGGTTTTGTTGGCCACATATATATATATATATATATATATATCCTGAGAGAGATTTCAATTTTATATCTCTTCTTCTTTCTTCTCCTCCACATTCATCTCTTAGGCTATTATAAATGGGAAAATTGGAAAATGTGCTTTCCCAGCCCAGCTCCCTCAGCAACCTGGTGCTTCCCTCATGCTCATGTTACAGTCTTTGCCAAAAGCATGAGCCAACAAGCAGCAATCCTGCTCCAAGCTGCAAAGAAACCAGGTTGTGTTCAGAAGCAGCTTTGCTTCAGCACCACAGAAGCAAAAGTCAGCGGCTCTGTTGTGGAGAAGCACTCCTTCCTCCCTCTTTCCTCATTACTCTCCCTTCACWAAGCCAAAGCGGACGGCAGCTGGCACACAAGCTGCAGCATGGAAATCCACTCCACCTTTCCAATAATACTAGCTTTGTACCCATTGTAATAGAGGGTCATGACTTTCCTTTCCCTATGCTAATGATGGCTTGGAACCTGTAAGCCTTGAGGTTGATTAATGCTCCTACTCTTCTCCACCATTTCCTTTCTGGATCACCAGACCCCAGAATGACACACTGCTTTGTTATCTCTCTTAGGGGTGGATACAGGCTGTGATGGAGGGGAGAAATGGAGTTGCCAATTTAGTTCTGGAGGAGGGCATTTCTAAAGGCCTTCAGCAATTCTTCCCTCACCTCCATACAAGGACACATTTTCTATTACTTAGCCAACTTACAGGACTCAGTTGTTCTCCAGCACTCTGCCCTGTCACCAAAAATTATAAGGCAGTCCTTGAACTGTGAAAAGTCCTGACCACACGYTCTTTGGCAAAGACTATTGTGTAGGACCAAATAGTCCAGATGTCTGGATATATACTAAGACTGACCCTATGAAATAAGCTTGACCTGGTAATGACAGGTCAGAAACATTCAAAGAGAGAAAGTAGGACAACTCCTGATAAGAAAGAGAACCCAGCCAACAGAGAACCCAGGAAATAACAAAGGAGCCTGGGTCCAAATTGAACAAGTGAAGTAATCAGCTGAGCAGTGCTTTTTCCCTGGAAAGCTTTAGGATTGTCGCTATGAAATTCTGGGCTCAATCTCCAGTTGAAGCCTTGAGTAGTAAATGCAGGACCTCTGTGTCTGATCTCCAGTTGCTGGAGGTCCCAGATTGTACCTACAGGGCACTGTACTGGGTCAGTCAGTGGCTGGCAGGAGGCCACTCTGTATGAGCTCAGTGCTCAAACAAAATGCTTAGGCAGGCTTTGCATCATCTGTGTGCCACTGCCACTGCTGGTCATTGGAACTGTCTGAGAGAGCTCTCAGGCACCTAACTCCTATTACAGATGCATCAGGCTTTTAATAAAACTACCAAATTAATGGAGTACCTGAGTCATCTCCCTCAGCTTCATCACTACCTTCCATGTGGCTAATTGTTCTCTCTCCAATCTTAAAAGGCTTCTTATAACCACCTTCCTTTTTTTTCCTTTCTACTTTTCTGACCAGCCTTTACATTTTAATCATATTTATAAAGGGTAAGTATTTAGATATTTTTATTAATAATCAATCAGCTTGTTAGTATCCCTTTAAAAACTGAGTCTGCCAAACTGAGGCAGCCTCCATCTGGGAATTTCCACCAACCTATATGCATATTTCCATCTACATCATACTGCTAATGTCATAAAATGCAACTTAGGATTTCCTTTAAAACCATTAAAGGCCATTTCCAAATTAAATCCCAGTAAAAAGCACAACTTTACTCTTTTGGCCAAACTTTAAACTTTCTGTGCATCAGGTAGACAAAGCTACCCAATCGAGCAGTAATCCTACAGTCAAGCTCCATTCATTCCTCAGACTCTTGTTCCTATCAAGTCCCATCTAGACCATTAACATTAACAACATTGGGAAAACCCATTTTGAATGACATTGCTCTTGAATGTGAAAACCAGCAAGAGAATGTTCTGCAGGGCAGCTGGGAATCTAAGTCTGATTTAACAATTGTGCTAAAACCTTGGTGAGTCCAGGGAGGCCTGGACTGAATATGTGCATGCATGTACATGAGAGGGAGACAGACTGGAAACAACTGAGAAGTACGGTTCTCTACTTTTATGCTTAAGATTCTATTAGTAGAAAATGCATAAGACACATTACTGATATAAAAATAATAATACTTATTACTCTGATGGGCCCTGATCCTGCTCTAGCCAAGTCAAGGCAAAACTTCCCATAACTTCAGTGTTGCTGTGTCAGGCCTATAGTGATTCACATTTTCATTGCACTGTATAGACATAAATTAGTAAGTGAAAAGATGTGCATTAGATGCACCTATCATCTGAAAAACAAGAGTTTCCCTGGTCTCAGAGGACTGCTCTGCTTTSCCAAGGAATGGGAACCAAGGAGAAAGGAAGAGAACACTACAGGAAAAAATAAAGGGATATTGGGRTTCAARACTGTGTGGGTACRTGTGTGTGTGTGTGTGCGCGCACGAGTGTGCACGTGTGTCATGTAAAAGCCTCCATTGGGTAAGAACAAGGTTCTCATCACTACTCCAGGAATGGCAGATTGATCCTAGGGTTAAAGTTTTGCACTTGTGAATTTATTATTCTCATGGCTTTTATAAACATTATAGGGGAGATCATCAATCATCAGTGACTGCCAAAGTGGCCAGTAATTCAGATTTCCTGAAAGTCTCTGGCTCCTTTGGAAAATGTTGACCTTGCAGTTCAAGGCCAAGTTACCCTTCTGACCCTTTATAATAAGTGCCTATGAATGGAAGCTACTATAAACTTAGGGGCTTCCACAAGCAWCAACAGGCTCAGCATTTTCATTGCAACTGTCACCCTGCCCAGTCTTTGCGGACCATCATTTTCCAGAGGGAGGATGCTCCATGGAACTCTACTGCACCCTTAGTTATGTCTTCAGCAAGAAGGGACGTGGTGTGCTCTTCTCTATGCTCTGCATGTATTAGTGGATCTACACCAAGGCCCAAYAGAAGTAGTCTGCATCAGAGGGTGCGAGCCCACCATTTGCTTCTGAAGTTCTTAGGCAAGGAAGTTATCGTTTCCAGATTTTTTCATCCTGAAGCACAACAAATTTAAATGWCCTCCACCCTTCCCTGGGTCTAAGGCTTTGCATTTGGCTAAGGTCATTCATTGGGCTGGAGTATGAAGTCCCTTGTCTGGCTATGTGCACAAAGAGCAGGTAGAGAGGGAAGGGTTGAGTTTTCAGAGTCCTGTAACTGCTTTTCTCCCAAAACTAAAGCAAGTAAGATGCAGGGTGGGAAAGATTAGGAACAACCCTTCCTTTCAGGATTTGATCAGCTTAGTCTACCTGGGATTGGATGCCAGCTGGGGACACTGGCACTGTCCCATGGCTGATATCCAAACCTCTCCTTCTCAGCAAATATATATTTGCATGATCTACAGTCCTCAGCTCTGTGACTCTGATACAGGCTGGGACTTCAACATCCAAACTCTCAAAGTTGCAAYGAGCAAACAAAACCCTGCTATTCCCCCCAAAACACTGCCGGTTAAATGTCATCTGTGTTCTCTTTCTACAAAAGACATTACAAAACCCCCCTCCCCTGCTCCCCACCCCAGAAAACATGCTTGCACACACACATCCATATCCGCACACACACACACACACAGATGTGCCACATACACACACACACTCAYACAGGAAAAACAGCTTGCAAACTCCTGAAGGTGGAAAAAGGCAACTTGCAAATGTGCCTTTGTTTTTGATAAGCTCCCTCCTCCCACCCACCTCCCATATGCCCACATTGCCCCTTCCCTCCCAAATAATTGCCCTGTCCTTCCCCCTTCCCAGAGCTTCCAAAATAAATATTCTTTTATTTGTTGGTTTAAAAGATTCTTTTAGGCTTGTAAGCAAGAGAGAGGGAGAGAGAAAAAGAAAAGAGAAATCTTGTAGCATGAGAATGAAACCCCACCATCTCATAAATCAATGAAGGAATAAACATGAAGGGGTTGAGAGCAGAGACAGAAGAAAGATTAAAAAAAATGTAATAATACTGAGAAGAGAAAGATGAAATTCGATAGTGAAATGGAAGTGAGGATAGCGCATTAGTGAGAACAGCCAAAGATAACCTATCCCCCCACACCAGTTTCTGACTCAATTTCTTTAAATCTCCCCCCCATTTTTTTTAAACTTTTCTTTTTTGTTGTTTTTTGTTTTTCTTTTTTCTGTCTTTTTTTCTTTTTTTCCTCTCTTTTTTGGTTTTTGTTTTTTGTTTTTTTTTTCTTTTTTACAATGGTTTAAGTCCATTGGCAGAAAACCAAAATTGAGACAAAATCCCTCCCTTACACCCTTCTCTCCCTTATCCCCCCCCACACACTCCGTGGTTCTACATGTGCTGAAAAGAGAAGAGTAAGCTTAGAATAAATCTAATGAATCAAAGGAATAAATGATAATGATAGTAAAGAGTAAAACTCAAACCCAAAAGACCACAACACTCCTGTGTTGTCATTGTCTGAGTGTCTGTCCCTATCTCTCTTGGAGGCTGCAGGCATCAATTTACATAGTACAACCAGTAAACAAGGTTGAAGAATCCAAAGGTGATTGGAAAAATGATTCGTGACCATTTGTCAATGGTGCTGACATCTGTCAGRTCTGGGATTTTGAGCTTCAGCTTAGATGATCGCCGGCGGAGACGGCAGTTGGCGCGGTTGCGGGCCGCGGCGTGGTGGGTCAGTGGGATGTGGCGGTCTAGGGTTGGGTGGTGACCAAATCCATCCCGAGAGGCCAGCTGCTTGCGGAACTGGATTCCTGAGCCTTCGAAGGACATGACAGAGTTTCGAGAGTCGCCAACACTGCTCATCATGTCCGTGGCCAGCAGCTCGTTGTTCATCTCCAGAGTGCTGAGGAGGATGTTACCATAAGGGTCAACCTAGAACAGGGGAAACAGAGAGAAGAATAGCAAGGAAGTCCCATGCACAGCACACACATGGCTATGCCATCAGACTAAAAGGGATGACTTTGGACTGGTTTTGGTGCAATGATGCCACTGGTTAGGTTATTTGTGGGCACTGCACCTGGACTTCCACATCTGAAAAGGTTGTCCACTAATGCTGGAACTGAAGGACCAGTTACCCACACTTGCAGCAAACTTGAGAGTTGGATAATGTGATTCTGCCAAYGGAGTAGGACCAAAAGCCACAGGGGTACTTTTGGGTACACCTTCCTCTTGCAAGAGGATGGTCCTGATGAGACTGGGTTCAGGGTGACAATCAAATGATCAAGGAGAAAAAATTCCTAGTAATCACTGTAAAGAGATCTTTCTAGGCATCTGCCTGCAAAGTTCAGAAGACCTATGTATACCAGACAAGGGAATTGGAGTTCATCTCTGGTGATGAGGAGAAAGGCTGCTCCACAGCTCACCCAGGGTTGAATGAACAGTGGAGAGTCTGAATTCTCCTGCCACTACGAAAGAAGGAGACAAACCTGCTCTCTCACCCTCTTCTCTTCGTAGCGGTGGCGCTCATTGTTGGCCTTGCTGATTCGTTCACTCTGTTTCTTTTGCTGCCGGGGGCCTCGCCCGAAGAATATGTAGTTGACAAAAGCATACTCCAGGAGTGCCAGGAACACAAAKACAAAGCAGCCCATGAGATAAACATCAATAGCTTTGACGTAAGGGATCTTGGGGAGAGTCTCCCGCAGATGGGTGTTGATGGTAGTCATTGTAAGTACCGTGGTCACCCCTGCAACGAGAGGGCAGGCGTTCTGTTACCAAGGTGTGAGAGGGCTCCTGAAATGGCACTCTCAGCTTTCCCATCCCTCTTCCCAGCCAGGCTGAACATCAGGAGTGATGGAAGAGGCACARCTGGGAAGGAAACTAGTTATTCTAAGCCTAGATATCCACTATAAATTGCTGCAGAAAATAAACCGGCAGCCAACAGTGGGAGAAAATGTCCAAGCTGAGTATCATCAGGATGATGGAGATCAACATCCCACTGTTGTCTAGGTCCTCCCTGACCCTTCTTCTTTCCCTCAGTGAGGTAGGGAGCATTCAGTTTTGCTCTCAGTATTTCAACTTCTCCTCCTCCCCACTTTTTTCCACTTTATGAATTCATCAGGCTTCCCTAGGCAATGCTGAATGGCTCAGTACCCTTGGCATGAATTTACAATCTGCTTTTGTCTTTCCAGTGCCATGAACAAGAGAAAGAGAGAAGAGCTTCCCTCTTCATGACTTTCTCTTCTTTTGCCTGCCTCATAGCCTTCCTTCTATATCTTTGACCACATCTGCTCCCACCTTCCTTTCACCAGCTTTACCATGCACTGCTTCAGCTATCTTTACACATGCCTCACACGGCTCTCATTCTCTCCTTTTCAAGTCTGCATCTTGAAACAAGCATCTCTTGGTCTCATTGGCCACATTATTGTTCTTTTTTTCCACCTTCTTGGTCTCCAAGAGTATGATGTCCCATAGCTATTCTCATGGCATTCATTCCTCCTCTTGGGCTTCTTCTCAAACTCTTCCCTCCTCCAGTCTCAGGATGGTCCCRAATCTGTCTCTTCTACAGTCTTATGCAAGCTCTGAAAAGACGAMAATGGGTCTTCATGCTTCTTTTGGGGAAGTATCTGTGCCTCTTCAACCTAGTCTTCTTTTCTCTCTTTTCTACCTCAGCTGTCCTGCTTTTCTTACTTACCTTAATGATTCCCTTTTCTTCTAGTGTCTCTTCTCCTCAACTCCCTGTTGGCAGTTCTCCAGATCATATYATTTGTCTCCAACTCTTTCAGTCTCCATGACTTCATTTATTCTCCTAGTTTCAGCTCCCACCTTTACAGTGATAGCTCTCAAATTTCTCTCTGTATATGCTGGATCTCTGTTTGTCCTGTTTCCCCCTCACCCCTACCATGTATTTACTGTCATTCCTGATAAAAGACTGAAAGAACCAAGAGTTTTCGGTTCAAATAAGAGTAGAGAGAAGGGAGATATGACAACAGTTTTTAAAATATCCAGAAATTTGGTGCAAAGAAAGGGGGAATAACCTGTTCTCCATGTCAACTAAGAATAGGACAAAAAGTTCAGTGATTTAAACTGTAAGGGAGACCTAGAACAGAGAAAAGTAAGAGCTTTCTAACAGTACAAGCCAGTAAAAGGGACAGGAGGAGGCTGTTGAGTCTCTTTCTTTGGAGCTTTTTAAGGACAAGTTAGATAGAGAGCTGTCAGGTATGGCTTAGGAGGAGCTGTTCCCATCCTGATCTTCTATAGTGTTTTTCTTCTGTCTTCTTCTGTGAATCCAGATGTCAGCAGAAATCCAACAGCTGTTCATCTCATCTCCACCCTTCTGTCTGTACTGTCACTGTGCCARCAAAGTCTGCCATGATCTTTCTTTCTCCCTTCACTGGTAACACTAGTGCCAGTGCAACTTACCTTTATAATTCGCAATGTTCTTGTTGTCCCCTCCCTGTCTTTCTGCTCCAACCTCTCCAAAKGACCACATTCAAATCCTTTCCCTTATCCTCTTTTGTACAAACCATCTTTCCTCTGACTCTATGCAAACCTCTGTCTTCTCCTAGAACTAATTTAAATCCCCAGACCTTATCTGTAAGATCCAGCCTCCACTTTTGCTCCATTGCCTTTCTGAGCCTTTTCTCACTCACAACTGAAATCCTTCTCCCTCCTCCTTTGCCTCTTCTGTTTTCTCTGAACTTTCTATAATACTGCACAGCCCCATTCTCAAATGCCAGTCATCCACCCTTTCTCCTATTCCTTCTTCAAAATTCTCATCTGCAATCCACCCCCACTTCCCTTCTGTTGCTTAAAAGACCTTATTTTTTCTTTCATATAGGAAAACATCCCTATTTAGGGGAGCATGTGTTTAAGAAGAAATTCGACTTTAACTACTGTCCCACATTTGCCTTGATAATGAAGATCTTCAGGTACAAAAAGTATTTGGGGCATGAAATATCATGAGAATGTGTAATGCCATTTTAATTATTTTTATCATCTTTCAGCCACTCATTCACCATCCTTACTATTCTTTGTCCACCCATTCTCTGAATTTATCATYCAATTAACACACTACCAGCATACCTGTTGATTAAAAGGTGCCCAGACYTTTTTCTTAAGAAAACAAGTACCAACCAGAGTGAGAAAACTAGTGTGCTCATGGCATGTCACAGTATCATATGCCAGAAGATGTGGCCGTTTACGTCTTTGTTAGAGAATCTAAACTTCTACCCAGAGAAATTTACAGTGCAGTTTTTACTGATTCCAATAATATGGACTAAAGYTTTGGAGGTACTGGCTTTTCTAATAAAAAAGTGTCTCTGCAGGCAGAATATTCCCAGGTTGTCCTTCCTTTGGGAAGGAATGTATGACAGAACTATCCTATTTGCTTTCATTGCTCTCTCTCATTAAAAAAAAAAAAGAGAGAGAGAGAGAGAGAGAGAGGTATTTTCCTTCCCAGAGCTATTCTAGCTGACTTCTCAGAAAACACCTTCCTCAACATATAATGAAAAGGTACCTACCCAGCGCCACTCGTGCAGCAGAAGCATCATAATTGATCCAGAAGGAGACCCAGGACAGGATAGTGATGAGGATGGATGGCATGTAAGTCTGGAGGATGAAGTAACCAATGTTCCTCTTTATCCGGAAACTCAAGGATAAGCGGAGATATGAACCTGTCAATGAGATATTAAGGAGAGATGTTGTCTGAGAGGAGGGCAAGGCTGTATTTATGGTAAGAGCCCAGGTTAGAAACTGGAATTTCAWTTGGAAAATGTGCTCAAGAGTCAGTGACAGTGAGGAATCTCTTTTCTTTCCTTCCTTTGATTTTGCAGACTCGTCAGCTTTAGGGAGAGGCTCTTTAGAGTCTGCTCAATTCGCTCAGAATATTAAGAAGAAAAGAAACTCTGCCTAAGTAATATTATTATGTCAGATACCATGGGAGAATGTCCATTCAGTACTCAGATGAAACTGCCATTATGTTACTTGCCAATAAGATACAGTCTTGCATGGGAGACTTTAACCCTGTATCTTGACGCAGTGAGATGATTTTCCATTGTTTCATGTGCTAGCTTTTCCTCCAAACAGCAATGAAGATCTGGATCGCATATTTTCCATGCTGTTCTAAAAACAGGTTATAGTCAAACTGGGCAAATTCATATGCAAATGGAGCTCTTTAAGTTAATCTTTAGGTCTTTTTTTTTCCAAGTTCCTGCAATTTTCTCCTAATCTTTTAACAAAGCTAATGAGGATAGTAACAGCAATAAGTACTTTTCACTGGAGCAGGATCATTTTAACAGAAACAAAGCATCACCTCTCTCTTTTCTGTGAAACAAAGTCCAAGCCWTTCCCCCTTCCCACCTCTGTGCCTTCAGCAGCATAGTAGGCCGGTCTGATGTATGGGTTTAACTGCTGGCTGGCAGTTATATTAGTACGAGAATAACAGYCTTTAATGGTCAAAGTAAACTGGGAAGAAAGGAAGGTAGGTTCTCTCTCCATTATTTAGCTTCTGCATAACTTGAACAAGGTACTTTACCTGTTCATCTTTATAGGTCTTGGCTATTTAAACTGCAAGCTGCTGCAGGGGCCGGGACTGCCTCTCATTGTGGACCTCCAGAACACCATGTTCAATGGACTCTTCTCCTGGCGTGCCCCACAGGCACTATTGTAACAACAGCACCATCTGCCACTATCACTGATAGCCTTTGGCAGTGATTTCATGACATTTGGAAAACCATCCTATCTCACAGATGTGTGGCACACTGCTTTGACAGCRAACTGCATGCCAGATCAAAGAAAAGACAGTAACCAAAATCCAAGCCCCTCCAACTATTTAACTAGCAGTATTTCAACCATCCAGGGTATTCTCTCTAGGTCTTTTGACTGTGGTGTGCAGATGGGTTTCTATCATTCCATAGACCACTTGCTTTTTAACAGAAATATACTTCTGCTTACTGCTACACCTACCTTGGCTTCAAGAACCAGTTGCAAATCACACAAAAGTAACACAAAGGCTGAGAACCTTCTGATGAGGTTCTGTTTTGAGCTCAGTTGGTATTTTGCCTGAGAAATGAAAATAACTGCAGAAAAGAAAACACTCTATAACTTTCTGAAGATAGGCAGTCAAAAAAGACAAATTTGTTAGGCACAGAAGACACCACTTTTCCAAAGGAGCAGGATAAGAGTTGAAGACCTTAAGTTAGTGCTTCAGTATCTAAATTACAGGAGTAAGCAGACTGACTTTGATCAGCACAGGGTTTACATGTTCCATTGCATCCTTTGGGCAGAGACTTACCAGTGGTGAAGACCACTTCCCTGCTGACCAGCCTCTGCTCGATTATGGTGAACTGCGGCAGTTCTAGCACTTCCATCCCCGTGACAGCAGAATCATTTCCTTGCCAGAAGAACACAATGTCATCAACTGTATAACCATCTGCAGAAAAGCACAAAGAGAGAACTAAGCTGACAAGCTGGAGGAAATGGCATCCCCATTTTTATTAATGTGATCTAAAATAGGATCCAAAATGAAAGCCCGTGCCATCAGATGGCAAGTGTAGTCTCTCTTCTGCTGATACTTTGGTTCATCAGCTGAGCTTGGCAGTATGGTCCCCGGGAGAAGAGAAAAAAATGGTCAGAGCACCTACTTCTGGCTAGGATTCAAGAGGAAAAAGTTGGGAAATAATCCCTCAGCTCTTGATCTGTGCTAGATAATCTCCATGGCTGACATGGCAGGGACTCATCATATGCATCACAAACCTCTGTCAAATGCACCAGCCCAGCATTTTGCTTTTAAAAACTGCCACCTTTTACCAGAAGGGGGAGATCACACAATACTTTTTGATGTGGACTTGGTAAACAGTACCTCTAAGTATTAAAAATGCCCAGAGAGAAAAATATTTACAACAGCAGTGGAAAAAAGAAATCTGAGCATTGGAGCACCATCCTATTCAAAACATTCTCAGTCAAAATTTGGAGCTGGGAAGTGGACAGAGTCTCTGAGATAGGTAGTTGCTTTTACTAAGTGCCAGCTGAAAAGAGCATTAATTGGGAAAAGAAAGGAGGAGTCAGGTTGGCAACAAATGCTTATCTCTTTCATTTTAGGGTAATGGATTCATTCAGAGGTTAACTACATGAAGGGTTCAGCCTCTTACTTTAATGCCAAACCATCCCTACCAGGTAACAAGAGCTAAGCAGGCTGGAAGTACTGAAGAGCCTGAACACACGGCCCCAAGAGCAGGGCTCAGAGACTCTCCAGTTGCTCTGGCCTCAGTGGGAGTGAGGCCCATGGCAGCAAATCATGTAGCTCTGCTCTCATTACTGAAATGATCACAACCCTGACTGGGCCCTCAAGAACAAAGATTCATCCCCACTTGAAAATTAAGACAGGTTCTGGCAAGTCAGGTTGTGAAGCATCATAGCTGTTTCTGGACCAGACTGTTTCTTATTCCAAGCAGTATGTCAACAYGCAGAACTGAATGGGAGCGCCTCTGTGCATACACAAGCATGAAAACGAGGAATGCACAGGCTTTGGTACCTCACTGTGAAAGGTTTCATTTAGAACATGAACTTTACCTGTGCCCTGAGACAGCTTTTATTTACAGCCTGCACTGCAGCACAGCAGCCTTCCTAGTCCATAACCCTTGCAGCAGAGACCTGCCACCAAAACCAGCAGCAGTTTATCAGTGAGGCCAGTGGAACAAAGAGCTGTTCAATGCACTATGGAGGAGGAATTCCCCTCCAAAGCCTCAGAGGCATAAGGTTCCCCTGGATCACAGCTAAACTTTTCAGGATGGTGCCACACTGCAGCTCCATAGCAGATAAAGTCCTGAGCTACTGGTCTGATCTCAGAGCTGAGCCTGCTTTGAGCAGAGCTCTGAACAAGAGACATCCTGAAGTCCCTTCCAAAATGAATTATCCTATGACTCTGTAGTCTCCAAACCYACATCTTGCCTGCACTCTCAGTCATTACTACAGTTATCCACAGATGCTAAAAATAATAACAATAATAATGGCAGAAACAAATGCTAAGCCAGATCTGCTCCTGGTGTAGCTCAGCTAAACCAAGTCTCTACCTCCTCCCCACTACTGCCTGCTTCTGCTCCCAGTGCAGTAAATGGTAAAACATCCACAGACATAAGCCCACAAAGCTTCAACTTCAGGCCAGGAAGGAGCTGGACCAGGAAGATCATCTGTTGCAAGCACTGGAGTATCACACGCTATTGCACTGCCTCCATTATCCCAGTTTTGTGCACAGGAACTGATTATTTGTATCTGGATGAAGCATCTCTTCAAAAGCAAAATACTGGGACCAAGTGTGGAAAACATCAAGAAGCTGTGGAGCTCCCCACTTCTCTTGGTGGTTGATTCCAGTGGCTTAAACACTTGTAGCTAAAAATACTATGTGWAATTTTATATTTGAATTTATCTGGCTCAGACTTTCAGATACTGGTGGTTGTTCTGAATTTTTCTGCTAGGTTACTAAGCCCTTTCCATCCAGCATTCACCCTCTGCAGAGGTGCATGCAGCCTGTAAACAAGTCACCTCTTCATCTCCTTTGCAGTAAACAAACCAGATTGAGCTATTTAGGTTTCTTACTGCAAAACATCTGCTCTAGCCCTTGAACCACTTTTCAACATCTTTTCTCAACCTCTTCTGATTTCTCAACTTCCTCTCTAAATTATGGAAACCAGAATTAGACATGGCCCCTTTCCTAGTCTTACCAGCAACATACACAGAGGCCAATCGATTCCCTGCTCTGACTCACTGCTCCCCTAGTTTATATAACCAAGGCTCACTCGAGCCTTTTTTATCAGAGCCCTGCTATGAAACCTCCAGCAGCAGTACTCAGCCACTGTGACCCCTTGATCTTTTTCACCAGTGGATACTTCYCTGGATGCAGTCCCTCAGTCTGTCAGTCGGGCCTGGGTTCCTACATCCAGACACAGGGCTTCGCATTTAGCTGTATTCAAATGTATTCTGGATGCATTCAAATTCGGATGTATTCAAATGTGCAGCAAGCAAGCCACACAGACTGCTGTCTTCATCATCCACAAATTTAACAGCAGTGATTTTAAATTTACTTCCTGATCAGCAATGAAAACGTCAAATTACAGTAACTAATTTTAGGAGATCTCTCAGTTAACTAGTTCCTACTCCATATACTCTATGACCTGCTGATATCAGGTACCAATCTGTTTTTTTGATCATAGCATTATGCAATATGAAATSAAACATGTTTTTCAGGAAACCATTTTTTAAAGTGATTCTAAAGGGAAAGGTGGTTCATTCTAAATATAAATACTTCACTTTGATTTCCAGCTTTTAAAAGAGAACCAAATTTCTATTTTACTTTTAAAAAGTAAAAGAACGTTCAAAAAGACAAGTCATTTCAAATTTAAATACCATAAAGTATTGATGTAACATTTTAAAATGTCAGATTAACAGCCTGCTTGTTGCCTACCTCATCACACTTTTGTTGAACACTGGCACACCATTACGCAGCGGTGTATGGAGCAAGGGCTGCTCTTCAGGACAGGGGGAATCCTGTCTGATCAATAGATCACTGATAGATAAACCTACCTTGGCAATGCAGGTTTATCTCCTGGACGTGCTCTCCTGCAATCTTCTTCTAGCATCGTTCATGTCATCTAGCTGTACCGTTGGCCACTGTCCCTTTGCCACGGGCATTTGACAAATTTTGGGGCCAGGGAGAAAAAGGGAAGGTACCAGTGCTAAAGGTAGTGACAGGACAAGGCAGGACACCCAAAACATCCAGGGAGATGAACTGCACAGCTCAGGGAGGATTGCCGTCCTGCCCTAGGAAGGCCAACTAACCCAGGTGTCTGCTGTTTTGTGAGGGGGGACGGGGTGACCAGGCCAATTTACACAAAAACAGGTCCCACGGCTGCAGTCCGTATGGGTGTCCTCTGCAATTGCCACTAGCTGCTGTGGGATAGGAGACTCCTGCCACCCMCTGCTGCTTAACAAATCCATCAACCAACTATTAAAGGGTTATTTTGGTGGGTTTTTTTTTCTTTTTTTAAGCAAGCCATGAACAGGATTACTGTTCCAAAGTGCATAGACATGGAAACAAACAAAATGGAGCCCTGCGGATTCATATGTGCCAAGCGCGTAAGAGACAAAAGCTTTGAAGAAATAAATGTTAAATCTCTTCATCTCTGCATGGATTTTAGAAATATTGTAAGGAAATATAGCTTTGACTAACAAATTGGCTTGACATGTCCCATTAAGAACAAAATCGCAACATGGGGAACTGTGGGTAATTCTCTGCCTTCTGTTTTCTTGGTTGTACGGTAAGCTATTCTCAAAATACTAAAAAGTGCCAGAAATGACATGTCATTAGTGCCTCCAGCAGGACCTAATTTACATTCCATTACCCACCACGCCAAGTGCTGCAATCGCTGCGCATCCTAAGCAACCCAAAACACGAGCGGGAGCTGGGGCTCCCAGACACAGGCAGGGCTGCGAAGGCAACACAGAGCTTTCTGACTACGAATGCTGTGGGACCTCTTTTATGAAAAAAGCAATTCTCTGATAATCACCACTGAAGCTGCATCATCATTACTGTGAGATCTGCTGTTCTGGACCGTTCCTGTGGGGATACTGCGGTGCATTTTTATGAGGGAGAGCTGGACTTCCTTCACCACTGTGGTCAGGAAAAGCTTTTTATAGGAATCAAAGAAAAATTCATGTGGGAAGGGACTTCTGGAGGTCTCTAGTCCCACCTCCTGCTCAAAGCAGGGTCAGCCACAAGGTCAGGCCAGGTTAGCCAGGGCTTCCTCAGTGCTAACAGAGATTCCTATAGCCCTCTTGAGAGCAAGGAGGATCTTATTTCCCAACCCACCACTGCAGTTCCATTTTTCTTGGCTTTTCACCCATGAGGCTCCCTCAACGGGGAGCCTGGAGTCCTACCTGCAGCCCCTGGAGTGGCTGCAGGTCTCCAGCCACTCGCAGCTGGATCCATGGAGCTTGGCATGCGTCCTTAGGGACTGGTGGCCTATAATGCCCCCCAGGGAGGCAGTTTCCCCCTCCCACCGCCCGTGCATGGCTGTCATGGGGTGGTACAGGAGGAAGGTGCAAGGCATACGCACAGCTCTCGATTTCCAGTGTGCAGTTCTGCTGGTCCAGGGGGTACCTCCTCAGATCCATCATGCAAGCGGCTGTGGTGGTGATTCTGAAAGGGGAAAAACATATATATTAAAAAAAAAAGGAAAATAAAGAAATGAGGAATTAAAGGCAGATGAGAAAGGCAGCATTTGGGGCTGCTGTTTCCCTGGTAACCAGGGAGAGCCATGGTGGGAGGGAGGGAGGTGTGTGGRGTGGGGGGCTGGATGCAGATCACCCTCAACTGCATAGCTTAAATCTTCCATGACTCACGTCAGCAAGGCAGTATCTTTATTAACGAGGTGGGGAGGGATTTGTGTTCCTCCTCTATCTATCCATGAGGGAGACAAAAAAGCTGGGAGTAGGCAGGGCTATGGACAGGGGAGAAGAGGAGAGATGTTTCCATTTATAAAAGGGAGACAGAGGACATGTGTCCACAAAACAGAAAATGTGTTGATTAAATTGCTCTGCAATGAGGTATGTGGAGGAATCATTTATCATGATATCTCCCCCCTTTCCTCCCCAGTTGTCCTGGYGACCTGAAGCCAGCCCCCCTTATTCATACTCCCCCCCAACCACATCCATCTTGCAATCACTGAATGTGGATACCCAGAGCCCACCAATGTGGCCCTCCCTTCCCAATGAAGTGCATCGCTCCTGCTCCATCGGCTCTTGGCTCTGTTAACGGATTCATTCTAGCACAAGCGATTTCACATTCAAGATTTGCCTAAGATGGGAGGGGTGCRCTCCCTTCCTCCCTACCCCCCAAAATACACAGAGATTGAGAAGGGGGTCCATGCTGCTTTGGGGGTTGGCATCAGAGCACATGGGGAGGGCAGAGCCATGTGGTACCCACAGCACAGTTTTGCAGGGGGGTACAAAATTGGGGCAAAAATTTTGCACGTGCTGATAGCTGCACCAGCAAGGAGGATTCGTGCACGTGCATGTTACACACTGCACACAAAGGAGCATCATTCTCTAGGCCGGGGTGATTTTGGGGAGTGGGTTAGATGGGGTATGAAGCAGGGATGGAGCAAATCAACAGTTAACTTACCAGCTTGGCCATGCTGCCCTAGAGTTAACAGGCTGCCCCTATTTCTCAAATATACTGCTCCCATCACCCTTTAATGCAGTCTTCTTCCTGTGCAACGTGTGTGCGCATGTAGCACTGAAGAGGGGGGAGAGACTGGTGCATTCCCCCCCCTCTTTTTTCAATTAACCATCTGGAAGGCATTAATCAAGCTGCACATTTTTTACTATGTAGGCATAACCAGTGAACTGTTAATGAGAAAGCTTTGTTATCTTCTGAGCCCTGTGGCCTGGGAGAGAGAGAGAGAGAAAGAGAGGAATAAAGAAAGACAAGAAAGAGCAGAAAGAAGGAAAGAACGAGACGGCAAAAAAGCAA
>NW_028186756.1:8304366-8401911 GCF_003343005.1 Rhea americana
AAAGAAAGAAAAGAAAGAAAGAAAGAAAAAAGAAAGAAAAAGAAAAGAAAAAAAAGGCAGGGGGAATCAATGAAGGAGGAAGAGTCAGACCAGAAAAGGGGAAGGTGAAGATGGATGGAAAATTGGAAGGGATGGGGAGAAGGATAGGAAAGATAAAGCACTCATTTGAAACAGCCATACATCGGGGCAAGAGGGAGAAAGGCAAGGAAGGCGAGCGTGCACCGCTGAGCAGCTGTCTCTTTAAGAAATCTCGTGTGCTAAATTTATCTCTCTGCTGTCTGTGAAGACTGTTTGTAGGAGATGAAGCCTTGAGGAGAGCCTTTGCCACTGCCTGTCGTGCTATAAATAGATTCAAAGAGACGGAGGGAATTTATATATATCCTCACTGGGTCTAGATACAACATTGCAACTGCCCTCTCTCCGAGCAGGGGGCCTAAGTGAGCTCTTAACCCTTTTATCTGTAATGCGGTTAGGGTGTAGGAGAAAGCACAGAGGGGGAGAAGGATAACAGCACAGGAACCACTTAAAAATCATCACAGTGGCTTTGGGATTGCAAGTATTAGTTTTACAGCCTCCAAATTTGGCATCTCTGGGAGGACTGCTGGAAATACACTACCTCTCCCACCCTAATCCTCCTAAACCAGGGCACCTGGACACAGGATGGTGTGGTGTAGGAGAAGAAATGAGCTACCTGGGGGTAGCTATACCTTGACAGAACAGCCCAAAGTGGCAGGTGCAGAGTCCATCATGGCCAGGCACTGAGACCAAGAGTCACGAACAGGTATGACTCATCCCCCCTGTGCTGCACACAGCATATATTGTATATATTATACCGCACYCGTGGGAAAGAGCAGCGACAAATGCATTCTTCTATTTTCCCTAAAGTGTGAGAYGCAAAAATGTATTAAATTAAAATTTTCCACCCCATTTGTGGGACCCTGTGGGCTAAAACCTTTCCATAATGTCTGTCCCAGGATTGCTGCCTGGCTGGCTAATTTTGCCACACAAAGGACATTTGGAGGAAGCCTTTTCTGGCATGAGAAGGATCCTCTAGCCTCTCAGCAGGATTTGCTTATCACCTGCAGTGCCTGTTGGAAATGCAGAGCACGACACAGTGAGCTATGGCTACCACACTCCATGCGCCAAATCCTGCTCACACTAACAGCTAGCATAAATCCAGAGCCACTCCACTGATTTTTGCAAGATCACACCAATTTACATCAGCAAAGATTTACATCAGAGCAGAACTGAGCCCTGTTGATTCAGAGTAAAAAGAATCTAAAGACAGTAGAATGGAAAGGAGAAAAACAGATTAAGATGCCATCAACCCCAGAGAATCAGATAGCATTTCCCCTTCCTCTGTATTGAAGGGTGGGTGTATCTWCATTGTTCAGCATCCTTCAGAGATATCTCAGTTGGCTCCAGGTCCAGAATTTCTAGTGATCTTACTGCAACACTGCTTGGGCAAGTCACAAYTGGGAATATCTAGCTTGCATGTTTTATTTCTGAGTCTGGGCTAGTGCARTTATTGACTGCTGTCACCTGCTTTTTCAGAGTATTTCTGCTGCAGTGCCATAGCCCACAGTGCAGGCATACACAGCAAGCCCTAAGGGACCAGCAGCATGGGAATCACCTGGATCTGGAGCTCCTACAGTGTGATAAGATGGGAGGTGCAGCTGATCTGTGGTGCTGAGTTCAATTTGCATCTTACCTCTGGGCTTCCTCAACCTTAATAAACCAGCCCTTCCYGGGCTGGTTAAAGCAAGTGGTATCCCAATGAGGAAGGAGGTTTTTAATTCATCAGGTCTCAGAAGCATCCTAGACACCAATGGTCCTTTGCTGTYCCCTGCTTGGGGTCCACAGGTGAACCAGAGCATCACAGTCACATTCTCACTCCCCCAAGCAGGCCTGGCTGTTGCTGCTTCATGCAGCACCCATCAACTTCAGTGAAGCCTGCAGCTTGGCTGTAACCTCATCACCCACTTGTCCCTAAAATATAGGATGTTGGTGCCCTAGAGGAAGCCAATAAGAGATTYTTCTAGCTCCTTTGGTGGCTGTGTAATATAGACCCACAGGACACAGCAAAATAATGAGAGGTTCTGTTCACCTCATATAGCCAAAAGAGTGCTGGAGCAAGATTAGGGCACACCAGTGACCCTGCTGGGTCACTGCACATGCCATGCATAGCTCATCCAGAAGGCCATGGGACCAACCTCTACCTAATGCTTTGATGGTTATGTACTACTTYGATATGCTCTAAATTGTTGCATAAAAAGATGTGTTCGCTTGGCACCCACAACAAATACTGCATAGGGAGGACTGACTGGATAGATGTATGAGGTGGTGGCTGCACAGTAAGCACCACAGTGGGGCAAACATACTTAAGGGCTGATAGGAGAGTAAGAAGTGGAAAAATGAGAAGAGGAAGAAAGAGTGATGAGAAAGCATTGATAGAGGAGGCAGGAGTAGAGAAGAGAGACAGGAGAGTATATAGCAAATGACAGGAGGCAACTGAGAGAACAGAACAGAGGAGAGAAGAGGGGTGAGGAGAACTAAGGGAGAACGAGCTGCGGAAAGGAGAGTGGGAGAAGAACAAGAGGTTAAAAGACAGAAAGCAGAGGAGGAGTGAATACTCATTCTGTGAGAAAGGAGATGAAGAGACAGAACAAACCATCCCCCTGTAAACAGTTTCAGACAGGGCACACTGCCTCCAGGAGGAGAGAAAAGAGAGAGAGGGAAAAAGGAGTACGGGCTGGGGGGGGGGGGGACACCAGGGAAGGATGTCACCTTCCCTGTGACATTCCAAACGGGCACTGGAACCTGGCCAGGCTGTGTCTTCTCCTTTCTTCTCCTCTTCTCTTGCTTTTATACCCATCTCTATCCCTTTTCATATTTGTATGGTGTGAAATTTCACCTGCTTTAATGGAGATTCACAGAGACACTGCCCATCAGAGGCTCACCTGCTTTTTACATGATGCACTCAGTGAAGTGGTCTGCTTTCCCAGCCTCCCACCACCTGCTGAATCTGGCCACCACCACCCTCTTCTCATACTAGCTCCCCTTTACKTCCTTCCGTTCACTCCTTAAGGATTCAGGATCAACCCCTTACATGTTACAACCCTTCTACTTCTCTTCCCACAAAAAGAACATATTCATGCCCTTGTCCTAGTTACTCCTCCTCAGGTCTTACAGACAGTCATGCTATCAAGCAGCCAGGTTGTCTCTTCCTTGTTACTCAGCTGCACTGCTGGCAGGGGAGCACAGTTCTAGGGGGAGACAGGGCTATGGAGAAACCAYCGTGTATCTCAAAAAACCCTCCCAATCAAAAATCACCAACAAAAAATATCATGCATTCATGAGGTATCAAGCAGTTCTRGTAGGTTGAGGGCTGATGAATGTCCCCCTTTCAGGTCAGCACATGGAGGACCCAAGCAGGAGCCCAGATAACTCACTATGGAAAGTATCCTTCAACCCAAGGGACAGATATAAACCATTTCCAGAAAAGCAGCCTGTGAGCACTAAGTCACACAGCATGGGAGCCAGGTCACAGCTTGTTACAGCAAGGAAGCAATGCCCACCTGAAGCTTGTGTTGGTTTAGCAGCTGCCAGCACAGAAGGGAAACCTCACCCTCCTATTCCACCACCAACCTCTTGTGAGGTGAGCTAAGGCAGTGGGGTGGGACAGTCCCGCCACATCTGTAGCTCAAAGAGGAGKGCTCAAACTTCTCCTGTATACTAGTCCACCACAAATTTTTCAGTTCCTCGCAGGCATGCATGCCATCAGCCATTTTATTCCCTCTCTGATCCTTTTCATTGCTGTTTACTTATTAATGGCTTCTTCTGTCTTATTTAGAATGATTATATAAGATCTCAGACACAGAGCAGCATAGAGTTCAGATCTGCTACTAAAACCTACCATAGTTGAATCTCTTCATTCCTTCTTCTTTTTATCCTGTTGCTTACCCCCTTTAGCTTCTTTCTCAGATGGATCTTCCTCTAAACTTCTACTGTTAAGATCCTCTGACACCATTTCACCCTTCAGATATTCAACAGGTCAGGAGAAACAAACTTGCCAGCAACAAATGTAAAGGGAAAAAAACTTGCTTCCTCAAAACACCATCTGATTTCAAAAGCAGCAGCTCCAGACTCTCTGAAGAGGACTACTAGGGTTAACTGTGGGTACAGGCCATGCAAGCCCTTCCAGTGGCTTTTGAGGACATAATGGGGGATCAGCTGCTTCTACATACGCCTTGACCTCCATTTTGCTAACAAACAGCTATGGGAGATGCAGCACAGGTAGCAAGTCAAGCCACACTTGACTTTTCAACATCAGGGGTTGAGGACCAGCTCTGACTCAAGTTTTAGTTAGCTCCAATTTCTTCCTCAACTTCTAAGTTATTATTCTGAAACTTCATACTTTTAAAATACTTTGTCTTTCTTAAACTTCTTTCCAGTGCTCCCAGCTAAGCACCTCATTCCAGCTATGGAAGCTAAAATATACATGGGGATCTCTCCCTAACCCCAAGTGGGGAACAAGGTTCTTAATTAAATTCTCTCATTTCTCCTCACCCCCACCTAATTAACTCTTCTCCCAACCCCACTCCTGTCCCTCCACATCTTTCYACTAAGACACTAACCTACGGTAGAGCTCCATGGTGAGAACAGTACAAATCTGCAGCTTCMGCTCTGAGGGGCCAGCTGGATGGACACAAATCCACTTCTTTGTGCCCAAGCTGCCAAAGGAGAGATTTTTCTTGTCCAATCTACTAAGGGGGAGCAAATAGAGCTTCTAGRGGGATAGAGCCCAAATCAGCTCACACCTTGCACCTCACTCATTTTCAGAGCAGCCTTTCTGATAGAGGGAAGAGAAAGCAAAAAGAGAAGTAGTGGATTTCTTTTCTTCTGACCTGTAAGATGRGATCAGAAAATTTCTCAGTGGCCTCGCTGCAAAGAAAGAAAAACTCTCCAGTCTTAACCTACCAGGCCTTTATTCTGAAAGAAATCAAATAACACCCATGGGTAGAGCAAGGAGACAGCTGCAAACRAAGGTGGGAGAAATTAGCTGGAGAACTAGTAAGAGCTCAGGATTTGGGGAATGTAACACAGACAGGGTSAGGTCCTGATCAAGAGCTGAGTTGGAGCTGGGACCTGTGAAGCAGAAGCCCCCTCAGAGGAGCTCCAGCATGGCACAACTAAACAGCAGGGTGGCATGGGGATCTCTCAACCCTGAACCAGGAGCTCTGACAGTCCTACCACCAAAGCAGTCCACATGCCTGAGTGACAGAGAGGCTCTCAGATGTTGGCAGCATACCTGGTTTGGGATGAGCAGCTGAGTGGGATGCTAGACACAGCTCTGTTAGCCTCTGTCTATACCCCACATAAGGGGAGCTAAAGGTAATGTTCAAGCTGCTGCCTTTCCCAGGAGCAYGATCTTCCCATGGACATGTCAGCAGTAACTTGCTGTAATGCTAGGGCTAGTTTCCCCCAGGAGCCACAGCCTTGCAGGGAGCAGCTGACTGATGGGAACTCACCTTTCTGACAAGCAGAAACTAAGTGCTGCCAAAGCAGATATACTYAGCTTTTCTTATTTTCAAAATGCAAAATTTTAGTTGTTGGAAGTATAACAACTCACTTTCCTCATTGCTTCAAGCACCGAATGTTTACACTGATGAGGATGGCAGAGGTCAGCTTTCCCAGGAGAGCACTCATTGGTCTCAGTGCCCTGCTTTGCCTCAACACCATCCAAACTGTGCTGCTATTGCGTTGTCTCTAAAACACACCTCATTGCAGTGACTATTATGGGTATGAGAAAAGCAAAACTCACATGCACACCCCACCACCACCACCTTCGCAGGAGATCCCTTGTTCTCTCCGCACAGGAGAGAATTTCTCTCTGTCATCAAATTCCTCTGCAGTTTTTCAGTTGCTCTGTTTACATTGTCTGGGCTCCTTGCCAGCCAGGCATTGCATCTCACTTGCAGTCCACTCAGCTTCGCTCTGCTTCCCAGCGTCCCAGTCCTTCCACTCCCCCTGCAAGCTGGAGGATGCAGTTGGAGCTACTCAAAGCACCTGTTTTGCTGAAATTCAGTTTTGTCCCTAAGTAGAACTACATCAAATACCTTCAAGAGTACCCTAAAAAACATTTTAAAGCTCATTTTGGAATGCGGTTTCAGATTACCATATGAGAATTTCAGCATTGTTACGGATTTTCTATTTTTAGTTCTTTGAAAACAGATAGCAAAATATTGATGACATTAGCATTTATTTCACCACTATATGAAGGTAATGTGGTCTAGAAAAGGAAATAATCTTAGCGCATATTATATACTAGTTGCCTTCAATTACTTTAGATGTAGAGATTCAGAATGTACGATTGGCTTGGTAAAGCTTTTTGAGTATTACAGCAGCGGTGGGCTAGACACTGTCTGGAGGTCCAGAGAAAGCCTTTGATGATTCTATATGATACTCAAATGTCAGCTGTGGTAGCACAGGCATCCTGAAATAGTGGGGGAAGTATTGACATAAAACCAAAAAATTCTCTGCATAAAATTAGGAGTGAAATGTCAATATTTTCTGAAACATGTTTTCTTAAATGAAATATTCCTCTCTAATTTTTTTGTTTAAAATTTGATGAAACCAATGCAATTTCTGACAAAAAAACATTAGGAGGAGAAAGCACATTAAATTCAACTGGTTCTAGTCGGCCTTTCCTCACTATTTTATCTGCTTAGTTCCACTACCCTAACAACTGATAACTTTGTTTTTGTGGGGAGCTGCTTTAAGCCTACCTTCGTATTGCAGGCTTTCTGTATTGCTTTAGCACTTTCCTGCTGCGTGCCACAAGTGACACTTCCCTGTGCTCGACAGGCACTTTTAATTCCAGCAAGGTGTTTGGAGGCTCAACAAGTTCAGACACGACCATGCCAGGTTATGCTTCCCTCAGGCCCTGACAGCTCAAGTGGGTTTGTATCCTCCCATCGCAGCTATACATCCTTGCCGACCACTTCATGTTCACAGAGATAAGAGTGCCTTCTCAACCATCTAGGCTCGAGGCCCCAATTTGTCCTTCTGGGATTTGTGCCATCTGCTAACTTGTAAAGGAAGGAGCTGGGAAATACCAGTTTCAACTCCTATCCATGCAGCAGCCCTGGAATTGCCTYCCCTGATTCAAACCAGTACTGTTTATGCATCCCTTTTGTTGGAGACCTGGCAACCAGCTTTTAATCCAAGCCCAGTGTGAATTAATTTTGGAGTAAGCCTTTGTATCACATGCTTTCCTAGGATGTAGTTATATTACATCTGCTGCATTCCCTTCATCCACTCACTTGCTAATTCTATCAAAAACAAGCATATGCTTCTTTGACACAGAACTGTCACAATGGAGCAAAGTGGAGGAAGAGAAGGCTTCATTTCCTTGTGGAAACAAGTTATCTGAAGCCTGATTTTGTCTCAGTGAAGTTGGAAACAAAATACCTGTCRACTTCCATATGAGCTAACTTGGACCTTGGGGTCTGATTCGGGGTTTGAGACTGATCCTGCAGGTCACTGGATCACATGCTCAGAGCTGGGGCCTGCCAGGGTGTCATCCTCCCAGGTCTCTGACATCAGAGACGGCTGGAAAGAAAAACAACTGTTGTGCTACAAATAACATGATTGAGTCACTTTGCTACAGGATCAGCTCAAAGGAGGGGGAAGTGACTAGCAAGAAGGTAGCAGGAGAAGGAGCAGAGCCGTGGAATCTTGCTTGCAGAAAAACAAATAAGCAAATAAATGAGGAGAAACAGAAATTGCCTTCTTTGGCCTTCTTCCATCAGGGCAGCTCCATTTTTAAGAGCAGCCAACAAGAACAGGCTTCAAAATTCAGGGAGAACATGCATTTTCCCTTCTGTTTGCAGGGCAAGCATAGGCATAGTTTTATAGCAATAAAGGGAACACAGGTGAATGTGATCACTGTTTTCTTACCTGCTTACACCTGCTGTGCATGTGTTTATATATTACTGAATATATCACAATTATTTGCACCTGCAAAGCTGTTCCTAGGACTCCTACATCAGCAAAATTCACAGGTGCTGGAAGGAAGCCCTAATGAAAATGTTGCTCATACCCCTATAAATAAAACTAGAGAGAGTTCTAGCATTCAGGGGGTGATCTGGCTTCTCTCTTGAAACCCAGCATGTCTTCAGGATAGTAAAAGCAAGCCACCTTGACCTGAGGTACAGCCCCAGGAGCTCCCACTGAAGAGAAGAGTGGCTGAAATTGCTCAGTGCTTGGTTTTTGCAATTGCTGTTTTTTCCAGGGTTGAGAGAGCAGTTTCCAGGAAGAACAGTGAAATGTTAACACAATACAGTCAGCTCTTACTACAGCCCTGGAAATTACAGGGGCAAAACAGCTGTCATTTTCTTCCTTCTGGCCTGAATGTAATTTTCCTTTTGTTGCACCTGTCTACACAGGCCATTTGAGGGAGTGCAGAGTTCCCCTCTCAGCACTGCCATGCCCMTGGGGACTGGGCCTGCCGGGAAGGGAAGGGAAGGGAAAGGTGCAGGAGGTGCTTGCACAGGCTTCCGAGCTGGAACTAGCATGAATGCAAACCCTCCAAGGACTGCTTGTCACCTGTGCTGCAGGGTTCACACCACTCATTATTTGAGCTGACTAAATTGAAGCTGATATTTATATACTAGCATTTCTGCTTCTTTTGCTTTGCAGGTGCACGCTAAGACTTCCCGCAAGTTAGGAGACACAGCTCTGTGTTCGGATGGGCTAACTCAGCAACAGAGAGCAACCTGAGCTTTGGTGAAGCACAAGTTTAACATCTCTTTACTCTTCCTCCCCGAGTGGCTGAAGTTCATGCTCCAACCTGCCCCAAGTCAAAGTGTTTTCTCACCCTGCCTTTGTTCTTGTTTTAACACAAATTAGGAAATCTGCGTTAGTCATGTGAGTGAAGGCTACATGCCTTTTGCTATGTAAGCAAAGCWTGCTCAGGGCTCCTTGTCAGTACAGGCCGAACAACATCACTGTGGTGGTCAGAGAAGAGAGACCTGGGTACTTTTGTCCCAAGAAGAGAGAGGCAGAGTTGGGACAGAGAAATAGAGCTGAGCTTGTTACACGTTCTGCTGTCTCCAGGCCTGGAGCAATGGGCATCTGCTAATAGGAAGGACAACTAAGTACAAACATCACCCCATGTACCCCAGCCTGGTCCTCAGCAGCAGGAGCTGCCACTGCTCATTCAGCTTTCCAGAGCTCTGCCATGGGGRAAATAGCAGGCACAGCCACCTTGCTGCCCTAGCAGGAAGATGTCCTGGGCAGCCTCCTACTTTGTGATGCCTACRTTCAGGCCTGCTCTCCCAGACACAGCCCTGCAAGTTAAGGAGGAGATCATCATCATAAAATCAGACTTTGCTACAAAACACGAAGGAGCAGAGGAGCTGATACTGTAAATGGGAAGGGTGGGTATACCTTCTTTGAGAGAGAAAGGTCTTTCCTCCCACTTTGTTGCACTGGGACGTAAGCCCAGAGCTTCTATTGCAATCATTTGTGAATGTGGAGGCAGGTCTAAAAACCAGCTGTGAATTTTGGTATTCAAAAAGAAGGGAAAAGGAAAAAAAAAAAAACTTGTGAGAAGTGCAGCTCAGAGCAGACAAATAGAGGACTGAGAAAAATCACTGCCTGGATATCAGCTGTAGGGTCCAAAACTTGCACCTAAATCTTACCTATGGCTGCAAACTTCCCTTTTAGTCCTCTGCTCCCTCCCATTTAACTTTCCTTTATACCCTGGCATTTCATACATCCAGATAATACAGTAAGGCCAATCTTTGCCACCTCCACTGCACACCAGCACAGCATTTTCAAAGGCTGTGAACTTAGCTACACTAATTTATTCCAGACACCACAAAAACCCTCCTCACCAAGGACTATTTCCCTATTAAATATCAACTTTCAAGCTTCAATCTTTAGAAGTGCTCTGGTAAAGACAAGAGACATTTTTTTTAATAGTACAAAAACATGCCTCCTATCTCATACTCAAAAATGACTTAAGTGATTTGACTCAAATGCTATGAAATTCAGCCTTAGATACCAGACTAATGAAGTCTCATCTCCATAGGCCAAACTTGCAGAAAATTATAAGCAACTTAAAATGAGTTTCAAATGAAAGTGTTATGCAACAAGAGTGACAGTGACCTGAAATGCACAGAACTGACTATTCCCATTTCCCATATTTGTCTATAGCCGTATGGGGAAGCAACCATTTACAGCTTGGAGAAAGAGCAGATGCTTAAAACTGAGCAACACTCAAGCACCTTTTGGTCTTTTTGATCTTTGCCTGTGCTTAAAGAAAATGCCAGAATCTCTTTGGGAATAGGTGAGAATTTAAATGAGATGTCGTTGTTCTCAGCCACAACCAACAAAGATTCCCCTCGGACTTACCTCAGGCCATAGAGGACAGTCCCATCAGGATGGAGCCGAATCATGCGATTCTTCACTGTCACCCCATGCAGAAAGGACTTCTTGTCATTCAGGAAATAGGTATCAGGCAGCCATAACTGGTCAGCCACCCTGTTATCCAGGGTCAGGTTGAGAGGAAGGTCACTATATGCTAGGCGTTTGTCCCGCCAGCTCTGCTGGAAGTACATGGTGATGGTGTAGTCCTGGGAGAAGAAACATGCAAGTGTCAGCTTGGCTTCAGGGTAGGAACATAATTCTCAGTCCTTTCACTCCTGATGCTGCCGAGACCTTTATACGTAAGCAGAGTCTTTGGCACTTCCTATAAGAAATACRCTTTTTTCTGGGAAAGAAAGGAAACAAGCCTGAGCCTTGTAGGGGACAAAACAACATTGCATATCTCCAATTAAGCACACATCCAGTGGAGACCCAGAGGTCCTAAACCAGATTATTCAAAGATACAGTATCACAGCACTGTACTACAAGAACACCTATTTCCTCTTGGATATGCTAGTAGGACAGGAAGGTGTTTAGTACACAGTGACAGAAAATACTGTCACAACAGCCTAATAGGCTAGAAGTTGAGATTCTTTTGCTATAGAGGAAGCCTGAATGGGTAAAACAGAGCTAGGAAGTAGCGTTTGTAGATTAGGAAGTGGGCAGGGTAAGCAGTGGTCTCAAGCTCTGTAAGGCTTTGCAGCAAAAGTGTCAGTAATTTTGCACAAGTCTTTAAACAAAAAAGCATTCTGCAAATGGATGAAAATGAACTTGTACAGTAATGCCCCGAGCTAGGGGACACATTATCTCTTCATAAGCAGATACCTACAGTGCCAAGGGACTCCTGACCATGTCAGTTTGCACAAGGGGCAGCAAGACTTTTTCTGCTCAGCGCATACCACCTCTGTGCAAGGCATTCGTCAGGACTTTGCATGTGCACCAACAGCTGGGCTGAGCACAGAGCCACGCTGCCTATCTTCTCCCACTGACAGCTTCATTTGAAGCCAGGTTTATTCAGCACCTCTGAAAACAAGCTCAAACAATCCCACAGCACTGTTATGCCAACTTCAGGAATCTAACTATGATTCAGAAATCTAGACCCATACACATATTCCAAAGGTCATGGAGTAAATCCTTGGTGGAATCTGGATATAAGCTGTATCTGTCATCTTCTGTATTGTATTGAAAAGAACAAAAACATAGTGACAGATTTTTGGCCAAGAAATTGTTTTGCTTTGCTTTTTAAAGGACTGCTAAATTCTTGACTCAAAAGCCTGACAGACAATCTTTCAGCGACCCCAATATTTTCTTGTTTGGTCAAGACCTCACAAAGGAAAACATYGTCCCTGCTGTGCCTCCCAAGGGGTTTGGACCTGAACTGTAGTGAGAGCACAGAGCAGAGCATAAGTGCTTGGAGCCTCTTACCCTTACACTACCTGCTCTTCCCTTCTCCAGTCACACTCGCCTCAGAGGCAACCATTTCCATCCTCCCTCCCCAAGAATTCAACAGCACATTGCAGCAAGCTGCATTAGCAACCTGCATTTTCTTAATCCCCGACAGAGCTCTGCAACACCTCTGCCCTCAACCAGGCTAGCCTCCTGTCATTGCAGGCTCCAGCCAGTCCCTGGGAGTGGCAGACAAGAGGTTGCACTGACCTCCAAAAGTAAAAAATAAGAGTGAAATGCTTACAAAGCAGAGGGTAAGCAACACCCAAGGGATACACCTTCAAAATTTGCTTCTTACACACTTCCAGGCTTGATGGGAACAAAGTTGGAAGAGTACAGAAGTAAAAGCCTAGATCCGATCCAGTGGGCTAAGGAAGCTCCCAAGGCACAGAGACTTTTCTAGGGAACAGCAGCCAGCCAGGCCCTGAGTTGAGCCCTCTCTGTTTCTCTGACTGTTCTTGGGCTTCTTTACACAATACATTTCTTTGGACAATGTCATGGAAGTCTGCAGCACTTGATAATCATGGTCCATCTTGTATCCAATACTGCCCTTCACCCCTTTYTCTCCCCAACTCCTATTTGTTGTTTTCCTGCTTCCCCTACCCCATCCCTCTGCTTGGTCAAACAGTGCGCAGGATTTCTGGGCAGAAACAAAATAGCTGGGCAAGTATCCAATATACAGAGGTCAGAGTCCTCCCTGGGAGGAGAGGTGTTGCTGATGTACTGATGGGTGCAGCACTGAAGTTCAGGGAGGAGGGATGCTCTGCCTCTGAGCCCTTGGAAGTGTCCATACACAGAACAGGGGGCCAAGAGCAACCCAGAGAAAGGRCATCTTCCTAACTCTTTCAGAGGTGGTGGTGATTCGCCCCACTACAGCAGGTAAGAGGCACCAGCACCCAGGAGAGAAAGCAATAAGCCTTGCCCTCCCTTCATCCCCATATAACCTGTTCTGACAAGTACAAAGTAYGTCTACGTCCCCTGCTCCAGCATCATCATCTACCAGCAGGCAGCTCTGTCAGTCCCATTGGTTCTTGTCCTGCATACACATCCATGTCCTTCTCTTCCCCATCACACAGAAGTGGCGAGGCTCCAGAGCTGGTGAGGTGATCTTAGTCAAAGCCTCCTTTTCAGAGGCAGATAAAATAGTAATCAAAGGTGACATCGTTCTTTAGGAGCAGAACAGCCAGACGGAGCCGATGCAYGCAGTGTTTTGCAAGTCCAGGAATCAGAAGTAATAAGCCTGATTTTCATCCAACTCTTGAATGATTATCCCTTTGTTCTAGAGTTTTATCTGACAGTTACACTAATATGAGGATTTCCCAAACCTCCCAGTAACCACTGACATTCACAAKCCTACTGTTTCCACCAGTATGCCAAAAGCTGGTTCCCAGCGTCATCATCAGAGGAAAAAAAAGAAAAAAAAGAAAAGAAAAATCAGCCCCTTTACTAGAAGACTGAAAGAAAAACTTCAAAACCAAAGAGGCCAGGAACTCATGGAACCCTCCAGCTCTTTCCTTCCAGGTCAGCTTCAAAGTATATTAGGGGGACATCACAGCTAAGCTTCCTCACCTGCCTGTGCCAGTGGTAAGCAGAGGAGGCCTGTCCCTCCAGACATGCCTACTTGGTAAACAGTTTTCTCCACTGGTACTGCTGCTGKAGAAGTGACCTGGCAATGGAGACAGAAATAGGAATTTTTCCACATCCCTTCAAAATTGGCATCAACAAACTAGGCCCTCTCCACACTGCATCAGTGCAGCTCCAGTGGTAACAAAAATGCTTCCACGTTTCCTACTATTGAGCCTATTGAGTCTTTTTAGAGGACTCTAGAAATGCTTGGGAACGGCAAGTCTGGCTGAGGCTAGCCATTGCTGTGGCATGGATGAAGAGCTTTCCATTCCAGTTCGCTCTGCCAAGGGCACTGTTTGCTCTCTGCACTGGCAGAGCAAAGGAAGGAGCTGCACTAGGAGGGAGTGCACATGTACCAGGCCATCCTGTGCAGCCTCCTGCTTCATTTGATGGTTGCTGGGAGGGGAGATGCAGGAAAAGGGAGATCCCTTTTGCTACATTGCAAAAACCTGAGAAAATCATTCATCATGAATCAAGATTTCATTCCGAAAAAACACTGAGGCCAGGACAAGCAAATGGGAATAGATCTACTCAGAAGTTACATGCCTCAATACCTGGTCCTTCTGGATTTTCACCCCCAGGAAAAGCAAGCTTTCCAGAGAAACCTGCAACCTTTCTTAAGCCAGGCTTTACTACTGCAGCTTGCCTTGCCATGTCTGCCCACTCCTCCCCGGAGCAGCATCCCACTGTAGGAAGCTGAAATGCTGCAGTTAACAGCCTTGCAAGGAGAGCCTCTTTCAGATCCAGATGAGCCTTACCGAGTTTGGCTGTCCTACAAACCACACTCTGCTTATGCTAAAAGAGCCTAGGTGTTTCAAAACAAGTTGCTCCTCTCTCCATATCCACCAAAACCTCCACTCCATGGTGGACAGCTCCCTTGGTTTGTTCCAAAAGCCAGCACTCTGTAGCTCACAAGTTGCATGGCTCCTTGCTGCTGCATGCAGTCCTTTTATATACCACAGCACTTCTGTGCTCCCTTCCTGCCTCGCTAGGCTGCCTCATGGCGCAGCTGTGTGCGGGGCTGCATTCAGCAGTATGGCTTCTGTTCAGCCTCTCAAGATGCTGAGATGGTACCTGCGCCTGCTGGAAAGGTTGTCAGCATGACCGTCCCAGTGGGATCCCCCCACATTCCTCCATTCAGTCTGCTCCGATGAGCAGCTCTGAGCAAGGTGCCAGCTCCAGCCCTCTTCACCTCCCCCTGCTCCCCAGGCTCAGGTTTTGCAAAGGGTTTGCTCTCTTTTTTTTCTCTTCTTGCCACATGTGACACACGCATAAAATAGACGTAAGAGCAGCACGTGGAGCAGGCAGACATTTGCATACCAGAGCTGCTCCCCTCCAAGGAAGCAGGACAACTGGTTTAGAGACCTGCAAAAGATCTGGAGAAGGATGAGAAGCTCACCTGAGGGACTCTCATGGTAAAACAACAGTGCACCCTACCAGCTCCTGAGCACAGGGCTGTTTTAGCATCCACCTCCAGTCAGGGAAAGGAGGCTGATAGTTCCAGCTCTATCAGCTACCTCAGTCTTTCCTGAAACTCAGCAGAGATCCCAAATCAAAGATCATATAAGTGAAAGGCTGAGATGTTGACACACAAGAGGCAAAGAAGGGACAAAGGTGAAGATATTTCCTGGAGAGCTACAGAGGCAACAAATTCACAGTGAAACATGCACAGGTATTCCGCAGTTTATCAAGGGACATGGTAGATATGTCTAAAGGAACAATAGCTGGGGCAAAGTAAGAAGGGAAATAGGCTGGCACCATTAGTTTGAATTCAAGAGTGAGTTTCCAACAGTTGATATTCCAAACATCTTTCCCCCCCCCCAACATCCAGGCTCCTTATCTTCTTCACACAGTGCCCCTTTGGCAGTTCCATGCTCATCTCTCCTCAGACAGCAGTCTTCAACTTGCCCTGGACCTTTTCCCATTTCTGCTGCACGTGCACTTGGGGAGCAGAAACAGGCCCTCCTGCCACAGCAGCCCAAAGCTGCCTGTCCGAGCAGAGAAGGATGACAGATCTTGCCCTAATGGGAACAAACCTGCTTGTGTAAAGTTTAAGGAGCCTAAATCAGTGAGAGGATATAAGCTTACAGGAATGCTTTACCCTGGGAAGATAAGAAAAGGGACTAATAAAGGCCTAACAAAGGCGAGCTGGGACACTCCTTGCACTGTGAGCACAGTTATGTCTTTATGCAGAATATAGCATTTCTGGCTATACAGATGTCTCATTTGCTTAGTCCATCTTTGTCTATGATAAATAACTCAGATGATACCTTTACTTTCAAAGCTTTCCCTAGAAAGGTAGCTACTCCAGGCTGCTAGCGAAGGTTGCATTTCACCAAGCATATCTGTAAGCTACTTGGAAGCATTAACTTTTCTACAAGGGAGAGCGCACACTACTCTTACGTTGCTGCATTACTTGGGACACAAAGGAAAAAGGAGGTTTTGCAACTCACCTCTCTAGTCAGCTATGCCACCTGACTTTTCATCCCTCATTTCCCCTCCACCTCAGTTTTAATAAAGCATCTCCTTTTTGAAGGAGGAAGTCACCAAATAAAAGTCCTACCTCATATAAGCAAATGATATAAGGTCTCCTTGTCCAAGATTCTAAAAGAACATTAGGAAAGCCAAGATGCTCCAGAAAAGAGGAAAAAAAATGGAACATCTTTGACTTGGTGAAAACCAAGCTGCCACTGCCAGCAGCTAATGAACAGTTTGTTGGCTTCAACTTCTTTAATGATTAAACACCAGCTCCTGTTCCCATCATTCTTGGAAGAGAAATTAAAGGACTAAGTAGTCTTCAAGTATGTTTCATTTTAAAGAGGGGGTAAGGGAAGTAAGAGGAATTATTTTTAAGGGGAGGAGATAGGATATGCTTGCAGCCAGCTGCCAAGATTCAGAGCAGTGTAATAATACAGGAGAATACAAGGACAAGTAAGAAGGCCACAGTTCTCACATGGGCTTGCTAAGTAAGCAATCTGCTTTGTCCTCTTAATGGATTGTCCATTTCTACCTAGATAGGATAAATCAGTGGATTCCAGACCTTAAACAGCACCACGGAATCCGACATCAGTAAAGATACGATAGAAATCTTTCCAGCTCCAAGACAGTTCAATCTGTTTAGACTCTCACCTTTGCCTAGGGCAGGAGGCAGCAGCGCTGGTACTTATTATGTTTTCTTTAGGGAGAGTGTTGCTTTAATTCCTCTTTTAGTGACTGAGTGACTGAGCTACAATTCTGAAGTTCTGCGTGACAACTGTTATAATACCAGATACTGCTCTTCTCCCTAAGCTTCAGCCCAGAGGGCAAGAAACTCAGACTCTCTTCCTACCTCTCTCCCTTTTTTGAGTAACCAGATGTCAGTACTGACTTGGGGATCATGAAAGGCTCTTGACAATGCAAGCCCCTTCCACCTGCTATCTCTCTGCCATTAATGAAAGGGGACAAATGTGCTGGCCTCTAGGACATGCTCTGTGCAGCAGGTCTTTGTCCTCATGAACTGATTTTCTTACAGGACTTGAAAAGTAGCTTTCTGGAGATGCTGCCCTCACTGATTTGATCTATTTTTATAGTAATTTGCATGTATTTAATTGCTGAACGCATGTCCAGAAACTGGGACAGATACCAGCTGTATTCTCAACAGGTATGAGTGCGCAAGTAAACTTCCATTTTGTTGCCCTATTTCTCTCCTGCCCTGCTCCATCACTGCAGCACTTGGGTTGGTGCTGATCCTGCTGGCATAAGAGAGAAGACATACCCAACTGGGTCCTAAACCAAAAGCAGATTGATCTGCTCATGAAAAGGCTTTCAGATTTCTGATTCTGTATAGCAAAGCTCCATCTGAGCAGGAGGCAGCACCAGGTGTCTGCTGCTTAACAGTCTCAGACATGTGGGAAACAGAGGTTGAGAGGAGAAAGGTAGAAGTGATGGGCACAGGGATGAATAGCACCTGCTCTATGAGCATATGCAAAACAGCAATTTTGTTCAGTGTTAGAGGCAGAAGTCCCCAAATCACCACCTGCAGTATGCCATGTTATTAGAAAATAATGCCCAACAGTTTCTATTCTTAARCTGTAAATCTGTGAGCTGCTGAATACTAGCTTCTGCTGTTCTGGTTTCCTACCTCTGCTCCCCATGAAGGCCAGTGGCTAGACATATCCCAGAGCCCACTCTACCCCAAAAGCAGGATGGTTTGGTCTTCCCATTCCTGAGTCACCTCCTAGCCTTCACTCCAAACTCCAACACAACTTGAAAAAGTGCCTTCCTTTCCAAGTAGGAGCCCCTTAACTGCTGATCAATCCCATCTCATCTAATATTTGGTGCCAATACCTATCATGCTAAGTCAACATAGCAGAAGGGCATGCTCTGCCCAGGCTGCCAGCTGAGACCAAGAAGCAAGGTAATACAYTAAGTTAAGTACAAGGCAAGGCATCAATTTGACTGACATTCAGCCACAGAGTTGAAGGGATGGTGYTTATACCACCTTCTGGTTGATAGATGGGCTGGAAACTGGCGTAAGGATTCCCTGTAGTACCTGGGAGACCCAAAAAYTGATAAGATGCCCACTTAAACCAGGAGGTAGTTCAGGCAGGAAGTCACYGCCTGAACAATCCCTTTCAGGGGAAGGGTAAGCAAGAGGGTGGCCTTGGATAGTGAGGGAAAGGGAGAAAGCTGACACTCTCCCTGAGAAGTACAGTATACTGCTTTTCTCTGGTAAAGTCTGTTCAAGGAATGACTTGACATAAAGGCTAATTACATACATCTTCTAGGTTCTGCTACTGTATCAAATATCTCAAAAGGGCTTCATCAAGTCCTTCCAAATCCCTATACTAATTTTTATCCTATTTGCTTAATGCAAAATCTTATTTTAGATCCTTTTCTTGCTTCCCTTACCTCTCTCTGGATACTTGGGTATCCACAATGTTACCCATTACCACAGGCTTTGAGACTCACACAAGTATTAATGCACTATCTCTGTGAAGTCTCAGAGAAGTGTTATGATCATCCACTGCATAGCTGCAAAAGGGAGGTTGAAGGCATATCTATATGACAACACACTTTCTGGTTTGGAGTCCTTGGCAATTTAAAACAGATTATGCTGTGTTAGGCTTCTGCTGCCCTGTAACAGGAAAACATGATGCTTTCAGAAAGACCATCTTCACATTTTACTGCTTGCTCACACTATACTAGTATGCTATATATCTGCCTTCAGCACACCTACAACAAGCTCAAGGATAGCGCTAGCACTTGTAGCCTACCTCTTCTTCTCCCATCTCCCAGCCAGCTTCTCCCAGTCTATCTTCTGGTACTTTCCTCTCCTGCCCACTACATGCCCTTACAGCATCTCTGTTTCCAGTGGCCAGCTGCATACACATGCAGACATATCTAATAAACAACCATTAAAGCTCAAAAATGTTTTTAAATAATCATTTTGTATTTAATTAAACATGCAACAACTAGCATATTAGACTAAATTAAATTTGAGCGAGACATTTAAACAGTGACTGGTGAAGATATCAGTTTCAAAAGCCTTCAGAAGGGTAGAGAAAGAAAACGATTGTACCAATGGAGAGGTCATATAGGAAGAACACTGATGCTACCTRCACTCTTTCAAAAAGGCTTCACAGCCTTGGTGCATACCCTCAGAGAATTTTTGCCTTGTAGTTGCTTTCTTACCTCTTGCTTGCTGAGAGATGCTCACTTCAAGTAATCATCAAAAAGCAAAAAGCTTTCTAACAGAAGCAACATGGTAAGGAACAAAGCAATCTCTCTAAAGCAGTCCCAGAACTCTTCACTTTCCTGGGTCTATTTTTGTTTGTTTGGCTGGCTTTTAACCAAACATCTTCACTATCTTGCCAGTCATCTTTCTGGACACCAACCTGTCAAATCTTGCCCAAAACAGGATAAGTTCTGCAGTCCTCCCCATAGACACTGATTGCAGGATAAAAACCTGCAGGAATGGGAAAGTAAAGGGGAGACTTCTAAAGACTTAAAAGCCCATTGGGATTGGGTGCTTTAGAAAACATCATCTCTGGATATCAATTCCAGCTCACTCAGTGCTAATTCTCTAGGAGTACTCGGGCACATTCACCTGCCTTGATTTCCATCTATAAAATTAACACACTGATACTGACTTTCCCAATGCAGCACTTTGGGATCCCTAGATCTCAGTGCAAGTGCCAGGTGTGTCATGCACATCAGAAACTACTTTCTCCCATGGGAAAAATATTAACTAGAGTTTACAATTCACTGTGGCAGTCGAAAAGGCCAATGCAGTTTTGGGTTGCACAAAATAGCTTGACCAAAATGTTTGAGAGGATAGTGCTAATTCCCTGTGGAAGACTCCAGAGTTTCATAATGGAGAAGGGTTAAGGATAACTGAGGGTAAGAACATGCAGTGGTGTGAAACTAGATGCAGGAAAGGCAGACAAAAGAGCATAGCATCTTTCTGGCAATAAGGTTCATTATATCCAGGGTAGTCTTGAGGAAGAGTATGGTAGCCCCATGGTTTGAAAATCATCAGGCCATTTTTCAACAAGTCTATGCCAAATGGATCTGCAAAATTGTACTGCTAAATATCCCAAAACATGTGCATGCACAGAGACCCAGTCCTGTGCCTAAGGTGACTGCTTCTATACATGAACACTGCATAACCATATCTGTGATCTCTAAGTTGATAGAATTAATAAGGTTGACTTATTGTTAGAGAAAAGAGATGGAAATAAAGTACCTCAACAGTAATGCATCTCAACAGTGCATTCTGTAATCATACTAGTATAGCTGAAAAAAGGACAAGAGTACCAACTGGATAATCAGTTGAAGGGAACAATTTCTATTCTCAAGTGTATTGACCAAATGGTGTAATACAATAGAAATGGTCTCCTTCTGCCTCCAGTTATGGATTAATTGTGCCATTAGTTATGCCAGGATAAAGTCAGTGGAACCAGCCAGGATTTACACCAGCGTCAGCGACCACATAATACATCCTGCGCTACCCRTCTTCCACTTTAGCAATCCAAATCTTGGCTGTGGGAGTGCAAACCTGATGGGCAGGTGCAGTGTGCTTAACTGGTGATAGCATCTGAGATGCAGCTGGGTGGAATATTCCTGATTCTGCTGAACAAATCAAGCTTATTACAGGATGCATGAAGAAAAGAAGCGCAGACTTCAGCAGGGTCTGGAGGTCCACAAGCAAACAGACTTTGACTTCACAGCCAACGGGATGGCAGAGAGCAAGCTGCAGTCACTGTCCATGCTGAGTGAGTGCTCTCTGCAGTACCAGGACCAACAGTCCTGGAGCCAAGGAGCTCTATTTGCAGAGCTGGCTGAAAGTTATTGGCAGAGAGCCCATGCGAACTCGGTAAATAAAGTATCCAGATAATAAAAACACCCAAAGGCACTATTTAATTTTTCTGAGGGTTCTGATACAGCTAGCAATACTGAGAGGGAATAGAAATCTTACAGGCAGGAGCAAGGGGCAGAGCTGCCCTTCCACAAGAGGAACACAAGACAGCTGGCAGGTCTGACTGCTCATAGCCTGTACAGCTAGATACTTAACACTCTGACTTGCAGAGAGCTGAAAGGGAAGTAAGTCTGTGTTCAAGAATGAGACTGACACTCTAGAAAGATAGGTTCAGATAAGCGTTGGAGTACTGTAAACCCTCAAGTCCCCTTGAGCCTCAGTTCCAACTTCATGACAGACAGAAGGGTCAGCATTTTGTGTGTGTGACCTATCCTAGAATGCAGCAGACCAAGGGAGTGAATGGGGAGATACAAGACCACAAGCTGTCTTCCTTTGTAGTCATACTGAAGTTAAAGGAGATACTGTGGTAGCAGCTGGATGCAATGAAAGGCGGAGACTAGGTTCAACCTGTAAGTTGTGAACATGTCTTGGGTTTGCTTCCCTCTTTACTAGAGCTTCACATTGGAGCTCAGTGTTTTGCAAAAAGGGAGGAAGGATGTATAAAAGGGCATACTTCAGCCTGGTGACCCGCTGCACCCTAGCATAAACAGTAAGAGGACAGCTGTACATGCCTGCAAACAGCAACACAGAAGGGGACAGTGGCTAGAGAATCTACTGTTTTACTGTTTCTGCTGCCATTTCTCTGGCAAGAGCTGCCCAGAGACACCACTTCTGCCAGGGTAGCAAGGACTGCCTGCATTTCATCCCATGTGCATGCACACCCTCCTTCCCCTAAATGATCCTTTTCATCTAATTAAAGGGCCTTTCTGGACCTTCAAACAGCTCAGCAGATCCTCTCTCTTTTACCATCCTTTTTCCTTGAATGTTCATTTTTCTCTGTAGCCTAGCAACTCAGCACAGACTCAGAATATTAACAGCTCCTGTCCCCACACGCAGTCTTCTCCAGAGGCCTGAAAAATATGATAGCAGAAAAGCTGAGAGGGGTAGGAGCAAGCACCAGAGATGTAGGGAGCATGCAGGGAGTCTTTACTAGTCTCTACCATTTGCAAACAGCAAAGCTATTCAGATGTCACATCTGCCACCTTCACTTAACATGTACATAACATATACAGCTATATATAGCCCCAATTATTTACATATTCAAATGGCAACACAACACGTATGCACTCATATTTGGATCTAGATTCTATATTGAGGTGCTGGCACTCTTGCACACATACACTCTATCGCTACATACTTTAAATGTATGTATGACAAGATGTCAGCAGGTCAGATGTTCAAGATCTAATCTAGTTTTCAATCAAATCAAACCAGATGAAGCTTTCACTTGTGGGAAGATACTTCAGCATTCTGCAGTAATATTCTCCAATGCTGCAGCATTGCTATTGAAACAGGTGGCAGTTTGGCACGTTATTCTCAAATACAGACAGCTTTTTTTTTTAACAGATATATATTTACATATATAATATATATATATATATACACACACATATACATATATATATAGGCTGTGGGAGTTCTGCCTGTGTAAAAATCTGAATAAAATCCTGAATAGAAAAGATACATTTTTATCCTGTGCAAAGTCTTCTGCAATAACAACTCTACTACAGGAATGCTGGAGTGTAAGCTGAAGTGGTTCATACCACTACCACACAACACTGCAGCATGTTCRGATCTAAAGATATCCTGGCTGATATAGGAACAGATAGGGCATTGCAATGCACAGCACTGTTCAGCTCAAAGCACGCTGCAAATAGACCATGGACTCTCTTCTTTCCAACACAGAATCACAGAATGGGAAAGGTTGGAAGGGACCTCTGGAGATCATCTAGTTCAACCTYCCTGCTCAAACATGGTCACCTAGAACATGTYASACAGGGTTGCATCCAGGCGGGCCTTGAATATCTCCAGAGAAGGAGACTCCACAACATCTCTGGGCAACCTGGTCCAATGCTCTGTCACTCTCATAGGGAAGAAGTTTTTCCTCATACTCAGGCGGAACTTCCTGTGTTTCAGTTTGTGCCTCCAAACCCTCCATTAAGATACTGAGTAAATACTACAGGATTACTGGGAGAAAACCAACATGGTAGAGTATAAAATCTCATGGAGAGGGGTTTGTTCCCCAGTCTAGCAGTCTCCAATCTTTTTTTCAGCTGAGAGGCACCTGAGCTTTTCCTCCAGCTGTTTCCACAACTTACATATCTACTGACCTAGGTACATGGCAGAATCATTCACTCAGCCAACAAAAACAATTCATTCATGGACTTCAGTAATGATCAAAACATTCAGAGTCCTTCAGCACAACCATAGGAAGCCCCTTGATAGTGCTAGCTATGAGGCCGTCCCCCATGCATGGGAAGATACCTCTAGGCAGGACAGTGGCCTGGCAGAACTGCTCCTTTCCCAGGCCACCATCTGTCACAAATGCACCTAATCCCTGAGAGCTCCATTTTGGAAGGAAATACTTGTGCTTTGTGCAGATCCTAGTTTATAGCTAGCCACAGCATTTGAAGAGACTGTATGGTGATATTGGGGTTGTTACTTAGCAACCATGCTCTGTGAGATGTAGTGAATTTACTAGGATGTCTCTGCAGAGTCAACCAACACCACAGCCAAAGTGATGTGGAAAATTCTGCCATAGGAGTGGGATAATCTGTGTAATATCCTTGAAGATATCAGAAAGAAGATCTTTTCCCTTCTACAAGTTGCCATAAATGCAGTAAATATTGACATACGAGTCACATTGACCTATTTTCTAGTTTCTAAGCCAGGACAATCTCTCGGTAACAAATTGCAGAACCAATAAATTGAGAGTACTTCAGGCCACTCCATAACTGTTTGCTTTATTCTAACTATTCTTTGCAGGAACCCCATCCTACTGTAGAAGGACCATCCCTGTCTATCCTCTCCAGCACAAAGGGGACCACTGTTTATTTAGAACTGAGTTCCCACTCCCCCATCCCATCACACTGCAGAGCCAGAGGCTTTCTTTGCCTTCATGCACTACCTTAGTTCAAGAGATCTTTGAGTATCATCAGTGGAACTCTTGCTAAAGAAAGTTATATTCAGTTTGGTGCAAGCAGATATGCAAATCTGACTCTTGGCTTTAAAAACCATGTAAGCGCAGGTGAAAGTCACCTTGAGTTCCAGCAGTCCATCACAGGATGTCAACACTGCAAGGATGAAGCAACCTCAAATCCAGCAATAGCAGAGAAAATTGGTAACTGACATCCACGTTGCCATCAGGATGTTTCTAGGARTTCAGTGGATTTCTACCCTTATCATTGATCTAGATGAGCCACAGAGCAGGCAGTTATACCTGCTGCCTGCACTAAAGACCTACTCAGAGATGATATGTCTAGAACGGTTTGGAGGTTCATCTCTCCCCTTCCGCAACCATTTTTATTTCTCTGAACACCCCTTTGGCAGACAGAAAAAGCATCAAGGTGCTGTTGCTAACCAAGAGGCTGTGTGTTTATGCACAACCTTGCTATTGTTGGAGAAGCCAAGACACAAAAAGGCCGCCAAGGTGACTGCATAACTGATGGCACTCTGCMCAGCTGGATACCCAGCTTATAAAAAACACATAACCTCTAGCTGTTCATGCCAGCATGGAATCTATGGATATCTTTCCATAATTCAGAGCTGTACCATTTTTACCATGCTACACTAGAAGGATCGAGCCCCTGTCCAGCACTAAGGCACCACTGCATCCTTTGCTACCTCCAACACTATCATCCTGGGAGCCTCTAGCAATCCAACATGACTACAGCCCTGCAGTACTATCACAGTGCACCATCCACAGTCCATCAGTTAAGAAAAGCTGCCTTTCAGCTTTAACATATTTCAGCAGTCTTCAATATTCAGAAGTTTTAAATACTAACAAGGATGTTGTATACATACACACAGTTCAGATACCACAGTGTGTCACAGGGCTGAAGATTCCTAAGGCGACAGGGAAACAGTTACAGCACCAGAATGTCCTGTCATACTTGTATCTTGTAGACRTAAATCCAGAAACCTCTGATTGTAGTATTCAAATGCTTTAACTCTGTTTTAAAACTTTTGGATAACCAGGGATGGAATACATTTACTGGGAATATACCATTTCTCCATTAAGAAGAGATGACAATAAAATAGAATAATTTCAGTTAAAAATAAGAAAAATGATAATATATTTGAAGAGAATATATGTAGCAGAAGAGTCTCCTTAAAATTTTTGTTTTTTGAACTCAAGCCACTGATACCAATGGAAAACTCTTTTCAGGAGCTTATTGCAGCAAAGGTGTTTCCTGTCTATTATTGCAGGCATACAGAGGGTCTGCTGACCCTCTAAGACTCATGCCAAAGCTGCTTTAGTCTCAGGGAAACCAGGGGTCTGTATACACAATTTGACTGTCAGAGAACAGACTGAGAATGGATTGAAGATCACACATACTGATCAGTGATCACAGTTATGTACATTTTCCTGCCTTTCCTTTCTACTTTCTGGAAAAGTTCAAGGGCCAAGAGCTCCATCTCTGAAAGATTATAAGCTAAGAGACTGGTGTTGTATATCAAAGAAAGCTGCTCTATAGAGTTTTGCCATCTACAATGCCTGCTTTCACCAATGATGCCCAACATAGGGCAGAATGATGCACGTGTATTAGTATATATAGGTTACCTTGAAAATCAAATCCAAATAGGTAGTGCACATTCATAACCCAGTGAAAACAGAGAACTGCAAAGCCTGGCTGGGACAGATCCCACTACAAAATCTGTATTCAAACATGCCTAATGGATGGAAATATTGGCATAATGTAAGGAGTGATGCCCTGCTAGTGATGGCATAACAGATGGTAGGATGATCTTTCCTAGTCAAGAATGCCCTTACACATACCTGATCTACCTTCATTTGAGTTGAAAGCCAATTTAAAACTCTTGYAGCTCATAACTTTCTTGAGATATGCTTTATGTCTCTCCTGAAGAGGGATAACTTCTTTTCCAAGCAAGACAAAACTTTGCTTTCAAATAAGCTTCTAGAAGCAGGCAAACAGCAGGCACAATGATTCCTTCCATAAGGTCATGACAGACCATGTAGCACGCCAAMTTCGATGCAGCCAGTTCTACAAAAATACACTGATAACAATGTGGCAATAGGCTCACACAAGACCAGGAGGGAAGGAAAGCATCAGGGTTAGCTTTGCAAAGTATGCTGCACCAACCACCAACCTGTCTGCACTGCAGACTGTCCTCCATAAAGGGGACATCAGTCCCACCAGCATCATTCCTTCAACAGTGTATTCCTGCAAACATTTCCATTGGAAACGTTCCTTCTTACACTAGCCCTTCTACAATAATCCGCTTGTAACTTTTCAACTTGTCACCAGGTTTATAAAACTTTAAAGCTAGTGCTATAACAAACTGAAACAATGTTATTGCAGATGTAGGAGAGCATCTTGGGATGAATAAATTATAGGAGCCACAAAGAAATCATGATGACAACAACGGCTGGATGCTCTGAGCTGCCTACAGTGTGCAGATACACAGGAGGGAGCAGGTTTAGGACTGCACAGATCATAGGGCAGGAAAATTGAAGCGTTATGAAGGGTAACTGTCTCTTATTTTAAATGCATACAAAGCTTTTGGTTGTTTCTGTTCCTTATTGAAATAGTTCATTAATGCTTGAAGGGAGAGTGAATGTCTGGTACAAGAAAAATAAGACCCCAGTGATTATCTAAAGAGAGAAGGCTGCAGCTTGAAGTACCAGCCTCTCCTCCCACCACCCAGCAATTACAGTTTATCCTAAACAGGTCAGTCTATAGCTGTCCTTTGAAAGGACACATGGAAGTGGGAGAAAGATTTGCAGCTCCTTCTGAGACAGTCATTGCTGGATACTATTAGAGATGGATCCATTGAAGCAGGTCAGTTGAACCAGACCATTAATCTGTTAGTGACTTTGGGCAGCATTCAGGCCATGTACCACAATGACATAGAAATGTCTGTGTGCCCCTTTGACTGCAGAGTGACTCGAGGTCTGGGCTGCCAGTGCTCTTCATTCTCCAGAGTCGGGATGTACTACTAGATCTGTAAGCATCTTGGATACAGTAGGGAGAGGTGTGAATACAGCACTGTCCAGTTAACACTATATACCAACAAGTCTTTAAAAATAGCAGTACATTGTTTCATGCTTACAACAATTCAACCATCTGCAGCAAAATGACATTTGCCAGATAAATTTGTTCAGCCCATTTCCTTAAAGGACAATTAGTAGATTCCATTATTTGCAGATTGCATGAGCTACAGAGTATCATCATGATGTTTCTTCTTTCTCCCTACCTTTAAATCCTCCACTTGCAAATTCATATGGAATCTGAGAAGACTCCAGCTAGGCCTTTCTTCCTCTCAGATCAGCACTTCCCAGAGGGTCTGCTTGTGAAACATGCCTTCCCCAATATCTATTTGGCTTGGCCCATGGCATGCTTTCTCAGGCAGTTCAATTGATATCACTGATCTTRGCTCAGCAAATAATCTTTCTAATCACAGACATGAACAGAGGCTGCATCTCAGCACTGTTTAGTAGGGCTAAGATAAGTACAAAGTAATAAAGTATTACTCTAGCAAGTGAGCCTGAAAACAGGGCTGACCACATACAGGCAGGAAGAAATTGCCATTTTGGGGGGTTTTGTCCATCATCAATGAGAAAACATTACAATGTCAACACTGCACCTAGAAACTTCCTGCACTACAGCACAACTCCATCATGACTGTCATGTCACTGAATCTGGGCATGGCCCTCAAGGAGATGGAGATGCAGCACCTTCGTAGATAAAGGCATCAGGACCATTAAGCTTAGACAGGCAACCTAGTCTGTATATCACACAGTATCTGGGGACTTCCAGCATAAAGACATAACTGCATTGCCTTTGCTCCAGCAGGAAACCCTGTAGCCTCCAGAATTAAATGTCACCACATCATCATTTTGGGAACACAGTTCCCATGGGAGCATGGGCAAAGAGTGCTCTCAAAGGAGCACTCTTCAGAGCAATATTACTCCACAGTACTGGATTCAGCTGGAATCCTACGGAAAACAACTTTCTGAATCCTGGAACAGCTAGTCACTGGCAGTACTTGTTCTCCCACCATGGGTGCAGGCAGTAGGCTTCAGGGTCCCAAGAAAGGGCATGGCAGAGCTGGGGGCTCCCTTCAACCTGTCCAGCCTCAGCAACAGGCTCACTGTTCCAGAAAGGATGTCTAAGGATTAATTAATTATCCTACAAGGGGCGGTAAGTAATAACACTCCTTGTGTAACAATAGAAGCTATTTGGTTGCCATAACAACTCTGCTCTACTTGTGTACCTTTAATTTATTCATTGCACAGTCCCTTCCCCAATCACACAGGATGCCAAAAAAATGCCTTGTTTTTCTTGCCAGGATCTGTGTCTGGAGCAGGAGTAAGATGCAGCCCTTTCTCTGGGGCATCTGTCACAGGAGAAAGAAGCACATAAAATCCCTTCTCTTTTCCACTCTTTAAATGTGTGTTCTTTAACATGATTCTGATTTTTAACCCCTTCTGAAGCTGCCTTCCCATGACACCTGTAGATCTTGATCTTCAGTAGGCTCTCATGTGCAGCTGTTTTCATCTTTCCTCCTTCAAACATATACAGGAAAGATGACCAGAAGATTATGCTTGACAAGTTAGAGCAGGGACTAGGAGGGATAATTAAAAGCACAGAAGCGACCTGCCTTTCAAACATCACTAGGAGAGTGGTAGAGACACTGCCTGCCACCCAGCGTAGTCATAAACTGTGCACAACTATCAAAAATGCTCAATGTGTCCATCAGTGGTTCTATCCTCAAGTTCTATAAGATCCAGAGCAGCATGTGCATGAAGGTCCATGTTAGGGTGCCAGGAAGCCCATCTCGCATGTGCCTCACAGAGATATGAACATTGCTCTTTCCCTCCAGCACTAAATATACACATTCCCCTAGAGATCCCAGTGGGAATGAAAGTGAATGTCACTGGAAAGGGAAGAATGTTGTCTTTGCATGGCAAGGGTTGAAAAGCATTGCTGAGAATGGCTGTGCTAGTACTATTTCCCTAGTAAACATGCCTGATCACAGTTACTTGCAACAAATGTACAGCAAAGCACTTGATTACCCTTTATAGGCAATCAACACATTTCCAGAAAAAGATTCATCCTGAACCTGCCTCTGCATTTGTCCAGTTCTTTTCTCACATCTATGGAGAAAGCTCAGGGCAATCGTAACAACTGAGATAAATCTCTGACTCCCTCCAGCTAAATTTATGTAAGTTTGGGTCTTGGTCCCACATWATAGTCCCAGACCCTGAATTGTTCATGCTGGCACTAGCAAAGACAGTGACTAGCAAAGACAGTGACAACTAGCTCACCACATAGGGAAGTTCAGGTCCAAGTCGAGACTGGGAGAGAACATGACTTAGACTAGAGCTCTGACCAAAAAGGTAAGATGGATGTAACTGGGTTAAGCCATCTGTTCTTCTGCACTGAGCCTACATTCAAGCACAGCTACTCAATATGATAGGGACATAGGGTCTGTACCAAGGCCTGAATTTCCATATGTGCACACTGTCCAGTGTCACTGTCATTAGAGACTGAGGCATAGCATGCCATACAGGTAATTATGATCATGGGAGGACTATAAGGGAGAGCCTGCTCAACTAGCAATTTATTCCATAGTTTAGATCAAGAAGAAATAGTAACTGTTTGGCAGAGATTTAACCTTTAGGTCAGTAACACTTACCGTAACTAGTGCCCCAGGTCTTGGTTTGACCCTTCCTTCCCCCACGCTTCTTGTGTAAGAATATGCAAAACAAATGGTTTCATATGAGAACCTGAAAATTCACAGCTGGCCCTTCAGGCTGGACTATATCAACAGATACATTCAGAAATTTCAAGCAATTTAGAACAAAAGCTACTAGTCAGATGATTACTTCTCCTCCTYCCACCTTAAAACAGCAAAAGAACTGGTGGGCCAAAGAAGCAGGGCGGGAGAGTCCAGAAACAGATAAATAGGACAGGAGCATTGGGAGACCAATGTTTTAATTGACTTGATCAGTAAGAGCTCTAAACTGTCCTAGGACTCTTCTAGATCGGTCAAGTAAAGAAGAATGGGGTAAGTGCTGCCAAGTGTGGCCCCTGCCAGCTTTCCACACCACTCAGCTGTTCAGAAAGCAGAAGAGCCTGGAGGAGAAGTCACTCGGCCACTGCCTACGCAGGAGAGATGAAAGAAGTCMGCTCTGTGTACAACCTCTGCTAAGTTCTAAGGGCTTCTTCTAGACAGGCAGAGCACAGGCCTGGGTGTACACCCATCCCGTGATCAGAACTGTTAATAGATTTCAGCACCATTAACAGATTTCATATTCAAAAAGCTGCCAACTCAAAGACCTTTTTGTTTTCATCTGTGAGAAAAGCTCCAGCCCATCAAAGCCAGCCAAAACCACATTACATGTCTTTTTCTCCTCCCCCTTCCAGTACAAATTTCCAAATAAATGCCAAATTTCCACCAATAAGCCTGCGAAGTGATTGACTGTTTTTCAACTTGGCAGTCATAAGCTGACTGTAAAGCTACCACTGCCTTTTTGTCACTGGAAACAAGCAGCAAGCATCTACTGTTTCAAGGCATAATAATCTCTAATGGCCAGGAGAGATATATGTGCAACTAGGACAGAAGGGTAAGTGATGAGCATCTCTACTACAGATAAGGAGCAGCTGGCACCAGAGATGCGACTCAAGATCCTCCATTCACACATTCACAGCTAACACCAGACATACCTGAGCTATTACAGATGCGTTTAATAACRCAACTAGAATTTACCTCATGTCAAGAAGCTAGTTATAGTCTTTCAGTGTGTTCATTGACATTGTAGATAACACTAGCAGAAACAGGTGTGTAACACATGAGAGGTCACTCACACCTCTCTTGTTTTGTAAGGGTTTAATTTCAGCATTGTTTCAGTCTGAGGTTGGACAGTGTGGAGCCAACAGATATCAAGCCCCAGTGACACAGGTCAGTCAGCAGATGGAAGGAGCAAGGCTCAGACTGAAACCAGTACAATGGGAAAAATTTGGAGACAAACTCATTTACTAGAGCCTAGAGAAGTGATTAACTTTCTTTTTCATCACACTATAGAGAGAAATTATACTTGAATTTTTTACACTTTATTGAGGAAKAATCCTGTCTTTCAAATCAGAGATTCCATCATCTCACAAAATTCTAGCCATCTCCAAAGGAGAACAAAAAAAAATACTGATTCTTTATCAGCCAAGTGCCACTCTTCCTCCCACAACTGCAGGGAAGATTTGCAAAAGGAGCTTAATGAAGCAGGTGTCAGCACCCTTCTCTTTAGAAGTATACCCTCAGATCTCAGCTTACTCCAAGGAGACACCTTCTTGGGTTTGTATCTCAAATGGAAAATACATATCTCAAAAGGAAGAACAGTTTGCTACTATTCTTTTTTTCTTTCAAACTCACCATGTTGACTTCTGAGATCTGGTCAATGCTGGAGATATGGATGCTCATTCCCACCGTGACAGGGTTACCTGAAACACAAAAGTAGCAGATTAGGACCATATTCATGCTCTCTTCCCTCATCTGTTATTACAGCACTAACTAGAAGTGCACAGACATGATTTGAAGCAGCCTCAAATTCCTCAAGTCTCAAGGATTTCCAAGCCACGTGCTCAAATTAGAGAACAGTATATTGCTCTAAGTCCTGGCCTTACAAAGTCACCCCTAGGGGTAGTGCAGCCTAAGCTTGATTCTCTAATTTCTGGAAGTTAATTACCYCCCAGTTATACAATTCTCTCTGTTTAGTCCAAATAACGCCTTCAGAKACATCACTAGGCTCCCAGTGGGCTTGCATAAGGTGTTGCTGATTGATCATACAAAGAACACAGCAATCAAGCCCGTGCAACATATGCGCAGGAAAAATAATCCAGTTTATTCCTCCTTCACCTTGTCAGCTCTGCAATACTCAGCTTGAAAACCCAAGTGAGTTTTAATATTCAAGATACCAGATGATTACAGATATCACACCTGTAGATTGAGAAAGTATCATTTTTATAGTGGCTTTTCATAGTAGGACTGCACTTGATTCAGGGATATGATTCCCCATTTTACTATTTGCATTGTGGTGCACATCTCCCCCTATATCTTCTTCCAGCAAGCAGTGAGCCGTGGTAGACATCCATCTGCCAGTTTTCTGGGAGATTCAGCTATTCCCTTACCAGTTACCAAGGTACCCTCACTCTGAAGCAAGTGCCACTGCCTCACTACCACAAAGACCAATTTGTGAAGAAGCACAACACTGAAAGGCAGTTGCAGGTAGACCTATAGCCTTTTCTCCTGCAAGAGCAGAGATGTATTACTGCTTCCCACAGGCAGGGTAGTGTCAGGGCAGAAGCAGGACATTTCAGCCCCTACTTCCACATGTGCAGCATCTCCAACCAGACCCCGATGCATACCCAGTTCTACCTAAGCCCCTCTGAATAGCAGCTTCCGTAGTTAGCCAGGAGGATAGCCCTTTCAGTGGAATTTAAGCTGTTCAGAACTTTCTGCATCCAGCAGCAAAACCAGCAAAGGGCCTCCTGCAGCTTGGGTGGGGGYTTCCAAGTGCCTCCCCTTGCTCATCAACATCCTAGCTCCAAAGCCAAACCAGAAACCTATCCTACTGCAATCAAAGCCCCTCTTCCTGCACATGCCAAGTGGGAAACCATTCCCTGAGATGAAGTACTAGAAAGGGAATGGCAAGCCTTTATGCCRCTCAAGGTATTAACTCTTCCATGGACTCATTTGCAGACCTAAGTACTGAAATATTTACAGATAATCATGAAATGGCTTAGAAAGTAATTAGGAGACTAGGGGAGAGGGGAGAACCACACAACTGGAAATGAAGTGATTTTTTAATTATGTGTTACCAGAAGTAGGGAAGTAGTGTCATTAGGGCTTTCTTGTGATTGGGTGTACTGTTAACTGAGACCCTCTGCTGCAAATTAAGCAGCATTATCCTTTAATGGAATATGAACAACACTGAAAAYATCAGAAACAACAACAACTGTAATTAGACCCCACTCTGCAAATCATTTTAAAGAGGTAGAGCTCCTATCTAGCACTGACAACTTACTGTCAGTTGTGCAGAGATGAGCATTCTCAGGCCATTAGCAGAGCCTCCAAAAATCTCTACAGATGGGGCACACTCCTAGCCACATCTCTRTGGTACTGTTGCATTCAACTTCACAAGGGAGCCAGGTGTGAAAAATAACCAAAAGTCATTCCCAGAGAAGAACTCTGGGAGAGCTGATCCTATCTTTATTCTCCCTCATGCCAGAGGCTGAAGGGGCACCAATAAACCTTTAAGAAATCTCATTTTTGATAGTTTGTCTGTTTTCCTGAAAAAAATGAGCCTTGTTGTAATAGGAGCCATAGAAAGAGGAAGAAATAGCCCTTGCCCCGATGAACTTTCAGGTAATTGCTTACATGAAGAAAGATGGAGCCACATAGCAGAGCTGCAGCAGATTGGGAAGAAGCCAGCTCTCCCAACTTGAGCTTTTTTGCCATGCAGTTTTGCTACCTTCAAGAGTTGCCCTCCTGCCTGCTTTATTCCCAGTCTGTGTGTCACCAGTGCTAACTGTGGTACTGTGGTCATGTGCCCATTCCTTCCTCAGTGAAGAAATAAGTGTTTCTTCCCCATTGCTATGTAAGAGATCCACTGATACAACTGGACTGGGTGGCTATAGCAGGGGAATACTGACAAGGGTGGCATACAAGTATTTGTCAAATGCCGAGTCTATTCAATCTAATCTATCTGTCTAGACATTTGTGCTGTATTCATCACCATGGTATCTGAGTGCCTGAGGTCATGCAGTGACTCAGTGTCAAAGCCATGGATAAGATCCAGAGCTCCAGCTCCCAGCTTGGAGATGAACGACAGAGTTGAGCTCAGCAGAGCGCTGCTCCCCACGAGCCTGGGCTCAGCTCAGCCCAGCTCATGCTCACTTAGCAGTGTTTCGTGCTCATCCACTTAAGGCACTGCTAAGGCCTCCACTCCCCGTAGATCATGGCTAGTGGGAGCCTCTGCTTTTCCCACATGATCTTCATACAGATGCCAAAGACGAAGGTATGTAAAGTCCTGACTTTATTGAATCCATTTTCAGCTGAGTCTCAAGGAAGCCATTTCACCTTCTCTRTTCCTGCTACAAAAGCTGGCTTGTAGTCTCCTCAGGATAGGGATGCATGTGCAAAGCCAGCAGGGAAAAAAGCACGTCCTACCTCCTATCACAGCCSAAAGAAACTAGACCAGCTGGTGTCCAACATTCAGGCTTTAAGTAGTACACAAAACAAACAAAGGACATTGAATCTGCCAATGTTAATAGCTTCAGGGAAGAGGGATACAAAAAGTAGGGTAGTTAAAACACAAGATAACGTCATCTGAATTTGTCCAGGAGGCAGAGCTTTGCATTTTTGAATTTGAGAAGAGGCAAAAGAGGTAAGCCTGATATTAAAGGTCTACGCTTTTATCTGTGCCTGGCCAATGTGTGCATAAACGAGACCCGTTTCCCCCACTGCCAGCCCCTTAAAGAAAAAGCTTATGTCTGGAAAARATTTGTAGGCAAGTTCATAAATGAGGGAGCACGGTGAATGTGGCAGAATTTCTCAATGAAAGACACCCTTTCACTTCCACATTTCTCACCATCACTAGAGAAGTCTTCAACAGTTTGAACAGAAAGCAGTATGATGCCTGTGAAAAATGTATTTCGGGAAGTTGAGAGGGAGAGTACATTAAATAGTCCCTTTTCTGCAAGTGATACTTGTCAAATACAAGAACCAAACAGATCAGGTAGGTAACAAGTTGTGCTAAACTGCAAAATTCTTCTAACAATCAATTATTGATTCACTTCTTATTTTACCGTGATTTTAAGTCCCAGAATCTAGAGTCATGTTACTGGAGAAGTCTTTCTTACTTCACTGTAGCAAAGAAGAGGTGTTTTCACACCGGTGTTTGCCTGCACTTCAGCCAGAGGTGATGACAGCACGGTCAGTACCTCCATTCCAGATTTCATCCTGGTAGCTCAGCTRCAGAGCACACCAGAGATAACAGCAYAAAATGCAGTGTGTGTAGTAGGTCTCTCAAGACATTAGATGYTTACTTGGGCAACTGGCTTGTACGAAGGGCTGTGCTGCCTTCTCCACTCCTACTCAAGAAAACTAGACTGCAATGAGCTTGATTCTCTCCCATCAGATTTCTAACTGCAATATAGATGCAGCCAAAAAGACTCAAAAAATAGTGAGCAGATAAGTAGAATTTGCATTGTATTATGGTCCACTAAAAAAAAATCATTATTTTTATGAGCCACAGTCAATATTTTGAGGTGTCTGGTTCAAGCTTTTCTGATCACATGAACTTGGCAATGCCAGTGCAGCCAGTGCTTGCAGTTGCTAAGGGACAGGCATGAGCCTCAAACCTACCCGTCAGCCCAAACTGAAGGAACAAAGGCCTGACAAGGATCTCAGGAGGCCGTACAGCCCAAATCCTTCATGGAAGCAGACCTAAGTAGCTTACAGCCTCTAATGGAGGTTTTCTTATAAGACATCAGCATCAGAAATTACACACCTCCCCTGGATGATCTCTTCATGCATTTCACTGCACTTGAGAAAGCTTTTCCTAAGCATTCAAACTAATTCTTCTCTATGCTGTTAACATAGTTCATTTCATCTCATCATTCTCCCCAATGATTGCAATAGAACAAATCAATCATCCTTTGACAACAGCTTTGATATACTGAGAAACCATGACATCCCCACCACCACCACCAGAACTGTCATTTCTAGATTAAATATACCTGATTTCTTCAACCTTCTTCTCAGAGACCATGTTTTCTAAACCTCTGACGATTAGTGCTGTTCTCTTTTGGTGTCTTGCCAATTTGTCTACATCTCTTTCAAAGCCTGATACCCAGAAAGCAACCACTGAAGCAAAGATGACATGTCACCATGCTGAAGAGAAAAAACAACCTCTGATATACAGCATTCTCTTAAAACCACTTTTGGTGAATTCATGACAAGAAGCTTCCCCAGCCTCATTGCACCAACCCTGGAAGCTGCYCACTTTGTGTAGGAGGTTACAGATGTTAATGGAGCAGTTTGCCTGACTCGGGAATGAGCAACTTCCCTGTGCCTGATGCCTAGCTCCTAGCATTACAGCGAGCAGCGTACATGCAGGAGGAGGGAATATGGCACCTTCTCTTTTGGCCAAGAGTGGAGATTTTTTCTAATGCRGTTGTACACACGAGCCTCAGCATCCTCTGCTTGAACCCTGCCTATGGGACTACCTGAGATGGTCCTGGGACCTGCATCCTTGCACTCCGAGTGTTTTCAGGGATCCCTGCAGCAGCATTAAAGCTACTTTAATGTCTTCTGCTGAGCCAGGGAAAAGGAGTTTTCAGCCACTAAGCCTACATATAGAATAACCGTGTTTTACCCTAGAATGGCACGTATCCACAGGCATAGACTCTGATCATGTAAAACCTGTCTCTTTATYCCCAGCCCTTCAGAAGCTGGAGGACAGCAGTGGCACTAGAGTCCAGAAACAGAAAGGCCCAGATAAAGCTGCCCTAAACTGCCTGGCAAAGCTGTTTCTGCAAAAGCAGGGCGATACAGGCAGACACAGGAAGGTAACCTTAGCCGATATACATGACTACAGGACTGCACTGCCTTTTCCTCGTCACTTGCATTTCCAAGAACCTTCACTCTCATCAAGAACAGTAGTTAGTTCATTCTCAGGCTTCCCAAAGGAGAAACCAGCACACAGATCAATCTCACTCCCAGGACTTTTTCCTTCGGGGCTCTTATGCCTGCTTTCCTGGATCAGGGAGAGCTCTTCAGTATCTACATGCTCCTTCTGCRCAGGAAGGTTTACCCAAACCATTGCCCCCGCTTTGTTCACAGTACTGAACCTCAGGGCAGCCTGGGTTTATGTTTAAAACTTGAAGCCACAGTCCACGTCATTGCTACGCGCAACAATGAGTTGATTTTACAAGGTCTGACAGACACAGTTAGTTAGCAGGCAAGAGCTCCCAGGTAATCAGAGGTGCAGGACACAACTCAAATTCAGCATTAGGCTTCCTAATGACAAAGCAGTCACTAGCCTGGATGCAGCAGTATCTGTCTAAGAAATGCCACTCTGTCCTTCCCAAACCAGACCCCATTTTCAGCCCACAGACTGAAGTCCTGAGTCATGGTAGGGAAGAAACACCTCTGAAGTTTCTTCTGAAACATCCCCAGAAGGTAACTCAGAAGCTAGCCTGCTCTCGGCATGCTTCTGAGTTCACTTTGGACTAAGCTACACCTACTTCCCAGGAGAGGGAGACTGAAAACACTCTTGTTTTTTCATAATACAGATGGATTTTAAGATTCAGACATTGCTATCAACACTATGGCTGTTCTCACAGACCTCAAACAAGAATGGGGCTCTGTTATAGCAGTTCAGAGAAGCATTTCTAGGAGATGCCATCCCAGCAGGCTACACAGAAGCCAAATCAAAATGAAATTTCCAATACTAAGTTTTTGTTTCTTTTCCTTTTTTAGCTTAGGTACCTACCTTCAGCATCAAACACAAACACAGCAAAAGTTAACATTGCTTAAGGAGCAAGAAACATTGGCCACATATTATGAAAACGGAAATGTTTTGGGAGCTGCTTTCATCTAGCATGGATGGAATGGGCAACATCTAGAAGCACTGAGTTCAGCAAGGTCATTTAACCTGCTTAAACTTTCCCAGCAAAATCTAGCCTTAAATACTCATTAAACACTCCAAGCTTTCTTCTACTTGTTTTTTTTTTACTCTTATTTCCATAACTCAGTGTTGACCTCTTCCCTACCCTCCAGCCAATAGCTACACAGTAAGCTTGCCAGGCTCAGCACAACAGCCAGAAACATCAAATAGAGGTTGATATCAAAACTCTCCCCCTACTCCTAGTGGGTCACTCCATGATATCCATTGGATTTATAACAGCAAATCATACCATGACATTATGTTTTGGGCCACTCTTGTACATTGCCAGAAAGAGGAAAGATGCTCCTATGGGAAGATAGCAAATACGACATTGTCTTYTGGTACCCGGGAGCATAGGGAAGTTGAGGAACTTGCTGCTGCTAATAGGTTTCCTTATTTCAAGTCAGGAAAGTAGTCTTGTGAAGCTAAAAGATACGGCCCTGGTCTCCAGGACATATAGGGCTGTCAATGCTTTATGCTTCCACAGGGATTCATTGTTTTGCAGGGGCAGGAGCAGCATCTATCACTGATTCTCATGGAGATTGCAGCTATTCTTCCAAGTAAGACTGTCAGAAGACAGTTCTTCCTGCCTGGAAGGTTTCCTTCCCTTTGCTATCCTTCCTTTCCTTTCCCTTTCCTTTCTTTAGAGAGTTCACGACACTTTTTAAGCCATTAAGCCTGTACACAGAACAGGATTGTGCCTAACATTAGACCGGACACGGCACAATCCTGAGCAAGGAAGCTAATGAGAGCATAACAATACAGGCTGGAAACCTGACTTTGGCATTAGCCAAGCAGATCAAGTTTGTAAGACTTATTTAGCAAGGYGAAATATTAAGGGCTTCCCCCAAGAAACGGAAGCTTTAGAGCAAGTTCTCACCAGAACAGTGATATCAAGGACAGCACACCAGGTGCTAGAGGAACAGCTAGAAGAGGGTGTAACCAAGCCACATACTGTAAGTCATACCRCCTCCTGGCTCCTAGCAGCTCATGAGCCAGGAGAGCTGCACACAGCACCTGACTAGATCCTTGAAATATGTAAACACAGAAAATATGCATGGGCTTCAATAGGAGACAGGCTTTCCTGCAAGTGAGAGTGAAGCCAGTTCTTCAGGCAACRTTGCACTTGCAGAGAAGATAAAACTGACCACTCAAATACTACCAACTTGTGACACTTCACAAACTTACAGGTTAACCTTGATGTAACAACCACATTTCCAGCATGTTGTCTACTGAAGCTGTCCCTGTAGGTCTGAATAGATATAGAGGATTCTTTTTCCTCTCCCAAACAAGCTGTGCCTGTGAGCCGATGCTGAAGGATCTTTCCGAGGAATAATGCTTTTCCAATGCAGATGTAGCAATCATTTTGTGACTGTTTTAGGGAAAGCAGAGAACTAAAGAGCACAATCTGCAAGGCACAGTGGATTACCTAAACTATCTCATGGGTATTTTTAATGGATTAGTAGGTATTAGAGTGGGATATTGCAAATATCCTATGGAAATTTAGAAGTTACAGAGAACAATCAACTGGCTGCAATAACAGTGTAAAGGATGTCCCAAAGGTTTTGAAGGATTACTGAGGAAGCTAAATCAAGGCTGATTTTAAAAAATGGTGGTAGACAGCTACCCAAGCTGAATAAAAACAAGGTCGTATATATACAGACTTAAAAATGAACAAGAGAGTAGACAACAAGCCCTTACTACATCTGCACTACTGGTGGACTTAGTTCAGCAAAGCATACTCATACATACACACACAGGACTTTCAAGATTAAGAAAAATAACTGACTTTTCAGGATACCATCTGTTCTTGGTAGAGACCTAGGCCAATATTCAGAAGTCAGAGATTTAAATGTGTTTCACCCTTACTGACAAAGAGATTTTTTTCTCAAGCTTTCTCTATGCCTAATTATTGCCTGGATGATATACACTTGTTAAGGTTACTACAAATTGAGGGGAAAATAAGTTTCCAGAATTATCATCAACTGGATATGCTTTTCAGATATTTTCTCTCCGTCACAGACATACACAGCTGCATCACCATACYGGATCTGCTTGTTTCCAACCTGCCATCACTAGCAGGTTCCAAGCAATCGCTGCTTCAACAGAGAGCTCACTAAGAGCACCAAGATTCCCAAACACTAGGCGCCCTTTGAAGAAGGCAACACCTGGCGCAGATGGCAGCAAGCTGCGGACCGACGCGTCCTTCGCGGGGGCTGCCAGAGGCACGGGCTTCTTTGCCGGAGCAGGGCAGCTGCAGGTGCAGAGCCAGCCCTCGGGGGTGGAGAGGCCCCTAACCTGCTGGCGTGCTGCGCTGCTCGAGCAGGGATCGCCGGGGGCCCCTCCGGAGGGGGCAGGAGCCCCTCTGCGTGTCCTCCCCGCGCACCTGCACACGCCAGCCCCCTGACTTTGCAGCCTGCAGCGTACACGCTTAGTTTGGAGGTTTTTGTGTTTGTACCCCTCCCACCCCCCCTGCAGAGTAGGGCATTTCTGCAAAACACTGCATTTCCCTGTGGTTACACTGAGCTGACCAGGGAACACCCGGGACACCGGGCACTGCGGACCCCTTCAGCGCTTGCTTATTCAGCCTCCACCAAGGGCGACGTGCGGGCGGGCAGCAGCACGTCCTCAGCGCGTTGCACAGCGCGTTACAGCAGGCCCACAGCGGCGCAACGCGCGCCAGGCGCTGTACCCCAGGGGCGGCACCGGGCGCGAGCCGCGGCGGAGCAGCGCCCCGCGCTCCCGCACCCCAGCGGCTGCCTCCCGCCTCAGCAGCACGCCGGCACCCCCGGGGAGGCCGGGCCGGGAGCGCCAGAGGAGCGGGCCGCGGAGGCCGCGGAGGCCGCGGAGGCCGGAGGCAGGGCGCCCGTCCCACCCCGGCCCCCGCAGCGCTGCTCCGTGGGCGACGGACATGCGGTCCCGCCACCCGGGAGCCCCCGCGGCCGCCCCACCGGCCCGTGGGCCCTCGTCGCGGAGCGGTGGCCGTGGGGCCGGCGAGGCTGGTTCTCGCCGGGCCCCGACTGCGTGTCCGCCACGCCGCCACAGACCCGGGCGGCGCTCCCGTCCGCGGCCCCTCTGGGAAAACGCGCCCCTGCGCTGCCGGAGCCCGAGCCGCCCAATCCCCCGAGCTGAAAGAGAGCCGAACCAAATTAATTTAAATGGGTTAACACGAGCTCCTCCGCTCATAGCAAATCCATTACTCCGTCTTGGAAGTACTTGTAATGACAACAAGGTATGTCGACTCGTCGTTTTTATCAAAGCGACAACAGCAAGGTGTTTTCCTCTTTTTCCCCRGTTTTAATGAGCTAGTCGCACCTCCTCACCACTGCTTGCAGGCTCCCGGCTGCCAAGGGTGCCGCGCTGCCTGGTGCCGGGGGCGATCCCGCCGGGCGTGCGTGGCACGGGCACAGGCAGGGGCAGGGGCAGGGGCATGGGCACGGGCAGGGGCACGGGGCATGGGCACGGGCACAGGCACGGGCAGGGGCACGGGCAGGGGCATGGGCACGGGTGGCCGGGCCGGACCGGACTGGGCCAGGCCGGGCCGCGTCACACGGGGGCAAACACGGACACGGGACCGGGGCACCCGGGAGCAGCAGCGGATCGCCCCACCGATCTCTTGGCAGCACTGGACACCCTCCTTCACCCCCCRGTACGGCGCAAAGCCCGTCCCGGGGTCACCCGCGTGCCCGCGGCTTGCACGTGGCGGCGTACGGACAGCGTACGGTGTGAGCGTTACCAGCRGGGAAAGGACTGAGTCAGACCCGAAAATACCATGACATTCACGTTAAAAGCATGAGCTTGAGTTGGAACGTGTGAGAGGAAAAGCGCACTCATAAGCAAGCCTCCTCCTTTCCAAATGTTATATACGGGATTATATGTTTCCATCTTCCATTTTATGAGTCCCTTGGATGTGCCATGTTCAGGTTTTTCTGCTTTTCCTCTGCAGTCTCAAGACAGAGAAACTCTGACTCAACTCACTGATGACGGAGTTGCGAGAAGGGTATAGGAGGGAGAATTCAAGCCTGTAAGTTGGTCACTCCTGAACAATTGGCCCCCTCGGCTGGTGTTTCCAACATCTCAGCAAAGATCAGTTTGCAAGAGTCCTGGAAATTCACCAGGAAAAAAGTTATCAGGCCACCTTTTCCCCCAGCACCTCTTACTAAGAAATACAGTTAACTGTCATTTGTTGGCCAAAATAATTGCTTTCGCTCAGGATGCATGGATGAGCGAATCTTGCAGGGCTTTTACATATATATTCATCTCCGGCAATTCATCAACATAATAATCACGCATTATTAACTTGAGTACTCATCATTTTTTTCTCTAGCTTCAAATACTAGCAACGAGCTAGCATTAAAAAGAGAAGAAAAACATGTAGGGGAACTTCTGATCAATGTTCTGCTTTTTTTGCTATGAAAGGAGGATAAGAAGAAAAATTCCGCTCATAGTCTACCCTCCACCCACCTCCAAAAATTTCCTGCCCAAGCTGAGATAGATCTGCCGAGACGTTTTCATTTTTAGGTAACATATAAAACCTCCTGACTGCAAGAACAGAGCAGATGCTGTCAGTCACACCTTTGATCCCCGCTGCCTTTGTTCTTCTCAAGGGTCTGAACCACACATTTTGGTTGCTTTCGATGGGCACTAGACAGGCCCCCTCTGCTCTAAAACAGAAAAAAACTAGACTAGGTCAATTGCTCTGTCAGTGCAGTCTCAGCCTGGTAAAACTTTTAGCAGAGCTTTGTCCAAATAGATGCTACATGTGGAAGTAGCATAATTAAACCAGATGAACATGGACTGCAGATAAGCACAAAGGCTTGCAGATTTGAGGCCTGATTAGGTTTTGAGACATGTAGGCCCACATTAACTCTGAACCTAGTGGGAGTTTTACATATGCTATCAGCAGGATCAGCATGAAGCCAAGGCTCCATGTTTTCTAAAAGCCCCTTCCCCAGAGGCTGACACATAGGGCTTTCTTGCATACATGATTTACAGCCCAGCTCCCCAGAAGTGTTTTCTCTCCCCAGCTGAAAAGGAGGATTCCTCCTCCAGCAACAATGTCCCACCAGTAAACTCCAATTTGTAATCTGGGTGGCCTCCTCTCATGGGGAGTGTCCCAGTGTCCTACCAGAGCTTTGCCAACTGCAGTGGGGTTTCCCTTTCTTTATGCATTCCCAAGCTGAACTGCTCAGTGTAGCCTCACAACACCTTTCCCAGGGCTAGCCTTTCCCATGGCACAAACTTCCCCCAACCTGAAGGAGTCATCTGCTGTGGTCTCACTAATGTAGAACTACTTGAAGAAAGACCTGCACAACTCACTGTGGCTGAGRTATAAGAGAAGAGCAAGAAGAGTATCAAGGAGCTGCCTATTAACTGATAATAGAGGTGTTGGAAAGATGTCCAGATCAGGAAATCAGGTCTGGTTCTGTGGCATCACGGCAATTATGACCCACAGTAGTAGAAGCAAAAAGGGCAAGTTTGGCATACTCACTTCTCTGCTGATTGAAATGGATGAGCTTTGATTTTAAATGTAAGCATTTGACGATAAACTGTCGCAGGAACTGAGTAAGACATGCTACTTCTGGGTCGCTGCTCACTAGTRGAGGCCAGTCTGCATAGTAGATAAAAGCCTAAAACTACTTTTAGTGGCTGAAATGACCCTGCTGGCTCTGAGACCTGAGGCCTACACTGTGACACAGAAGGCCTTCATGTCACGTCTTGCTGATAGCCTGYGGTGAATCTCATTACAGAAGCATATGAAGAGTAAAGGTTGGAACTAGCGCAATAGTGAGTATACCCTTTCCACTTTTGCTACTATATGACATGTTCATACACAGTGAATATATTATCTTCCATACATCATTTTAAAAAGTATTCAGCCAGCCCTGAGATAACTGAATCTATTTCCTGAAATGGCTGGTGGGAAATGCCCTCTTGCCCCATTCGTCAGAGAGGGAACTATTTGTGAACAAACTTAATGCCCATTGCAAGTGAAAGCCTTTTCTTATGATTTTACTCCTTCCGTTTCTCTGCAGTGAGAAGTGAGTACATGTACTTGTTCCCTCTGGGGATTTCACAGGTTACCAGAATCAAAGGAAGTGTCACGGTTTGGTGACCAAGCAGTGGACCAGAGCACTGAAGGTGCTCAGGTCTGTTCTTGTGAATAAAGAGTAATAGTGCGAAGCAGAACTTCCTGGTTCTATCCAATGCTCTGCCACAGGTTTTTCTGCCCCCCTTGGTATCTGCTAGGTGTAAAACAGAGTAGTAGCAGTCCATCACCCACAGGTAGCAGGAAAGACCTGTTAGTGTTTGTACAGTGCAGAAGCCTTGCTGCTATCTGTCACACGCAGTCAGTAATGCTACCTGAGAACAAATTATATTCGTGCATAATCAAAATCACATCCTGCTCAGCCCTGATTTCAGAATTCTTTCTGGCTGGTGATGATGTCCAGAGCAGAGAGAGCACAGCTTGATTTCCGGAGCCCAGGCTGAGCTGGCAGAGCTGGCAGGTAGAAATATCTTGTTTTGACTGGTAAACTGAGCAAATTTGACATGGAAAYCACTGAGGGAGAATAAATATGGAACAACAAGATGTAATTTTTACAGAGGCTCTTTTCCAACTATAGCTGTACTCTGAGCCATCCCAGACTTGCAGTAAGAGGTCCTGAGGTCTGGGGAGGGAAATTCAAGCCACGCTAGACTGGGCTGAGGCTCACCCCTGTCACAAGCACAGACATCTATAAGTGCACTTAAGAGTACTATTCCACCAGGACTGCAAAGAGAAGAAAAGGAAAGGGGGAGAAGAAAAGATCAGAGAGGAAAAAGAGTTTCTAACTCTGACACAGAACCAAGCATAAATGCTGAAAACAGAATAGCCTGTTGGAATTGCATATGCAGTGTTTTCCAAGCCATCCTGAAATTCGTATCCTGCTCAAAGCAAACAGCAGTGCTCCTACTGACTACTAATAAGGGATGATCTCTGTTGCTTTCCATTTAATGGAAACAGGAGAAATCACTTGATCTGCAGAACACCGGTTTATTCCACAGATCTATTCATGCTGTAGGGCTCCACCTTCTAGCATTTCTCTTCTTTTCATGTATGTGATGTGAGTTCCCTGAGTGGGCCTTATGCCGTCATTAAAAAGATCTTGGTCTTGTCTATGTTTCTAGTTATGTTTTAACAAGTGCAGGATATTTCCCAAGAAATCAAGAAATACAGACAAACACATAACAAACCCCATCAAAAACTATCTGCAAGAGAGGATCTTACAGTCTTCACACCAAATACTGTCACTACCACTGAAGAACATTACATCAGTTCAGCTTGACACTTTAGTAGCCTTCTCTTTGAACCAGACATAGGTGAGAAAAATGACATGCACACGTAGTCTGTGTGTTTCATGTAGAACTAAAGCTACAGCATATCACTGGGCCTTTATGTTCTACACAGTACAAGTAAAAAGGTATTTTTCTGCCCGACTGGGATATTGGCAGTCATAGGAAATAAACAATGCAGATATGTAAAGCTACTGTGATGAATAGATTTAGGACAGTGAAAATATGTTTTGACCAATCAGAAAGACTCACATTAACAGATTTTGCACTCTTTTACATTTTGCCTTCAGTGACAGTCTGCAAAGGACAAGTTTACTGGCAAGAACATTCACAGAAATGGTGAGCATTATGTAGATATTAATCAATGAGGAAGAACAACACTGTCTGACTTTAGCGTCCAAGTGAGATGGTGCACATCCTCCAAACTGGCTCTAAACAGCAACTCATTTTTGATCTGTTAATTAATTAATTAATTAATAATTATTGGAATTATTCTACTAATAAATAACTCAAAGGTATTGTATTCAATCATAAAAAATCCGTGCCTAAGAAAAGAGGCAACATTCATGGAATAAATGCTCTGTTAAAATTATGATGAGGTCTTTATTGTGGAAAGAGATCTCAGAGCCTTTCACTAGCTACAGTGCACTCCCAGAGACTGGCTCCAACAGCCCTGGAAAGTGGCTGTGTCCATGGTGGAATGGAGTGGTAGGGCAAAGCTACAAAAACCAAGGGTGAAAAGGAAGAAGGAGAGCAACCAAATGCAATTATACTACATACGATTTAGTGCAATATGAGAATCAAAATCACTTCTGTTACTGCAAAAGTATAGTGGCTTAATGCATGACAGCAGGACTGCATGCACTCCATTTGATATCAAATCCAGAAAATGCTTRGTGCTACCAAGCACTGCTCTTGGGCAGGCATGCAAAGTGTTTAGATACCCACCTCCCATTGACTCCAGACTGAGAATCAAGAGAACTCATCTTCACTGCTGTCTTGGTCAAACCACCTAAAACTCTCTCCATCACTTTATGTCAGAGCTTCCAATCTCTGAAGGATGATAATAAAGATCTTGTGGGTCCCCAGTTGAATTCACGAACAYGTTCAACACGCAAAGAGAAGTTCCCAAGCTTTATCACACTGGAGGAAGGAATTGATCTAATGTCCTAAAATATTATTGCACCTAAAAAACTGCGTGAAAAGTAAGCTCTCAAAATGTACATCAGATGTAAGGATGCCCATTGCTGAAGGATGTTATAAAGGCAGTTCTTAATAAAACAATCCACAACATCCTTGTTTGTTCTCCTTCCTTGTTTGACAGAGGATGGATTTGCTCTGAGGATGACTCAGGATTATATAGTGAAGGAGAGTATCTTCAATGGGGTCACTGCCTGATTTGCTGAAGAAGCTAATAACCGTGCAGTGAGTGAGGGGCAGGCCTCCAGGAAAGGGAGGAAGACGGTCACTGAATCCTTTTCTCCAGGACTGGATGTGTCACAGGGGTTCCTACATGGTGCTATGCAAGGCACCTAAACCTTGCAGGTTTTCATGAACTCTGCATGTCTCTCTCTTGGGGCACCAGAGCTGAGCACTCACAGCTGTGGCTGAAATCAATAGGAGCTGTGCTTTGAACATACAGCATGCTGAATATAATGCTGCTAAATATTCTGGAAAATTACGTATCTGACCAGGCACCCCACAGTGGGGAATACTTTTGACTCCTCAGAGGGGAGCTGTGTACATGTTTAGGCTATACTGGTGTGCTTGACAGCAGTCATAGAAACAACTAATTCTGTGTTAGCAGCAGGTCTGAATACAGAGCAGTCAAGAAGGCATGAGTCCAGGCTGGTCTTTACCTGCTTAGTCCCAGGCTTTGCACTGGACAGTCATCTCACTCCAGTCTCTCCTGGCTCAACCTGTATTAACTGTCTGCCATGATCTCCTCACCTAGTCCCCCCTGCCATGCTTCCAGCCTGTTCCCCTTTCTAATAAGGGAAACAAGAAAGAATGGCTCCCTAAATAAATGGTATCTGCCRTGTGCTCTGTGAGGAAGAGGTGCTCAGGAAGATGCAGACCGTGCCTCCTGAAGCACACTTAAAARGGGACCAAATCCAGGTCTATGAAACAACCTCAGTTCTGATATTTCTGAAGTCTGGAGTGTTTGACTTTACACCCTCAAAAAACCTTCTAACAGTATGTATTTCCTATAAAAAGAGCAAACTGAAAAAAATAGAAATTCCATCATGTGGCAATGTGTTAACATCCACATATGTCCCAAGAAGGACTGGATCCTTTCATTTCCTGCCATTTGAATTAACAAAGTAAGACATAACAGCAGGAGGTTGTCATCTTCCTTCTACATTAGCCCTAGAGATGATGTGACCCATGGTCTGGGGCCAGAAGGCATGTAAATGGAGGAGGAAGTTGGGGCTGCACGGCTGCAGCCAAGACTGCTGGCCAAGAACACCCATTCCTTACCCTCCCAAATGGCAAGAGAGTAGGGCTACTGCCATACCTGGTAGAATACCCACGTTTGCTTTGACCCTGGGTTACACTGGCATTTGCTGAACATGAAGGAATAGTGGGACCTGGGAATGTTAGGGTTTTTCTGAAATGGAATGCAACCCAGGTGGCCTAGCATCTTCTTCTAACCATACTCTCCAGTGTGGTCCTTTCTGTCTTTCAGGTCTTCTCCTGCCAGCTTATTTCTGTCCCCATCTTCTTTCTCATCCATTTTGGTTCTTTCTCTCCCCGACTAGATGGTTTTGCCCCTCCTCAGGGTAGGCCAGCCACAGGATGCTCAGTCCTCCAGGCCCCAGGTTCCTCAGTGTCCCAGCCCCCATGTTCCCTGGCAGGGAAAAACCCTCCCAGGTGAAGTCAAAGCACCAGGTCCATACATACCCATTTTCTTGCCCTTCTTGGTCCAAATACAGCTCACCCGCTTCTTCCCTCTCATGGGTTTCTCCCGTCCTCCCACCTTCCCTCACAGTCTTTTCTACATTTTCCCCTTTCACTTCCTTCTGTCCTTTCCAGTGCTGTTTACATCTTCCTTTCCTGTCTCTTGTTCCACTTGGGATGCCTGCTCTGCCTTCCACCAGGTCCAGCCTGTCCTCCATTCCCAGCAGTCTCCCCATGAAATGGCTCCTTAAACCCTAGCCTACTTTCCCAAACAGTTCCTGCCTCTCCTTCCTCAATTACTCCTTCTCTTCTTCTGATCCACATTTCATCTCTGTGCTGTCAAATCCTGAGCTGCTCTCTTCTCTCTGCCTCAGTATAGGAAAGAAAGGATGATATTTGCCACTCTAGTAAGTCTCTGTGAATTTCAGATTAATCCTGTGTCCAAGTTTGGGCAGTTTCTCCTGTGGACAGTGAAGATGAAGGACATGGCCGTGGTGGAAGGAGTCTCTTCCCACTGGAGTCTCAATTCTCTGCCCCAAACTGTGGGAGAGGGTTGGTTCAAGGCATGTCAGAAGCATTTAGGGAAAAATGAATCTGGTTGCTCTGAGAATTAAATGATTTTGGATCAGAAAGGGAGGGAGAGCAAGATGGAGAGTTGTGGGCAGAGCTCTGGAAAGGTGGACTTACAGCTCCTGTTGCCACTGGGGAGGCAGGTGCATAGGGCCACTGGGGATGGATGACTCCTTCCCATAGCAAACTCCCCTGCCCTATGGATCCTGCCTCTTCCCTCAGCGGCACCAGCCAGTCTGGGATGTTGCAGAGGCAAAATAGATGGTGGGGCCACAATCATTCTGTCAGTTCAGCAGCTGCTVGCCCTGGGCACCTGCCTGCTTTGCATGCACCTGGGGCCAGGCCTGCTGGAAGAGCTGCCATTTTGTAGCTCTGGAACATTTTGAAAGAAGAAAAATAGTATCACATACATGCCTCAGCTTGTTCTCAGAAATGCCTGAATCATTTTGCCTAAAATCTCCCCCCTCCCCTCAGAAAAGCAGAAAAGTCAAAACAAGCAAACCATATAGAAAAAAAAAAAAAAGGAAAAAAAAAAAAAAGAAAGAAAAAGAAAAACAGCCAGAGCGGCTGATTGTTATACACAGTAGAAAACAGGCTTCTTGGGGACATTGTCAGGAAACCTTCACAACGTGCAACACTGCCCATCTTGGCTACGGTAAGATGCTAAATCCTTATTCCTATGGCACAGCACCTCTATGGTGAGATCTCTTCTAGCAGTCCAGGGCTGGTCAGCCGGAGCTCCATGTCCTGCCCCACTYCCCCTCCGCCTCCTGCTGCATTACTGCCAGCCAACACAGCTGCCCAGCCTCCCAGCCCTGCTGGTTTCAGAACCCTGAACTACTGAAGATGTTTCACTACAATACTTTATGCATCAGCAATCGTTTATTTTTACAATTCTGACTTTCAAGTGATGCTGTTACACAGAGAATGGCTGAGGATTTCATCTCATGTCTATTGAATTCTGTGTAGCCCTTGTTGTCACCTGAAGAAGAAATGCTGGGGAACTAGCAGGGACCAACCAAGATCCAGGGTGAGGTGCACAAGTGAGGGAGGAGAGAGGGGCTGAGGACAGGAGGAGCAGGGGAGAAAAAGCAGGGAGGCCTGGATATTGCAGCTAAGGAGGGGTTTAGCTCTCAAAGAAGAGGGGGCAAGGGTGATGTGGGAACTTGGAATCCAGGTCCCTACTGTAGAGCAGATGAAGAGCAGAGGACAGACTCATTTTTGTCCCTTTGGGAAGCCAAGACCCCCTTAGTTCTAATTCTCTTTAGGGAAATTTGAGTCAAAAATGAAGCAGGGGAGGCTGCTGGACCCGCAGGCACTGAAACAAAGATTTATTGTGTAATCACAAAGCCTTCTGATCACTCCCTTTTCACCAGGTATTTGCAGACACTGCACACATCACCCTGGGAAGAAACACCCAGGAATCCTACACTTTCTAGATGGGCTGGGGACAAAGAGCAGAGAAAGCCCTCAACCTGCTTTTAGCTAACAAGATCTATAAAAGATGCTGGGAAACCATACAGAACCCCCCTTCCATCCACTCCTGGGAAGCAGAGACTTCTGTCTGAAACTCTTGCAAAGTTCTGAGCTGGAAATTTTGCACCAACAGAGCAGCTGAGTCACTGAGCTCAAGTGGGATCCTCCTGCCATTCCTTCATTGCCTTCTCTACCCCAAGGCAATACAGTCTTCATTTGCTTTTTCTCTTTTCTTTTTTTTTCCTCCTATGGATTAATGCTTCTGAAAGTGAGAGGCTAAGAGTGCTTGCAATAASCAGGGTGCTGCTCTGAAAGCTCCCTCCCTCCCTCACCACTGATTCTGCAATGCTTCTCAGATCTGATCTGCAGCAGCCCCTATGCATCCAGTCCCAAACTGTGGACATCCTGCTTTCTGTACTGTGGCCTGGCTTGCAACACATCACTTGCAACACACGTGCCAAAAGGAGACATTGGTCCCCACACTGTCCATTTCCCTGACCAGGGCCGGTAGGATCCCACACACTTGCCTTTGATCACTCTGTGAGACATGCTTCCTTGCTCTCCCAGAGCTGAGAGTGCTCCCCAACACGTCCTGCCAGAACACCTCGCACCTCACTGTTGCTGTTCCTGCAGTATCAGGACACAGATCTCCGTCTTCAACAGTACTGGCCAAATCTTCCCTCTACACTGCAGATCCCTCCTTCAAGCCTGTTCCAGATCCTCCCTCACAGTCCTGACCATATATATGCCCTTATACCTGCTCTGCAATAACCCTCTGCCTTTTCTGCTTCAGGCTATCTCCTTGCTCAGCTCCTTCACATCTGTCCTTGTACCACAGGGCTCTCATGCACTGCTCAGCACCCTGCTACTCTTGCCTGTTCCCCTAGAGCTTGGGGACAGAGGCTGGGAGGGAAGAGGAGGCAGTCAAGGGCTGCTCAGGCTGGAAGGGTTTATAACTTGCACCTCAAATGATGAACATGATGAGCCCGAAGCATCCTTTCAATGCCATCCCTTTGCTCCTGATCTGCTTGGGCTGTCTCAGATGAGTCAGAATAGCTTTCTGGAGGAGCTGGTCCCAGCATTTTCCAGTACCCCTGCAAGGCTTCAACTTTGCCCCTTTCTCCCTTGTGTCCCCCCTGTTCAGCTCTGTCCCCAGGTGAGCACGTCACACTCATTGCCATAGCACCACCCCTGAGAGCCAACCTGCTCATCAGCCTAATGGGTTTTCAAGAGGATGGGGGAGAGAGAAGGAGAGTAAGTGGCTGATGCTTCTCAGCCACTCAGCTCGGCCCAGAGCTAACGAGGCATCTCAAAATTAAAAAGTGAACTGCAATCCCCAGCAGACCTGTCCTCCTTTTGGCATTAGCTGGAGTTCTCTTTCTTTCTCAAAAAAAGAGGACTGGGGCTGTGGAAGCACCATATCCTGGGGGCTGTGAGTGGGCTGACGTGGGGCAGGTCCTTGTCTGAGGGCAACAATATAGAGGCCTTGAGTGCCTCTGGAAATCATTTATTCTCCTGGGAGAGGAGGGAAGTATCACCACTTTGAGGCCAGCGAACTGATCCCTGCTCCCTCTGCCTACCCATTTCATGCAGATCCTAGGCTGGCATTGCAGATGGGCTGGGGCCAGAGCAGGGCTGTGAGCAASAGACAGATCAAAAGAGAGGTGTGAGAGTGAAAGAGAGGAACTAGCTTCATAATGTGGGAAGGCAGATGAACTTCAGCTGGAAGAGAGCTAGTGAGAGAGCAGAAAGGTGTACAGTAGCTCCACAACCCTGGGCTGAGAAGGGTAGAAGAAGATGGATAAAGATGTGGGGATGGGTTTGCTATTGCTCTCTCTGCCTCTCACCTGAGAGGTTAATTTTGAACCTGGAGAGCTTCTGAGGCTTTGCCCAAAGTGTCACTTCTCCAGCTGCCCACACCACTTGCAGGGGTACAAAGACTAACCTTCTCCATGGCAGTGTTGCAGATGAACTAGAAGCCACAAGGGGTTAGATCAGCTCCTGAAGTGATCCCACAGGATTTATCCTAGCAATGGATTTGGCCCAAGATCTCAGAGAGTTGATGAGCTCTGGGGACAACAGCAGTGCAAGGAAACTTCCACCTCTTTTGCCTAGACTTATAATGCTAAAGATTTCCAGCTTTCAGATCCCCTTCTCAGCCCATCTTTCTCTTCTCTATAAATGCTGCAGGGGCAATTATGTCCAGAGAAGCTTATGCTCCAGGGTAGAGGGCCAAACCTACTGCAGGACAGCCAGAGCTGTTGTCTGGGTGTCCCTGCATAACGTGTACCTAAAGCACCCATCACTGTCAGCTGGGATTTTGCACTTACGAGCAGAGAGAAGGACAAGAAAGGGTGAAAGGCGACAGTGAGATATATGCAGAAAAGAAGGTTACTGTTGTCTTTCTGCTTGAGTGAGGAAAATGCTGTTTGTAATTTTGGAATTCAAAGTAAAATGAAATAAAATGCAATGTTTTCCCCAGAAACATCCATCTTACAGTCAGCAGGAGCTCAGTGTCTGCCTAGCCCAACTCCTGCACCGCACAAGGCTGGCAGGGTCAGGCAGCAATGCCTGCACTGAGACCTGGCAGCCTTGCCCAGGCTGAAAGAAGGAGTGCTTTATGTCCTGGTGGGCAAGCTGGATGCCCTTGGGGGACGTGTGCCTGGGTGCACCAGACATTAGAGCACACATGCTGTGAGCTGGGACCCCTGTGCCTCCAGGCAGCTGGACCCCAGTTCCACAGCTCCCCACTGCATCACCCTTCACCCCTCTACTTTGTGCCTGTGCGGAGCCAGATCACCTACTGCTTTACTGTATCATAATCATCTCAATAGCTTACAAGATGGTTTTCTTGCAGTTTTTTATGTCATCTCTGCAGTTCTCCCCCTCGTAAAATGTGACTGCGCCAATTTCTGTGATTGGTGCTGGTCAGCTAATAGGGACATTTGGTGATTCCCGGACAGACCCTTTAAATCAAATCCAGCTGTATTCCACATTCAAAGGAGAGAAGGGAGAAGGGGGGCTCATTGCTACCCGTTTCCCTGCTGAGCGCTACAAGCCTCCTAAAAGCAGTAACCCACTGCATTGAAGTGAATTCCCAAATGCACCAGCATGCACTACGGAAGGATGCCTTCAGAGGGATGAGCATCTCCYGCAGTCAGCAGCTCTCCACTGGGGCCAGAGTGCAGCAGCCCTCTGTGCTGCCCTCCTGAAAGCCCATGCTCCACTGTGGGGAAGGACATGTGGAGGGCTATGGGGACACTGTGTGCAGGGAGGGAGAGTAGTCTACTGGAAGGTAAGCAAACAGGGAGCGAATGGTGCAGGTTTGTGTTAAATGCAGGGAAGCCTGACCTCAGCTTACAGAGGGAGATAGTTTATTTTATGGTATCACAGAAAATTGGGGGTGACTTCCAAACCTGCTGAAATCAGTGAGGATATTCCCTGACTTCAAGAGCTCAGACCAGGCCCTTCATAAGAAAATTCTTCTCTTGCACCATCACTGACCTGGCCCTTGCATACGTCCCTCTTGAGACCACAAACATGAATCTGCTTCTCAGAAGTTGTTTGGAGAAGAACTTCTCAATATGGTTCCTGTTCTCCAGCAGCCTGAAGATCCTCCAAGTCCACACTCCTCCTTCTGAGGAGGAAGTAGCATTGCCGAGGAAAGACCAAAAATAGCCAAGCTTGGCAAGCTGAAGCCAGAAGTACTCCAACCTTCTGCTCACCATGTGGTCAGCTGTGGGCTTTCCACAGTCTGCTTCTCCAATAAACAGACCCAACAGTACTCTTGAGTGGGATAGGTGACCCAAGAATTATTTCTGCAGATACCGGCATCTTCTATCAAATAGCAGCAAGACCACTGGCTTCCCAATTAATATTTCATCCCACATGGTTAGTGGGGGGTGCATCCTGGCAGGGCTTTCCGCTGCAGCCCGCTAGATGCAGTAGATACAGACTGACTGACAGCCATTCCAGCAGCCACCCTGACCCTCTGGAGGGAAAACAGCAAAATAATATGACCTCAGGAGCAGCAAAAGTGCTGGATGGGTGAAGTCTGCTGGATAGATGGGGAAGTCTGGAGCAGAAAAAATCAGTGTGTTTCTGTCCCAGAGAAACGTTCCCCAGACACATCCTGCCATGGGGAACTCCCCAGTCACTGCCTGTGGAAACTGTGAGTCTGGGATAGTGGTTCCCTCCCTCCCCCTTATTTCTGGTCTTCAGTGAGACTCAGCAAAGTTGAGCCTGGACCAAAGGAGTTTTACTGACTGACTGATGCATTACAGAGCTCAGCACTTAGTGTGGGACCGAGGAGGCGATGACATGTTCTATGGGTACCACGGAGCAAGGAAAGGAGCAGACAGAGCAGGGTGAGAGAGGAGGAGATAACAGAGGGAGAAGAGGAGGTGGTGGGAGAGGAAGGGAGAAACTAGGAGATAAAGAAAGAGAAGTGGGAAGAAGGAAGGAGGGAGAGGAAGGCTGACGAACAGCAGGGTTTCAGGAGACATCAGTGTGCAAAGGGGAGAGTTTTGCAGGCTGGTGCGAGTTGTGATCAGCCAAACCAGCCTCGCTGCTGTGCAGTGGCAGCCCCCGTGCTCTGCTCCCCACTCTTCAGCTACACCGGGCCCCAGCGCTGGGGCAGCACACGACCAGGGATCGCCATACCTCCAAAGTCAGGCCTGAGGCGGACGTCATAGCCCTTCAGCAATTTGTCCACAATCTCTTTCACCACAGAAATATTCCCAGTGGATGGGCTGAAATACAAAAGAAGAGAGTCCTCGTCACGCCGCGGGCCCGGGGCAGGGTCCCGCTCTGCAGCCAGCCGTTGCCACGGCACCGCCTGCCCGGCCGCGCGCCTGGCACACACGGGGCTGGGGCACCGCGGCTGCGGGCAGGGCCTCCCCTCTCCTCACGTGCACCTGCCCGCTGTGGCGCAGCTCTTGGCCCCCGACCCGCGTGCGCTCTGCACGGGGGCCACCGGGCTGCCTCGAGCTGCTGGAACACCCACGGTCCTGGGTGATGGCACAGGTGTCCCAGCAGGTGTTTTTGGCTCCTCTTCCTCCACTAACCCCCTGCCTGGACTCCCCAAAGTCCCAGGCCATCCTGCCAGGCTAGTGCATACCCCTGCGTGGCCCTAGTCACCACATGGACCTCTCTGTGGCCACCAACCCGATGCGCCAGGGCTTCTCACTGCTCCCTGCCCGCAGATGGGGTACAGACACGCACGCGCACGCACGCACGCATTGTGCTGTGCACAGAATTGGCATTTCTGCGCACAGGGCTGCTGCAATCTCTCTTTTGCAAGGCTCACTCCCGTTCCCCACCACACTGGACACTTTCTCCCTCTCTTACACAGAACAAACACAGACTGGTCATGCAGTGAGTTCCTCAATACACAACTCTGTCCCCCCAACACATGTACCCTACACTGTCAGGCATCCCAATGCAACCTCTATTTTTTTTCAGTGCACCCAGATATTTCTCCATGTCATTGAAGTAAAGGTAAACACCAACACTCTTTTCCTACAACCACAACATACAGCCAATCTTTGGCATGTAAAAAAAAATTCTATCACTCAGCATCACTGTGGCTTCTTAGCAACACAAACCAAGAGATAGCGACAGGGAGGAGAGTCCATCTTTGGCTCTGTATGCCAGGGTAATGGGTTGCTGTGTCCCCTGCCCTCTGCCTGCCAGCAGGATGGGGGTGGCTGTCCTCGCTAATCTTCTTCCAGTGCCTCCAGCCATTTCAGCAGGAGGRGAGCTCCCTCTGAAAGCAGCCCAGGAGTCAAAGCAAATTTAAGGGAGAGAAACCAGAAAACAGAGGATGCTAAAATATTGAACCTACTCAATGCTGCAGGGTTTATAGGTCTTCTCACCTTAAAATCCAGCCTGTGTGTCACCCTCTGTCCCCTATTTTCCATGAGAACAGAGATCCCGGGCCAGTGGCAAACACTGCTCTTTGCAGTCCATCACCAGAACAGTATGTCTCCCTGTCAGCACTGCCTCCGCATCAGTCCAAGTTGGGCCAGAAGGCTGCACCGCCGCACTACCTCTGCCTGGTGTCTCATCAGACGTGGGGGTTTGTGCTAGCATATCCATGCAGGTACATGCATGCACACACACACGCATACATACACATCTGCATGATCTCCTGGCTGTGCAGTCGGTGCACACACTCCTCACAACGCAGATTTACAGGCACACGAGCGCTCTGGAGCTCAAGGGTACAGCACATGCGACACGTGCACAAACATGTTTGTGCACGCGTGTGACCAGAGCCAGGTCCACATGGAAGTGAGTGTGGGTGCAGAGCCTGCTCAGCCTGCAGAAAGAATGTAGATGCTACTTACRCAGATACACAGAAATTGATATTTGCGGGTGCCTAAAATGGGGTTCCCCAGTGTCCAGCCTCTCTGCACAGGTGTACGTGGGGGAACCTGGGACCTCTGGGAAGTCTAGGTGTGTGTTCAGGCTCTGGATGCCTGGGCTGTGCATGTGCACAGATTTTTCATCTGAACAGCTGATAGTGAATGTGAGACAGTACACTTCACAGGGCCCAGCTCTGGCCCAGGGACAAACTGTTCAGCACTTGTGCCAGCGGTGCCAGGGGACATTGTGTCTGAGCAGAAGTCCTGCATGTGCACCTTGTAGGGGTATAGATCTTCATCACATTGTTTTATTAACTGTAAAAGCAAGGCCACAGAAGTATGCACAGGTGGGCATTTTCATAAAACTGTGCCTGTGCTTGCAAAGTCCTCTTGCACCTGTGGATCTCTAGGCAGCTATGTGAATTTTTGGATTGTGCTTGGACTGTAGGTTCACTGTGGGTTGATAATGTGCAGTAGCATTTGTTCATCTCCAGATATTTACTCCTGGGTACATAGATTTTCATATATCTATATGCCTAGCATAGACACAGAATGTATGTCTTAAGGGGATTTAGGCACTTCTGTTTAGCCTCGCAGAGGCCATAAGCTGAAGAAGTGGCATTACTCCCTTTCTATAAGCAATGAAACAGAAGCAGAGAGAGGAAGCTGTGGCAGAGGTCCCGCAGGCATGGACAGAGTGAAAAGAGGGATCTAGGGGCCCTTCCTCATCATCAGCTACAAGTTAGCCCAAGGAGGCTGTAAACTGTCATCGTGATTAAAGACAAAGTCTCTTCTCTCTTGGTGCTCTCTTTAATCTCTAAGGCCACCTCCCTCCCAGTGAACAGCCAAGTCATGTATTTGCCCAGCTGTGGGCAAACAGCTGCATGTAAGCGCTCTTCCAAGCAAATTGTGGTCTGCATCAACTCAGGAAGCATGTGCCTCCAGCCTGTGAACGGAATTTTTGAATATTATGTCCCTGACTCTGTGTGGGTGTGCATTTGCTTTACAAATACACATACCCTTGCAGCCAAACATCTACATACATGCATAGTGTGCTGCTGGCTAGGATGTGTGGGAGTAGAGGAAGGCGTGTGCACGAGAAGAGTGTGTTCTTTCTGCAAGGTGTGTAGAGATGTACATGTGGCTATAGCTGAATCTCAGCACATTAGCAGATATAAATGCACACACAAGGRCATATCTGAGCAAATGCTATTGATGTGGACCCTGCTCTTTACTTATTTGGTCAAACACTCCCTCTAAGCACGTCTCTGTATGCGTTTCTGTATACAGTGAACCACGCAGGAATGGTATAGATAAGGTGGGCACGAAGCTGCGCATGTGCATGTTTATAACTATGGGAACATAAATCTTTGTATATACAGCTCTGCAAGCTGGAGCAGGGACCTGCATGCGTGCATTGGGAGCGCACGGCTCAGTGTGCATGGCTGAGCAAGGAGATGCCAGAAATACCTCCCCAGCAGACTTCATGCACTCTCTGAGCACGCAGCTATAAAGGCACCTGCCCACACGTGTGAGAGCGGAGTGTGAGGGGGAGTATGCAGCACTGCGCCTGGGTCTGAAGGCAGTGGATGAACGCCTGTGTTGGAGCAAACAGGTGTGCTCTGTACACCTTGTCCAGGCTGGTTCTGTGCCTGCACCCTTGGTTGCTCGGATCCCTCTGAGTGTTCAATGCATATTCCAGGAACAGCTGCATTTTGGGTATGCAGTGTATCAGCACAAACATTTGGATACACACAGAAGCAGGTGAACCACGCCGTGCCCTGCAAGTCTGCTGTGTTACACATGTGTGTGCACCCAAATGGGCACGGATGAATGCACACATGCAGCGATGTATTTGATTAACTGCACACACAGATGATTATTTTGCACACTGTAAAGCTGCATGTAGGCACAGATGTAGGCATTGCCTCCCGCACACTGCAGAGCCAGGGCTTTGGGGACAGGCACAGCATGCTTGGATGCGAGCGAGGCTATGTGTGTACTGTCTGTGCAGGCACAGGCATGGCCAAGGCAGCCCCATGCCCGCGTGTGTATGCACACAGCCTGGTACCACGCAGTCCGGCAGCTTCTATGGACACCATGTTCCTCAGCAAAACGTTTCATTTTGCCATTCCCCCCCCACCCTAGGCGCATGGGGGGGGGGGGTGGACATGCTGCAAGTGGGCTGAGGTGGGCTCCATCTGCAGGGAGCTTGCTCCATGCTCCACGTCTCATGTATGAGCATCCCTCCTCCCCCTAAAATGACACAGACTGGGAAATAATAAAAGCAGGCAGAAGGGGAAGCAATTTGGAGAGTGAACCCCCTCCCCTTCTGCACATACAGATCAATGAAGAAAATCCCAAACAAAACAAACAAATCCTGTTTCAGCCCCCCTGCCCTACAGCCTGGGATCGCAATCCTTACCTTTGCGCACAGCAGGCGAGACAAAGCGCTGCTAAAGCAGAGACAATTCCACTCAATCTGTCTGCCTGAAATGTCCACATTTCCACAAAGACGAAGGATGAAAAAAATCTTTGGAGGGGAGGGGAAAGAAGGATGGATCTTCTGAAATCCCCCTCCAAAAAAAGAGGGGGAGGGAAAAAGCAAACCAATCTCCCTCCCCCCCGTTAATGATTTCCTAAAGAAAAAGAATAACAAAAAAAAAACTAAAAAATGTGGGGGAAAAATATCCCCCCCCCTTCAGTGCCAGTCAAAGAATTCGTTTCTTCTTCCTTTCAGCATCCTCTCAACAAGAGACATCCTCTGGCAATGGAGAAAATCCCAAGAGAAAGAAAAATAAAATGCCCCAAAATGGGCTCAGCAAAATGTGAAATTGAATCTCACAGGTACACAGAAGATGGAGAAGAAAAAGAAAAAAAGGAAAAAGAAAAAAAGAACTCAGTGTCCCCTGAGCACTCCACTTGGATTATTTTTCCTCCTGCTCTTTTGCCATCCGGTTCTGCAGATGTTGCATGGCTCCTGCTACCCACCTTCGGAGAAGAGGAGGAGGAGGAGGAGAAAGAGAGAGAGAGAGAGAGAGAGAGTGTGTGTGTGTGAGGGGGGAGGTGTGAGTTATCTAGCAATGTGATTTTATTCTGAATTTTACCTACTCTTGCCTGCTCTCCCCTCCCTCTTTATTTTTCAAGGGGAAGGGGGACTGATCCAATCCCACTATGCTATGTTATTTTATTTTATAGAATTCTGATGCTTGTCATTTGGATGGTTTAGAGATTTTCTGAAAGGTTTAAAAAAGAAAAAAACAAATGCAGCCCAGTAAATACATAAATACATATATGCATGTGTAGAAAATAAATAAATTCCTGTCTGCAGAAAGCAGCTCTCGAAGGGAGAGCTTTATGTCTCCCTAATGCTGTTGCCGCAGCTCCTGTGGAGTTTTGCTGCTCATTGCAAAGTCACAAGAGGAGGGGAGGAGAGAGGGAGTTTGTGCATGGGGAGGGGGACTCTCTGGGCAAATTGGGATCCTGACGTCATGGCTGACAGCATTAACCCCTGCTGGCTTGCAGAGGGAACTTTTTCTCCCCCCTCCCCCCCAAGAGAGGTTAGAGCAGGAGAGCAGATAGGAAAGGTGGTGGTGCTCTGGCAAGCGGGGGGATGCACCTGAGCAAGAGCGGCTGAGCTGCAAGAGCTGCTCCGTGCTGCAGCTGTCTGAAATAGTGTGATGAGCAAAGTCTGAGCTCTTCAGCCAGAGACAGCTAAAAACCAGGGAGATTTACTCAGTGTCCCTGCATGCCACAAGGTGGAGTGGCCTGGTGGCATCCTTTCAGGGAGCTCAGGCTCCTAAAGCCTCCAGTGGGGCTGAGGCAAACCCTGCATTTCCCAGGCCGGAGAAGCCAGCTCAGCTTTCCCCGGAGGATGCTGTGTTACAGGCACAATACAATTGGAGGCAAAGGGGGTCTAAACTTCCAGAAATGCTGTTTGGGATCAGCTGGAGCTTGTGGCTTTGCCCACTGAAACGATAACAACATCAAACCTGTCTTCACAGTGACAATCTCCTGTATCAGCTACTGACCATCATCTTAAAAATATAAGATAATTGAGGAGCTCTCGATCAGGCATGCAGTAATGAACTTCCATGGAGAACTTTTTCCTGGGAAAAAGAAGAGGTCTGGGCAGGGTTTTGAATGCAGGGCTGCAGTTGTGGCCTGAGCAGGAAGAGCCTGAGCCCTCATGCTGGGAGGGTCCCATCTCCTGCCCCCTCTGTGGACACCTGGCAGCTCCATGCGGAAACCTCCAGCCAGGTGAGTCCATTTTTCCCTCCTCTCTAGGGTCTCTTACACATAGGCATGCTATCAAGGCCTTGGGGGCTGAGTGAGCAGAGCAGATGCCACATGGCAGCTGGGCTGGGCCCAGACACCTCCATCTCGTCCCAAAGAGGTCCAGGATGAGGCATATAGGTGCTTTGGGGTGGCCACCGTGCAGCAGTGTCATCCAACCCTTCCTGTCAAGAAACCTGCTCCTCCCTGCCCAGTTCTGGCTAAGCAACTCTGCAGCTGCAGCGCTGGGGCCCCTCGGGCATTCGCATCCCTCTGGCTGCAGAGCCTGCAACCCCTGCCCAATGGCACCTGGGACGTGTGCCAGCAACAAGGATGGAGCATGTGGGAGCAGAGTGAGGCAGCTTCAGGTGGGTGACCCRCAGACAGCGTAGGCCATAAACCCACAGGCTCATCACAGTGGGGCTGGGGAGTCAGGAGTCTGCAGGTGCGGGCAAGAGAGGGGAGCAAGGACCTGGTGGAATATTTTACTTCAGACCTTTCTCAATTTCTCCCTGCCTCAGGGAGCTTGGAGCAGTGATCTCCTGTCAGGTTTTCTCTTGGGCCAAAACACACAAGTTTCTCACATGCCATCAAATGTGTCTGTGCACCAGGAAGAGCCATGGGCCAGAATACAGCATGCTGCCCATGGGCTCCTACATGAACCACCTGCTGCAGCCTGCTGGGCTGCAGTCGGACATAGGGGCTCGACTGCAATGCCCAGCTATGGCTGGTGCTGCTTCGTTGCATCCCAGCTCAGAGCAGCCCCGCATGTCTGCCGAGACTGTTGATCCCAGGCTGGGCACCCTCATATGTGCCCCAGCTCTAATGTGCTCCCCACGCCCTAAGCAAGAGATGCCTTCACAGAATCACACGGAATGGTTGAGGTTGGAAGGGACCTCTGGAGATCATCTAGTGCAACCTCCCTGCTGAATCAGGGTCACCTAGAACATATTAGACAAGATCATGTCCAAGTGGGTTTTGAATATCTCCAGAGAAGAAGACTCCACAACCTCTCTGGGCAACCTGYTCCAGTGCTCTGTCATTCTCACGGTAAAGATGTTCTTCCTTATATTCAGGTGGTACTTTCTGTATTTCAGTTGGTGCCTGTTGCCTCTTGTCCTATTGTTTGGCACCACTGAAAAGAGTCCTCCCCATCTTCTTGACACCGTCCCTCAAGGTATTTGTAGACATTGGTAAGATCCCCTCTCAGTCTGCTCTTCTCCAGGCTAAACAGGCYCAGCTCTCACAACCTTTCCTCGAACCATCTTTGTAGCCCTATGCTGGACTCCCTCCAGTAGTTCCATGTCTCTCTTGTACAGGGGAAATGCCTTGTCAAYGCCCCTAGCAGCAGGGTACAGATGAGCATGGCCTGGGGCTTGCCTTTGCTAACGGATGTGGGGAGAAAGGCTGAAGCCACAGGATTTCCSTGGGTGCCTGTTGCAGAGCAGGTACCAACACAGTGGATCTGAGCTGTGGTCAGTCAGGCTCTGCCTCCTGGCTTGGAAAGTGCTGTTTTCACATGGTAGTTTCTCTCCCGCATGRCTGCTCTACACTCAGCCAGGGTCGCTGGCACTGTGGCGCGGGGCACAGTCAGGCCTGGTGCAGATTTGCAGGGACCATGCAGCACCTCCCCACATGCTYACATACCACTGGGTAGCCCTGAAATGTTAGCTCCCTGCCCTTGCATTTTGCATGGCTATGGGACCAGCATCCTCCACTGCTACTCCCAGGGCACAGTCTCCTGGCAGCAGTTTGGTTTTGAAATGGTTGTTCTGCATTAAGCTGCCAGGTACCGGAGGGGAGCTCCTGGGGAGAAGTGAGAAGCGTCTGCCTCTGCCGTGGCTCTGGGCTGCAGAGGCTCYGTGTAACCTCTCCTAGGCCATCCTGATCCTCCCTTTTCTGGCCTGTTAGCACTGCTCTCTCTCACCAGTTGTGATTGCATGTTAGTGGCTAAAAAGGTAAGTGGAAAGAAAATGTCAGAGGCATACATGAAGAGGAAAAATTATGCTTACAAAGGGTGACATTTGTGCTTGCAAGTTCATCTAGTCAGGAGCAGAAACCATGTCACATGAATTATCTGACCACTCAGCCACAACATGAAAGTTTGGAAAGCCAATTGCTTAGCAATGAATGTATTCAAAGAAACCATTGTGTATTCTTGAGTAATATACCTGACGCAACGTTCACATATAAATGACCGCTTTAGAATTAGTCACCCATCTCTGCTGAGGCTCATTAAGGTTGATGCACATTTGATATATGAAGATGATAGTGGATGTTTTGTTTCTTGCTCTCTGACGATAGGGATTCTCAAGTCCCTCCCAGAATCCCAAAGGCTAGTTCTCTCTCTCTTGCTTTTAGGCCGCTCTTCTGTTCAGGGGATCCCTGCTCCCCAGCAAGAGCAGGACAGGAGGTTTTTCTAAAGTTCATATTCTCATATTCTGAGCCCCAAAACAGCCCTGCTGATGAAGGCTGCTGGAAATGGCACGCCGTGGTTCTATTCGCACTGAAAAAGCCACAGAGGATTTTGTTCATGTCCATTTGTTATCGTCCACTATCAAATCGTTTATTTTTACTCTCCTCTTTACTCCATTGCAAACCCCATGCCCCAGCCTCTCTTAGTATTTCATGGCCACACCTGGTCCAAGTCACAGTCAGTGTTGTGCCAAAAGCCTGATGCAGATCATGACTTCTGGTCTACAGCCACCATAGGAAGCATAGTCTTTCCTTTCCTCCATGGCATCCAACAGTTTGGCATTTCTTGATGTTCTCATGAATGCTGCCTTTGTCTTTGGGGTCATTGCCTGGGAGAGATGAATCAGTGCAACTGAGGAAGGCAGTGAATTATATTGTGCCTACTTTTCAGGAAAAACATGGAAAAAGAGGGAGACTGAGCATTGCCAATAGCAAGGCATGCTTTAGATTTCTTCTTCACAGCCACACTCAGCTGTCTGTCTTCACACAGACACACCCAGCAAATGGATTCTGGGTAGATATTTCAGTAGGAAGTATCCTACATTAGGAAATGCTATAATTAGAGCTAGCAGTAAGGAGCATCCAAAGCACAACTTGCACCAGGACTGCTTAGCTGTGAAGTGTCACCTCCAACCCCGAGGAGGTGTCATGTTGCCTTCTTGCAGGAGGAGAGAACAAAGGCTCTTTCCCTTGCCATCATGGTTATCATGTAAGTGCCACTTTTCTCAAGTACCTACATCCAAGGTGGGAAAGCTTCCCTGGTCCTTCTATCCCACCAGTAGGAGAAGACAGGGCTGGCATTTCTGTCAAGTCAAAAACTTCCAGCAGAAGGTGATTGTTCTTCTGAAAAAATGACAAGAGAAGAGAAAGCAAAACAAACTAGGCAATAAAACAGAAGTGCTTATGTAATGAAAGCCCTGCAGTAAGGGAGAAAATACTCAGCCTCAGAGCTGGCGTTCCTGTGTRGAAGGTGGAAAACCTCCTGAAAATAAATGAGGTGAAAATAGAGAAGGGCAGAGGTGAAGTAAGCTTTCTCCACCTAGTGTAGCACATGGCTTATATCTTCCCACTCACGCTGAAACTGCATCAGATCTGACCTCACCAAGCCAGAGACCCTTTGCAATTCCAGCTCTCAGGTTCTCTGCAGGAAAGGTTTTCCACCAAAGCCATCCCACAGGACAAATGTTCCTCCATGTCATTACCTTCCAATAATAGCCCTAGAAGAGAAGACTGCAAGTTGTCACCCCATGTACTGATGGGGTTGACAGCTAGGACTGTCATTTCAGCAAGTCTGTCTGCATGCTGGGCCTGTGGTGCATGCACAATCATCTGCTCCAGCAGTACCTGAAGCTGCCCCAGAAGGATGGTTATATGGCAGATAGGTGAGTCCAGTCTCAAGGACAGTGTAAGGGCTAATACGCAGCTTTAGSAGAGCTGTTGTACCCAGGGAGGTCTGAATTTGTTTTCGTGCTAATGGATGTAGAGCTTAAACCTTTAATCATCTCATGTATGCATGTATGACTGGAAGTCATGTATGGCTGTATGTGGCTACTGACTGCTTTGCAGAGATTGGGGCCAGTTCCTTAGCAGGTGAAAGTCTGCCTGGCCCTGCTGACTGCAACAGCATGTCATTGACTTATCCCACTTTCAAGTGTTGGGGCTGTAAATACAAATTCCTGGTCTGTGGCTAAGGCCTGCTCAGGTTTGAACTTAATGCATAAAAGACCTCAAGTTTATTTTCTCTTCGCATTTCTGCAGCTGTGGTTAGGAACAGCAGCATGCCCTTTGGGACTGGCATTTCCGATCTCGTATTATGACTGGCAGTGTGAAGGGCCCAAGGCAAGGACAAGGCCCTTCAGCCCCTGCAGACACTTACAAAGTGCCAGAAAATGCCTCCCTACTCATTATTGCTTATGGTAGAGATTTGTTCTGACACAGAGTGTGTCTATTGGGCCTGAGGCTCCCACAAGGCACCCTGGTTTTAAAGTGTCACACCTCTAACTCCCACAGCTCTTCCTTCCCACTCACGCCAACAGGCAAGCCCCTTTCAGAGCCAGAGCTGCTAGGTTTAGTCATGGAGATCCAGGAAAGTGCCTAAAGTGGCAGCAAAATAGTCCGGGTGAAACAATGTGCTCCTGTGCTCCACACTCGGGGGTGGAAGGCTTCACTGGTTCTTTCTCTTTCCCAGGCATGTGGAGCTGTGCCCCTATCTGTCCCCACAGATCCAGAGGATGTCCCCATCCTGCTCAGCGGGAGCAGTGATCCAACACTGTCATGGTGGAGGCCAGAGGAGCCAAGCGATATGTAAYCCCTGGCCCTGTGCGCCCTGTGGATAGGTAGGTGTTCTCAGAGCAGGTCCTGCGTGTACCACCTGGAGATACCTCCTCCCAAGCTCTGCAGTGTCCATTTCCCAATCAAGGGGCAGAAGCAAAAGAGATTGTTCCTGCACACCACAGGAGACCTGGGCTCAGTTGCCCCTTAAGCCTGAGGCAGCTCAAGGCCGCACCTCCCACAGGTACACTGAAATGAGTCCTCATCYGTAATTTGTCCTGTGACAATGTGCAGGTGATCTCCTCCACAGGGCAGTGCCCCAGTGGGTCTTTTGGTCACTGAGATTTTTCCATTTACTGTTAATTTCAGAGATGTTTCAATATGTTGTTCAAATTTTGGATGAAAAGTTGACATTTGCAGTGACCAGATTTAAAAAGTATTTCAGTAAGGAAGGAGAATTAGGTGCCACATCCATGGCGTGAGGAAGGTTTAGTTTCTGGTTTTGCTCTAAGCTACAGAGACAGGGCTTGTGTGGTTCTTTATGTGTTCCCAATTACCGACCAAGTGCTTTCCCACAGCGTGCTGGCTGTGTGGGATGGGGCAGCCAGTCCCTGACTTCCCCAATTTTCTCTCATTTTTGACTGGACACGTACACTAACTGGCAGACATTTTTCTGTGATGGGATAAGTGTAGTTCTTCTTGAGTCTGGCTTTTAGTGCAGAAATGCAGACACATGAAATATACTTTCTGAAGGCCTACACCACTCCATGAGTGTTCCTGCCTATGCCAAGGTGTGTACAGCCCATTCTCACTAGGATTTGCTGTGTGTTCCAAGTTAATTCAGCATTTATGTGGGATAATATTCATATGTGCTTTTGCATGATGTTCAACCACTGCAGTGATTGCAAGGGGCTTTGGCAGACAGCTCTGAAACAGGTGACCAAGAGCTGAGTGACTTTTGCAACCTGGAAAGGGTGATAATTGTGTCAAAATTTGTTCTCAGGAGTGTGATATTTCTTTCATGAAGTGCAATTTATACGTTAGAGGAAGGAAGACAGCAAGACATGTGTCTTGCTCCTGAAGTAGATATGACAGTCCATCAACTTGCTGACAACTAGTAAGCTCTGGACGTTCCTCAGTCTCTGAAGTTATTGTAGCATTCACTCTGTAGATGTGAATGCAAAACTCTAAAATGTCCAAAGCCATAAATTAAAGCCTGCAGACAGCCAGTACTGTGCAGATTGAAAGTGGGGGACCTGTTAAATGAATCCCTGGGGAAGATTCACATTGGTGTTTCCTACTGCTCCCAAGCCTTTGGCTTCCAGCCCCACAGCAGGACTGTGGCCAGAGGAGGCACCTGGCTTCAGTCAAAACTTAGTGCAGGGCTTCACAGGAGCACTATCAGCCACAAAACTGTTGCAAATGAGAGCATAAGGGGGGAAACGGAAGAAAAGAGGTGTTTTCTTCAAATACACCTACCCTGGATGAGAAAAAAAGATCAAGATGAATTCTGTGTTAATCCCAGCCCATTCCCTTTTACACTGTTGACACGCTGGTGGAAACTGCCTAGATCTAAACTGAGTTATTCTAGATTTGCACCAGTGTAACTGAAAACAAATCACTTGCCCCACAGGTTGGCAGAAGTCCTGCTAGCAGTCTTTTATGGCTCTGCACTGTGGGCAGGAAGACAGCAAGTGTGGGCACTTCGGGGCTATCTCTGGAGGGAGAGGACACAGAGATCACAGCTTGTTTCATCCCCTATGCTGGCTCAGTGTCACTGGGAGAGTTGTTCATGGGGGATAAAAGCCAGAAGAGGAATGGCATTGTGCCCTGCTGACCACCAGCCCCCACATTGTGACCAGATGCATCCAGGTGCCTTGGGAATACCTGTCCAAATGGGGCCGAATCAGACCCCATAGCTTAGCAGGATTCAAGGCTTACTGGCTGCCTCGTCTCTACCTGCCTCATCCTAGTCTCTCCCAGTCTTCACACCACTCTGCCAAGCCTCTGCCTCAAGCCTCAAGACTTTCTGTGAATCTTGATCCCTTAAAACCCGCTTTGCTGGTGACAGACCTGTCGCTGTCCATCACCAGGTCTGATTTTCCCTACTGAAGATTTGAGAACCTCCTTCCAAGGGGAGCTGCTGGGCTGCAAAGCAGGGAAAACCTGAGCACCAAGGAGGTGATCAGCCAGGCTCAGGTGGCCTTGGAAGCAGAGGTTTTACAAGAGAGCAAGTGTGGTGAATAGAGAAGAGCTGTGGCACCAGCAGTGCTCCAGCAAAGCCAGCAGCCAGCAGCAGCCACTGGAGAGCTCTCTGCCTCTCTGATTGCCTAGTCCCTGAGCCTGCAAGGTCCCTCCCTTGAGGAGCAGTAAGGAAAACACTCTGGATATACATTTTATTTAGGAGGTTGGGAGTGAAATCCATGTGATGCTGTGTTGCCTGGCAACAGGCTGGAGTGCTGAAATAGTGCAGGGTAACTCTTTTCCAAGGCTGCAAGTGGAGAGGATCGTTGTAGGATGCGATAACTGCACGTATGTGCAGGGATCAGAGAGAAGGAAGGAGCTAGTGCAGCAGCAAAGAGGGACTTGTCTTGGAGCGAAGGCACAGAAACAACAGCAAGAGAAGGACCAAGAGAGAGATGAAAGTCCAAGTGAGGATGGAGAAGAGGGAAGACCAAGGGAGAGGGAAGGAGTGGAGCAGGAGGGCACCTGGGCAGGTTTCACTGCCAGGACTGTGCAGTCACTGCATGGCTGTCACACCACAGGTAAAGCTGCAGTCTCTCATTGGATAATGTGTTGTATCTTCGATCCAAAGGACATCAGGGAAAAGTTCTTCCTGCCTGTATCCAGCTCCTCTGAGACCCACAGCATCTATGCCTGCTGGAGATAATCAACATAGCCCTGCTCTCCTCACAACCCCAGATACCTTACACAAGATTCAAAGTCAAACATGCTGATTTGGGCTAACGTGCTTCTATTCTGAACAGTGAACATCCACACGAGAGCTTCACCAGGAGTAATATCACCCTTTAGAGGAGTCCCTGAAAGGATCCCATTCCCAGTTTGAAGGGGCTGTAGTCTGATGGGGCCATGGGTAGGCTCAAGGGGTCAGACCTGGGCAACACAGAGGGTGTGAATCTAACCTTCATTTCCTTTACTTTAAAGTACTTGAAGATACAAAAGAAAAGGAAACAATATTCCTGGAGACAGACAGTCCCATTTGACATCAAATAGAACTAGGGGAAACAGTGTTGGGATAAGCAATTAAAATGCCTGTGGTCTGGTTGCCCCCCCAGCCCACCCCTGAAAGCCACAGGCCACCCTGCACCTCTGTTCTCTTGTTTGCACCCACAAACAGCATTTTGGGGATCCCCTTCACTTCACCCACACATATGGCAGGGGGACTCACTCCCTGGCCAGCACTGCAGCTCAGGGAGGAAATGGCATGGAGGGTTTATAGCCCAGCCCAGTGTGAGAGTCGCCTCTGCACTTTGTGGGACCTGGCCGGATGGTCGCATGGGCTGAGACTGCTGCAGCACTGCACGGAAAGCCCTGGTGGTGCTGGTGTCTCGGGGAGGAACTGGCCACACACACCCTTGGCCTTCCCATGCTGCTCCTGTCCCATGTTAGGCAGCACCTGCCAAAGCTGCGCTGTGTCCTCTCTCACTGGCAAACCTTTGGTAGGTCATGCCATCCACCACCCCTCATTCCTTGTGGGCTGAATCCCCCGTAGGATATATAGGGCCAGTAAATGTCGTGCAGGTATGTCCTGGGATGTGAGGTTTCCATGCCTCCCCCAACAGCATTTGAGTCTGCTCTTGGCACCAAACTGAGCAGAAGCTGGAGACCTCAACCCTCCATGTCAGTCCCTGATGTTCCCACAAGCTGAGTATGCTGCAAAGAGGATGTCAGCCATCCCTTCGGACACCCACCAGCTTTCACTGTTCATTTTTAGTGTAACCAGACTCTTGCACTGTGTCCTCAGGAGGAGGCATTCATCCATGTAGCCTCTGGGAACATAAGACACGGTATCCTGTTCACGCTCGCACAGTGAGGGAGTAGTAAGGCTGGAGTACACCGTGGTTTCCCTGTGCTCAGCTCTACCTTCTTAATAATTAAGATAAACCTTTTAGCTCAGTTCTTTCCATCCTGATGCTTTTCCACCCAGCCTGACTGAAAACAGCATTGTAACAGAACTTACATTTCCATCCTGTAGGAAATCCTAAAACTAGTTGTTAATTTATCCTAATTTGGGAAGAAAAGACAAAATACTTTTGCCAATTGCAGCTATTTCTGAGATGTTCAGCGTAAAGTTTTGTTTTTAACTGTAACTCTTTCTAGTTGTTTCTAATAAGACATAATACTAAATTTAAACTGATAAGCACTGCAGCACTTATCAGAACAAAATCTACAGCTAATCTTCTATCGTGAGCATAGAGAAAAAAAATAATCTCTCTCTGCAGAAGAGATGGTACATTTTGTACCATAAGTGTTTTTTGAGAAAATGAATCTATTGCTATTTCTTTAAAAATTCAAGTTCAGCGTTCTTTTGGGGCCGAAGGTGGTGTTCACAGGATGACACAATTGAGAGACCAGGATATGCACTGATAACACTGAGTTTGCCTGTGTTAGCTGTGTTGCTAAACTTGTCTAACCTTGCCATAGCTTGAACTTCATTTAGAAAAAATTTTTTTACGAAGTGATAACCAGAAAACTTAACAGGAAGGAAGGGATGCAACATGTTCCCTGCATGGAGGGAAGAAGAGCGGTGACTCTCTTCCCAACCTTACATGTGCCGGGAAGCTGCCCTTCTCACTCCACTGCCCCTTCCTCAGTTGGAAAAGTCCCTTTCCTAAGGAAGACATATCTATAACTGAAGCAATAGCTGAATCATCTAATTCTTCACTAGCCAACACCTCCTGCGGCAGCTAGCACCCGCCTAAAGTGAGTGCAAAGGCATAACGCTTTAGTAACATGTTACATCGACTTTATGATGGTGCCAGTTGCTGCAGAAGGTGGCAGAAAGAGGAAGCTGGCACTTTTGTAAAGCCATTGACTTAATTTAGGCCATGTCTATGTTGCAAATTGAGGCAGGGGCATAGGGGTGCAAGCCTTGTCAGTGCAGCTCCATTTCTTCTTTTCCAAGGTGCTAGTAATTATTTCTAGTCATGTTCCGAACTGACATTTTCTCTGCTCACAAATCTAGACGGGCATATGTTTCTATGCTAAAAATATTCATGGGGAAAAATAACTTTTCTTAGAAACACTGCAGGTAAGCAGGAGTACAAAGCGACTGGAAGGAGCGCTGTAAAGCATTCGTGGAGTGCTGCTCGAGTGCGAACCTCCTCCGGGAGGAGCGCGTTTTCCTTTGTGAATAGGAAATAGAAATGGCCGAGGAGCACAGCCTGCTCGCAGCGGGCACGGCGGGTGGCTCTCCCAGGGAGGAGAAGCCAGCCAGCCCCAGCGAGCAGGACCGCTGCCTGGCACTCTCCTGGAGCCTGGATGAACCTGGTGCGGCCAGCAAAGGGGCCTGACACCAACTCTCATGGACCTCTGGAGCTTGCAGCACTGGCAGGGCTCGTTACTGCACTCCTGCGGGCGGCTGTTTGTCACTGAACTCCCAGTTCCTAGAAATTTCATCTTTTTCTTTTCTTTCTTTGAAGTTTCTGACCCTTATCTGAAAACAGAAGTCTAAAGAAACTAGGCTAAAAAATCTTAGCAGGCAATAAGACAGCAGATGCTATTCAGTCACTTGTTTTGCTGAGGCCTGTGTCACGACTTTCCAAAGCCAGTAGCCGGCCAGACTGGACTTACAGGTATCAGAGATGTTCCCCCTTCCCCAAATTGACTCTGATGACAATTCTTCCTCAAGGGTCAGAAGGGAAAGACACCATGGCGTGTGTTGGAGACCAGGCAGGAGAGCCACTGCTTCTCTGTCCACAGAGTCAACCAGCATCCAGAGGGCAGGCAGCATCTCCTGGCAATGGCACTCAGATTTACCTCCACATTCATCTGCAGGCATCTTTGCCCTGGTAGAAAGCAGTAAAGACCATGAAACTTTCTCTCCTTTGTTTCCTGACTAGCTCTGAAGGACATTCCCTGAGGAATCACGCCTCTTTAAACACACTCTGAAAGAAACGGGTGGCTTGGGGTTGAGCAGTCGAGCTCTACCCACAACCGATGCTGCCGAGGAAGAGGAGAGAATAGCGCAGCAATAGCATGAGCAAAGAGAAGCTACACTGCCTGGCCAGCTCCTTGAGTCCTCTCCATCTCCTGCACACAGGGGCCGTCCCTGGCACCCCACAGCAGCAGCGGGAGCAGGAGGCAAAGAGGCCTTGTGGAGAGCAGAAGAGCTCTTTGCTGTGCTGTTTTGAATTTGCAGTGGAAGCACAGGGGTCGGGGAAGGCTGTTTATCACGCCAAGGTGTCCTGATTAAGTCAAGCACCAATTATGACATCTTAAAGGGGATGATGAGGAAGGATAAATCATCTCCCAGCACTGGAAGCTCTGGGGAAAAATAAGCAAAAAATGCCCTGATGAGGGGTCAGCATCAGCTGGGCACATGCACATCCCCGGGTGCCACCCACAGCCCCCGGGAGAGCGGAGCATTCCCGCACACGCGGGGATGACAAGGTCTGTTGCCACGGCAACRCGAGGATGCTGTGGCAGCGACAGCTAGGCAGGAGTTTGCAATTGGCAGAACGGGGAAATGTTTGATAGATTAAAAAAATGCCAACTGCACGCACTCTCCCTGCCTCCCTCACTCACTCCACCTTGTGCTGCCAAGTTGAATAACGATGTTATTGTGGTGGGAGAAAAACAGCATAATCTGTGCTCAGGCTGTCAAGGAGAGGGGAGAGAAAGGGTTTAGCCATTTTGCTTCTTGATATCTCCTTGCTCTCTTCCCTGCATCTCCCCCGAGGAGACCCTGCTGACCAATGCATAGGGAACTGGGTGCAAGTGGGAGATCCACACTCAGTTTGCACTATGTGACTTCCCACAAAACTCACCGCCACCCTGGACCCTCAAACACAGGGTGGAGAAGGTGATTCTGAGTTAGCTTTTTAGAAATGATTCAAGATCCTGGGCTTGTTAAGCATTAGCTAACTCTGGTTCATTATTAGAAATTGTGCAGAGAACAGTGAGGAGGTAGAGGGGTTAAAAAGGCAGGTCTACCTGCACAGCCAAAAACCTCACTGCTTCCATGTAGGCGCTCTGACATACTTGAAAAGACACCAGGGTATCCTGAGCAAAATGGCAACCACACCAGTCACTATTGCCACCATGGAAATGACCCTGGTCCCAAACCAACKTGCTTTGTCCCTGCACCCACAGCAGGTGGGCAAGGGGAGGTGCACTACCCTTGYGCATGTAATGCAGTGTTGTGTGACTGTTTCGTAGTCATGGCTGAGCCTGGGCCAAATATTCTACTACTTTTTGCCCAGGTGTCTCAAAGCCAGGGATGCTTCAATCTAACTCCCAAGCAGGTGGTCCAGGTTTCTCCCTGGCTGAAACAGGAGGCTGCAGACTGGCTCTGGTTGTGCTGAAGGYCTGTTGGAAAGGTTCGTGGAGGTTTTCCCCCAGCTGCTAAGTGGCACCCCACTATCTGGGTGTGGCTCTGAGACTCTGTGAGTTTCTTTACACCACTACTTTTCCTGCTGTCCCTCTTCAAACCACAGAACAGAACAATAGCACAAGAGGTGACAAGAGGAAAAGTCACCTGTGGGTACTAAAAATGCCCAGCCCCCAGGACACAGCCATTCCAGAAAATTTCACCTTACTCTGTTAGAGCTCAGGCCAGGGCCCTGCATGCATAAACGGGCCCTAACTGCCCTGACCAGCCTCACCTGAGACCTCTACCCACATACTCTCTGACCATTGGACTGGGGCTGCATTTAAGCTCAGGCTTAGGCCCTCAGACCTTGTTTAAGCTGTGCTGTATTTGCTCCTGGATTTGTTTCTGTCTCCTAGATAGCAGCCAGGCTTGTTTTGTAGCCTTGTCTCTAACTGGATTCCCTGAACCTGACTGATCACCTTRCCTTGTGTGGGATTCCTGTTCTGCTAAGGTACAGTGGAGCTGCACCCTGGTTGATGAGGGCACTGCCTATGTCATGCTCCTCTTTGGCTCCCAGCTTATCCCTGCTCTTGGAACATCTCTGTTCTTGCTGCTTCTCAACACTCAGAGAGAATGGTCCTCTGAGGACCTCCTGTCCTAGCTTATCTTCAAGGAGGAAGGTAAATACCAAATGTCCTCTTAGAAAGGAAGTATTAGCTGAGTGCGCTACTCTGTAATTTCTGTCCTAATAGCTTCAGGTGGGAGCTGGTTCCTGCTCTTACAGGGTTCACAGACTGCTAAGAAAAGATCYTTACCTTGGGAAAGGGAGCAGGGACTAGAAAAGTGGAGGAAACCTACCAAGGTCACCCAGGAGTTCCATGTCAAAGACTATCAACATCTAGCCACTAAAATACTGAGCCATTTGAGGTGACATTTTAGGCCATAATATTTTGTACTCGGTCATGGATTGACACAGTCATAGAATCAATAAGGTTGGAAGGGACCTCTGGAGATCATCTAGTCCAACCTCCCTGCTCAGCAGGGTCACCTAGAGCATGTTAGACAGGATAGTTGCATCCAGGCWGGCCTTGAATATCTCCGGAGAAGGAGGCTCCACAGCCCCTCTGAGCAGCCTGGTCCAGTGCGCYGTCATTCTCACAGGGAAGGCCTTGTTGGGCAGGTAGGCAGTTATATTCCTTTCTCACAAATAGGAAGTCTTTGATTGGGGGGGAAATGAGGAATGGTTGGTGGAAAAGGCAAAGGTTTAGCATCTCCTGGGCTGCCTTGCATGCCCCCGCTGCACATGAGGGACTGTAGCAGCTTTGCAAGAGAAGTTGGTGCCTGGGGTACCCACCTCAGTGGGGGCTTGCAGGCAGCTGAGGGCTACCCTGGGTTGGTGGGTGGCTGGGGAGATGTCTCAAGGCCTACAGGAGGTGAGGATGTGTTGGCTCTCCCCTGGGGCAGCCTATGCACCCCTTCCCCACTGTGCTTCTGGCAAAAAGACCTCCTTTGCAGGCTTGCAGACAGGCTGAGCACAAAGCCTGGTGGGTTTCCTTGAAGACAGATCCTTTAGTTTTGTGCAAGTGCTCCACTCCAGCAGGAAGCATCCCCTGATGGTGAGAAAAGGGGGTCCTGCTCCTCGGGAGGAGTGGAGAGGAATGCCATTTTCCTCTACCTCCACCACATACGCAGAGAAAAGAAATCTGCTTGGCAGTTTGTCACTGTGCTGGGACCAATAACGGGTGGCTGAGGGAATCCCTTTACTGGGGAAGCACTGCCAGCCAGCTTCTGACAGGCAGCTTCCAAAGAGCCCAGTGAGCAGCATCCTGCTTCCCCAGAGGAGCCTCTGGAGCTTGCACTTTCCTTTCTGCTCTTTTCTGTCTCCCCCAGCACACTTGCCTCCCTCATGCATTTCTTCTGCTTCACTCCACACAGCTCAGTAGCTTTCTCTGCTCAAAATAATTTCTGCTCAGGGAATTCCACTCYCCTCCCTCCCTCCTTGCTTTCCTGCAGTATTTCTCCCTGGCCTTTGCCCTCTGAGATGTATTTGAGYATCAGTCCAAACATCTCACTGGTGATTTGGAGCAGACTAGATGGCTTTAAGCACAATGAAAAAATCCTCCTGCATTTTCTTGCAGAACCAGGGCATTAGAGAGGAAGGCTTTGCTCTCCAGGCAGCCCAGGTGGATGTTTGCTGAGGAATTATTTTAAGCACTGATTAACTTAGCAAAGTGGTATGATCACCCAGGGCACTTCCAGCCTGGCAGGAATAAAAATTTCAGGAATGATAGGAAAATATCTGAGCAGGAGCAAAATTTCAGGCTAGGAGCATCACTCAGCACTGCTGTCAGCATCAATCACGTCTCCAGCCACAGGGAGATGCCAGCTCCCACAACCAACCATGCCCACCTGTGATCCCATAGGGAGCCTCTGTATCCACCCCACAGACTGCAGTAAAATCATCTGCAATTAGTCACCTGCTGATCATAACCTACGTATTTACTGATTGGTAGGGGTTGTGCTTTTTGTGGGAGGTCTCAAACTTTTGGATTTGAGTTTTGACTTGTTTAATCCTTGCAGTGGAGCTAGTGGCACGAAGGAGGCCAGCATGATGGACCTGTGTAAGGAACCTGGTGTTAGATGGAAAACTTGATGCCGTTGGCATTAGGGGCCCAAGGCATTGCAGAGCTCGGCTTTTTTGTGCTAGTGCTCTAATTAGGTGTTTTTTAGCTTCCTCTGGCTTTTCATTTCAGACTTCTGCAGTGAGTTGCATTTCAGTTTCTCCGAGTGTTGAGACAATATTTGCCCAGGTCCCCTTGCAGCAAATGTTAGATTTTTTTTTTGGCTATTAGCTTCCTGCCTGGACTTAGTCCATGACTAAGTCTTAAAGGAAAAATGYTTGCCAAAGTGCTATGTGCTAGAAAGTGTGTGTCTATGTGTATGTGCAGTAGCTGCTGGATATAAACTTGGATAGGTAAGAAAAGGCAGCTGCGTGTATAACCTTTCTTTTGAGATACTATAATGCTCTAGCATAAGCTTCTGATGGGGGTGGAACAGCTATTTTTAGCAAAATGCTTCAGGTGAGTCAAGCTTCCCCCTTTCTGTTGTCTTTGTCTTCAAAGCACTTCTCATCTCTGCTCAGCCTGAAGAAAAAAGGCTAATAAGCCTCTGTTGCTTTTCAGTTCTCCTGGCAGTGAGTCTACTGTCTGGTAGCTGCTGCTTAAAATTTGGGCATGGTGTTCCAGCCTGCACTGCTTTGTATTGCAGTGCTAGATAATAAAATGCAGTTGTATAAAATTATCATGGCTATGAGAATGCTGGCAAACACTGTATGTGGCCTTTTCTTGAAAAAAAAGGCTGGGATGTGTTAGCAGCTTTTCAGGGTTTCTCTGGAGAGTGACCTAGGTTAGTTTAATGCCCCTCAGAGGAAGGGGATGCTAAAGCTGTTGCTCCCTTGGAGGTGTGGACTGTGATAAGGGTGAAGGGTGGCTAGGAGAGCAGCAGCCTTCTGCTTTTGGTTGCAATATGCCCTCATTCTGTTAGGATAACCTGGAGAGGGCTGAAGGAGCAACCTAGATGGTGTTCAGCACGATTTGAAAAAGTGTTGCTAGACCAGAGCATTAGAGGAGGGCTTTGCTGTCCTGGCAGCCCAGGTGCTACACCAGCAACTACCCAGCTGGTGCCTCCAGTGGCTTGAGGAGGAAAGCTACCTTGGTGAAGGGTGACAAACGCACTGGAAAATGTTGAGACTTGTATCYGTTTTCTTTTTGAGAGGTACTTTCCCCCTCGTGGCTGGCAAAACGAGCTCTCCAGYGAGAGTAGTTCTGTTTAACCCATCTTTTATAGCATTCTGTTAATACAATGACCCTCCCTCACTCTCAGCCAGCTTTCTTGACACATTCCTGAACAAGCATGTGCCTTTTCAAAAGGCAATCTTGCTTCCACTCTGCCTTTATTGGGCTGTTGTCTTAAACCCATCATGGATAAGCAGCTATGTTTCTGGAAGAGATATCTTGCAGTTTGTGTTCAGTTAGTAAACGTAAATGCTGTCTTTAAGGAGAACAGCATGTTCCTATTTTTGGTAGTTAGCTTGTGGCTATGGGAAATGGTTTATAATACTTTATAATTCCTCATAAGGGTTCAGGAGGGTTGAGCTCTTAGAGTTTGAGGCTCAAAAGTGTTATTTGATAAGATATTTTGCTATCCAGGGTGCCTTTCAGCTAGTTAATGCTCTTCAGTTGATGAGCCCAATGACTTCAGCTGGACAAAGGCAGTATGTTCAGAGGAATGAGTCTGCTAGAGGGCATTCTTATTTCCAAATCTCTTGCAAGCAAAAGCCTCTCAAAAAGGGGAATGTGATATTTAGTTACTCTTAGTGCCTTTTTTCTCAGATTCAAATAATAATTTTTTTTTTTCTGGTAGAAATGTCACAAGTCCTGTTCTCCCACCCCATCCCCCACTGCTTGGCTAAACTAACTAGGTGACTATAGAAGGATTTGCATTTGGAGCTCAGTTCCTGRAGATGGCAAGTACCTAGGCTCCCAACATCGGGGCAAGGTGTGGGAGATTCTTAGCTGGGAGAGCAGGTCTGTAACTCATGGGAGTGTTTGTTTGGCATTTAAGTTCTCGCTGGTAGCTGATAAAGATGGCCTGTGTTGGACCTGAAGTCCAAGGGATTACAAATGATCTTGTGGAAGTCCTAGGGTGAATGCCAAGTAGCCTCTGTTGTCAGTGTGGGATATTACAAATGCAGCTCATCCTTACTCTAAGGCTGGGGCGGTGTCTGGAGCTCAAGAGGTCAGTTGAGATTAAAGGAGTAGAGAGAATCTGTGGCTAAAAATCCAGCTAAAAGCAGATGCTCATTTTCAAGGCTGCCACAGAATCTGGATGTGATCTGTAGCAATCCTGTGCCTGGTTGTGTTTTTACTCAGCTGAGCTGATCCTTGGGGGGGGGAGGGGGAAGGGGAGCTAAAGCTTATGGGGGCTGCAAAGTGAGGCTAGATGAAACTGGCTATTGCCTAGAAYTGCTGTCCCCTTCCCCATGACTGCTGGGGTGTGATGGAAAGGTTTCTTGGATGTGCTGGGCTCTGTGCAAAACAGCTGCTACAAGGAGCTTTCCTAGACTGAGCATTGGATCCCTCTGAGTGCTAGACCAGCTACTTTATCTTGTTAGCAGTGAATTTGCATTCATTCCAGGCTCTTTAGTCTGCAGTTCTGCCTTGCCATTGCCTAAATGAAATGGTTATATTTGTGAGGTAATGTGCTACCCTTGTGCCAACATTTGGCTTTGAAAGGTCACTTATACAAAATACGGCTTCAACTCCATCTTGTTATGCTGGCTCTTTTTTCTGTCAAATGACATTGGGTTATTGCATGCTTAATCTCTCTTGTCCAGTTTTTCCTGAGTCATCACCTAGGTTATGTTGACTCTTTCCGGACAGTTCAAACCAGACGGTCTTGAGGTTTAAAGAATGGACTTTAGACCAGTTTAGGCCTAACTGTGCTGTAATTATTAGTGTAAGGCAAGAAGCTTTTCCAGTTCAACAAGTCCTTGCCCGAGGGATAAGGATCCTGGACTGGCAGAGTCATGGAGATCCCTTTTCAGTGCCACTGCTCTTTGGTGCTCTGCTGCAGAAACATGCAAGGGATAGAGCTGAGTGGTCATCCTTTGGAGGGATGGGGAACTCTTGCAGTGCTGCTTGTAGGRGGTGAACATCTTCGAAAACATGTTCTTTTCTGCCTTGCTAGTGATTCTGGGAATGTCAATAAAACCCACCTTGCAGTACCTTCCCAATTTGTCTGTGCTCTGCTCAGCTGGGTCAGACACCTTACCATAAACAGAAGTTAAGTTGGGAAAACAAGTACTTAATGGAAATGTGGACTTGACTCAGGGCATACCATTTCAGCTCATCTCAGACTGCACTGGGGAATGAGCTTTCCTCTCAGCTAGGGTGGGATTTCTGGGCACAGAGCATGTGAAGTAGAGAGGAAATGGATTAATTGCTCACTTGCCTGGAAATTAACTCTTGWGGTGTCTTGTGGCCTTTCAACATCTTTCTAAATACCAGCTTTGAACAGAAGGACCATGTCACTTGGCTCTAGCAACTGTTTTGTGTTTGCAGGCAGGATGTTGCTGTCTTTGCTGTCAATGACCATGTGTGTTCACAGGGACATGTCAGTGAGAGATGAGGGCAGGACCTCAGGTAGTACTTCCAGAATAAAGARGTGGCTTTGTGGAATTTAACATCAATGTAGAATGGGAGGGCTGAGAAACAGGACCAGAGAAATCTTAGAAAAAATTTCTACATGTTTCTTCGTTCCCTCCTGYTTGACTGAGAGAATACTAATGGTGACAGAAATCTGGTTCTTTAGCTAAAAGAACTTGATTTTCTGTTAAAGAGAATACTGAATGAATGTGGACTCCTTCTACACATTTCTTTGCTCTTGGAGGGGTTTTGGTGGCAAATTCTAGGCCGGAGGCTGTTAAGGGAGGTGTGAATGGCTTCTTGACTCCTTTTTGCAGCTCACCTGCCTCCTTTTTGCAGCTCACCTGCCTCTTCACAACTTCTTTATGTTCCATATCTGTGGAAACTTGTATTATTCAAACTCAGTCAAACTTCAGTTAGAATAAAAAAAGCACCAAGGGCTAATGAGACGTTACTGTGACACTTTCCATGGAAATATATAAAATGAAGGCAACTTACGCACCTCTATCATACCTGGTTTTATTTTTATATATATATATATATATATAAAATGTGTGTGTGTATACACACACACACACACACACACACACACACACACACACACACACACACACATTTAACATGGGAGAAATAGCCCTCAATCCAGGACAATTTGGTGAAGTAAGTACTGCTATCAAATGAAGAGATCAGCTATGCTTGCTGGAGCCAGCAAGTCTCATATTTAACCCAGCAGTTTTCACACCAAGAGAGTAAGTACACTCTTTATATCTCATTTCTGTGCTAGGTGCCATGCTGCACTGCAACTGTGACAGAGGTGACACATTCCCCATTAACACCTTCACAGACTGCTTAGCACGTGTCTGAGGCTCCCAGAGGCTGGGAGAGAGGGAGGCAGCAAAAGCAACTGCAGAGGTTACAGCCTCTGGACTTGGCTTTCTCTTGTCTATAATTAAGCTCTCCTCCCTGGCTAGTTCTCCATGACCTTGTTTCAGGCTGACAGGTAGTAGAGTAGAGCAAAGACTTCAGCCCACTCTTCCACTTTAAGAGTGGATGGGAGAGATCAAGAAAATGGGAAAGAAGAGGTGCAACRTCACCATCCCAGTGGTCTGGGGCAGTCCTTCCTTGGGCTTGATTGTGGTGGGGAGCTCTTCTCCTCTCTCTCTCCAAATTGGCTGGCTTGAACCTTGGTGGCTTTGGTAGACCAAATAAGAGCACGTAGGGTGGGGAACTAAGCCCTGCAATTGCTTTTGCTACCTCCCTCTCACCAGCCCTCCTGGAGTGCTGTGCCCAGTGTGTGGTAAGGCTGGGAACAGTCTTCTGGGAGCACTTGGCTCTTCTCAGGGACTGCTTTCAGAGAGCAGAAAGGCATGAGGAGTGTAAGAAGAGGGATTTTCCAGACCTGGCCACGGGCTGAGCAATGGAGCAGTGAAAGGAGATGAGTGAAGGCAGAGGGATGCTGGTCCCCCTCTCCTCCCAGAAGAGATCTGTCCCTTCAGGCAGGGCTGAGGCATGCTGTGCTAAAAGCACAGGCAAAGGGGATCTTAAATGTCATGCTGCTCATTATTTTTTCAAAACCCTGGGGGAAGGTGTAGCATCTGAAATCTTCAATTAATGTTAATCAACACCCCATTCTCCTCATGGAAAGAGCAGAAATGGAAGCTGATGGGGGGAGTGCAAACAGGTCCAGAGTGTGAACTGCCTCTGGTGGCTGGCAAGGCTGCACATGGGGATGCTGGCTGGCACTGGAGCAGGGCTGGGCAGACAGCTCTGTGCAGGATGGGGACCCTCACTCCCTGTGTGGTCCCTGACTCCCCAATCCTTGGGGCAAGGCAGAAAGGAAGGCCTGATCATTATAAGACTTTGGCTCAACTATGAACTCATCTTCTATCCTTGGTACAATACAGAATTGCTTAGTAGTGATTTGCCATGTGGAGGGTCAAGGCTTCCCTGTTCCCTTACCTGCCCCCAACGGCAAAGTGCCCATAGCGTGAGTAGCTCTACACTGAAAGGCTTGCAGGGAGAGCTCAAAATGCTTTACAAGAGGGGCTTATAGTCTTAGCCTCTTTTCCTTAAAGGAGGGGAAAGAGCATGGTGGCACAGTGAACATGCTCAATACCTGCTAGCAAGCCACTGGTGGTCAGGAGTCCAGATCTCATGTTCTTTCTCACTCTGGTCAGTTGCTTTAGGGCCCGCTGGAGCAGGGCTGGGGTAATGGCTGGAAATAAATGTCACAGGTGTGGCAATGGCAGTTGGTAAGTGTGTAGGGGAGGTGCATGGCAGCAGGGTTTGGAAATCCCTGTGAATGGGAGGCTGGCCAGATGCATGTTGTGAAGAACAGCATGTGTTCTGGCTGATAGAGAATTGCCATCTTATAAATAAGATTAGGGGCACAGACGGTGGAGATGGGGGGGACATTCTTGCAGTTTCATTTTGTCTTGATGAAAATATGATTAACAGTTGTAATTAACTGATGAAATGGTGGCTAGTTCTCTGCTCCTCCTGATGATTTATGTACAGGGACTGTCTGTGTCCTGTCTAGTTTCTGCTTACAGCAGCACTAAGCAGCCTCTCAAACTTTCTCCCTCTAACTTGTGTCTGGGCAGGGGGAGGATCTGTGGCTATAGCTACCAAGACTTGTGTGCTGCTCCTCTGCACCTGCTGGGCTTACTCACCCTGGGCTTGCACACTCAAGGGTTTAACACCTATAGAGGATATAGGTGTATCCTTTCTCAGTGCCTGCTTCCATGTGCTGGTATTTGTGTGATAGAGCAGCTACTGGGCAGCAGGACGTGGAGAGAGAAACACAGCCTCAACAGCAGCTCATTGAAGGACTGGGGTTGAGTTGTCCACGCAGCTCTGTGCTAGCATAGACCTGCTGGTGTGACATGAGCCTGCCCTCAAATTGCTTAGGGCTTGGGAGCCTGTCTTGCTCTCCGGAGTGACCCGCCCAGGCTCTGCCTTGTCTGTGCAATTGCTGATGGACGATATATAGAGTTTGGAAGTAAAAATACCCACAGAGATGAACTTACCAATTTAAAAATCTAAGTTGTGCAAATGTGAGACTAATGCTAGGGGGAAAACACAACAAAACACTGCACATATGAAGTATTACTGTGTAGGGTAGTTGTGAGCAACAGGGAAGCAACTTTCTCTGGTTTACTCCAGTARGAGGGTAGTATTTGTCTCTACCATAAAGACACAGATGGCACTTCTGGTACACATGCCCAAGGCAGATCAAACTGGTGCTCTGTGCCCATCTGAACAGCTATTCTTCTTCAAGCCATCGACAGTTAAAGTATGTTTGAGAATGCGGAGGAGGAAGCAGGTGAGCTATTTTTTGTTTTTCTGATTGCATACATGTGATTTAAAAAGTGACTATCCATTTCTCTAAGGGTACCTGATGAGCATTAAAAATACAATTGCAGGAATAATCAGGTCAGACTTCAAACAAACCCAAGAAAGCAGATCTGCTGTAGAAATAGATACCGCTGTTGTGTCGTATTTTCTCTGAATAGTTCTTCAAAGCTAATCTTCTCTGAGAGCTCAAATCRAGTTTTTTTTCAGCCCAGGAATTGAATGAACGCCATGATCTTTTCCACAAGCTGTGAGTGACCGAGGCATTCCACTAGGGGAAAAAAAAGTGAAAAGTGGTTTTGTRGGCCTGTCCTGAGACTCCAGCAGCACAGGACTCGGGAGGGATAGGCTTGCAGCAAACCCATGCCTTTACAGCTTATGGTGGGGTGCAGACCCTGGATTAAGGCTACAGCTGGACTCTGAGGCCAGTGAAGTCCTCCCTCATTGGAGGAGCCAGGTCCTGCCACTTGCTTGCAGTCCCTTGTCTGGGAAGAGGTAGTTTTTAGCCCRGGGAAATGCACAAGCATGTTCCAGTGAGCCAATATTGTGTTTTTAATAGCACAACTGGCAAACACTTAGTGCAACTTTCTGGCTGTGCAGAACTGATGGTGGCAGGGATCAAGCAGACTCACACTGGAGCTCTTCCTTTCATCAAACCAGGGTTGCATGCTGTTGGAGGAGTATATCAATGCAAACTTTGATGTCCCTCCTTAAATTACAATTAAGACTATGATTTCTCAGATGTCTAGCCTGGACACTGATAGTCATGTAGGTAGGAAACTTCTGCAGATCTGCAATTGATGGTAAGGGGTTTATAAAGCTAGCAGATGCACTGGCTTTGATCTTTAGCCTGCTGGTTAGGGGTTTCTCACTAAGAAGSAACAACTTGAAAAAGGAACTATCTATAGTTCATCTTTTTTTTTATTTTTTTTTTTAAAAAAAAGCACATACACACAGTATAATAGTCAGTTTATCTGCAGAGGACACTTCCATGCCTCACTGGAATGCAAATRCTTGCATAAGCTTCAGTTTAATATGGTGAAGCTTATCTGGGAAAACAGAGGTCTCCCATAGTGTGTCCACTTACCATAAATCACCAACTGACCTGAGTGGCTGTAGTACATATCCATAGGTGGCACTATTGTTGCTCTACAGTTTTTCTTAGCATGTGAGCAAGTTACTCCAGCAAAGACATTCTGGGAAGCATGTGTTAGAGCTGCCAGGGGTGTTTTGTTTAAAAGGAAACTCACAGGACAGTGTCTAACTGGAGGGTTTGGGGTTTGCTGGAGTCTAGGCAGTAACTTTTGAACTAGCCTGTCCTGAGGAACCAGATGTTGGTTGGGTGGTGATTTCTGGAAAAATCTACTTGCTTGCTGTTTGACTGCTTTTCTGCAGGAATAAATAAACAAGCTATACCTTCATATGCTCAGATCACTGCCACTTGCTCTCTGCAAAGCTGCTCTGGGAACCTGCTGTCCTTGGAGGTGAAGGGGCTTCTGTCACACAGGCCCTTTGGTCTGAAAGGCAAATGAGCATTTCAGCTGATGTGTGCTCCTCTGAACTTTGACCAGAAGGACTGATGCTTCCCTGATAGCTACTTTTGCTGGCTTGACTTGGGTATTTTGACACCTGCCCATGTCCAATTCCTTTTAGCTACTGTTTCTGGCTCTATTTCCCCCCTCTGTTTCTGAGAAACATCCAAGCCTGCTAGGAAGTTTCTTGCAGCCCTTCTGCAGCTGCCTGCTGCAGCTGGCAGAGGGCAGCAGAAGCCATGGAACTAGCAGTGGCAGCCTGGTTCTGGGGCAGGAGAGGCAGCCTGGAGGGGGTTGGAGCTGCTTTCTTTGAGCAGGGACATGCTAGAGATGTGGACAAGGGCCACATCTATTGCGCTGAGCCCAGCCTGTTTGCTGAGCTCCTCTCTATTCATTTCTTCTCCCTCCGTGCTTTCTTTAGGCATGCTTGCAGTGGATGCTGTAGTTGCCATTGTCAGGCTCTTTACACTTCCTGAGAGGGAATGCACTATCTGCAATAAGCTCACCTATCACATAGGTGCAGAAGCCAGCAGGGTCAGGGCTGGAGTCGGTGATTTATGGTAAGTGGACATGCCATGGGAGACCTCTGTTTTCCCAGGTAAACATTTCCCTTCTGGGTTAAGTTAGCCTCACAGATGTGCTGTTGCCCTGCAAGATAGCAAGCTGGCTGGAGTGGCCTTTGTAGTGTGCCTGATACTGCACCAGCATGTGATATGGCTGAGATCTAGGGACTGGTGGAGAAGAGGTGTGAGAATTTTTTCCCCTGAAAAACAGACTTTGCAGCCCCAAGCTAGTTTGTCTGTGCAGTGATGACAAGGAAAAGGTTTACTTCTCTCTTACAGGCAGCCCTGTGGCTTGTTGACCCCAAGCTGCCTTGGCATGGGGACAGAGTCCTGTTCCTGGGTGTGGAGAYGGGATGGTGACCGGCAAGGGCTGTGGGTAGAGCCTGAGCATTGGRAGAAGCAATGCAAAAGGAAAGTAAGCAGGGGGGAAACTTAGAGCTGCTCTTGGATCTGTTGCAATCCCCTCGACACACACACGCGCGTGCGCGCACACACACACACACACACACGCGCGCGCGCGCCCCTTCCTGTGCTGCTCCCTCCCTATGTGTTGGCTGGGCCCCTGAGATGCTGCCTCTTGGCCCCAGGGGYTAGCAGACAGAGGCTGGCCTGAGTTGCCTGTGGATGGAGCTTTTTCTTTCCAGAGTAGCTAACTTTAGCCTTACATTGATTTCCATTTGAGTYGGATACTTTTCAAAAGCCCCACAGGGAGCTTGCACAGCAACTGTATCTGCAGTTTCCAGAGAAAGTATCTTGCCAAGTATCTCTGTGCCTCAACAGCTAAGGCTATTCCTCAGTAACCTCCTTTTTACAAATGCTGCTCTAGACCTTCTGAAACAGGGTCCTCTTATGCCATTTGTTTCCAAATGACAGAGGTCCCCCTTCAAGGAAGAGGCTTAATCAGCACAGCATAACGCTGCCTCAGCTGAGGCTTTTCTTCCCTTCCCTCTGCGTTCTTTGTTGCTAGCTGTATCCTCCCACTATCTGAGTAACTTTCGGTGGTTTTCAATCCCATTCTGAAACACAGCTTGCAGGAGGTGTGCCTCCTCCAGGCGCTGTCCCTGTGGCCAGAGTCAGGGCTCGAGGCTGCTCCGCGCAGCACAGCCGTCTGCACCCCGCTGCCTGGCTTCCAGGACCCTCAGTGTTTTCTGTAAGGGGCTGAGATCTGATTTACTGCCTCTCTAAAGCAGAGTTCTGTCTCACAAGGTTTAAAGATGGACTGATTGATATTAGTAGCTCTGTTTAAAAGTGCACCTTTAGCATCAAATGTTAAGCCTTCCCTCCCCCGCCTTTAGAGGAAATCTTTTTGCGCAAGACTTACAGCTAGTTCAAGTGGATAGTTTCTGGGTGAGAAGCCTTGAAGCTTCTCATGCATTTTCACAAGACAAAGCTTTTTGGTTCTGGTTCTATTTTTCTTATTTTGTACTCATATAAGATCCATGTTCATCCCTTTTGGTGGCTATGAAGGGTGTCTATAGACCTTACCTATTATTGCATTTTTTTTCCTGCTTACCTGAAAACATGCTCAGTTATTTTGGCATATCTTATTAACCATCCTGYCCTGTGAGAGGGAAGGTATGTTCTGGAGTAACCAGGCTCTTCATTTCCTCTCACTTAAATGACAAGAAAGCAACTGATAGTGAAAAGAACATTTTGTTTTTTTTTAATTTTTGAACCTGTTCAATACAGTTTCGTCAAATATTTAAAACTTCAGACAATGAGGTTTTTATAGACATCTCTTCCTTTCCTTTCCCTGACCACTCCCTACTTTTTTTTATGGGTGTAGTTTTTAGAGGAAATGAATTACCTTCTCTTAGAACAACCTTTTCAAGAGGTCACAATTCCCTGTTAACAACAAAGTAAGTGTTTTCCTTACTGAATGTTAAGGTTTTTTTTGTGTGTGTGTTTTGTTTGTTTTGTTTGTTTGTTTTCAAATTTAGTATTCTCTTCCTTAATTCCATTACAATCTTTCTGGTACAACTCTTTCTCTCTTGTTTTCCTAGCTTTGTCTTTAACCTTTTGCTCTTTATCAAGCTTATCTATCTGTGCTTTTCATGCTTGATGTTATTGAAATGTTCAAGCTGTGAAGCTGAATGTTTAAGAGTTTGGAGAGATGAGAATTAAATCTGCCTGTCTTACCTTAAGCATTTGCATCCTCTATACTGTGCATATGTATTGTGGCAGTCCAATTACCTTACCACTCCATATGTCTCTTCTCCAAAGCTCTTTTGCCCCATTCAGTGCAAAGGATACCCCATGCTCTCTTTCAGTGTGGCTCTTCAGTAGGATTTTTTTCCTTTGTGCACATTGTAGGATCTGCTGCTTTGCCTGTTCAGATGCTACACAGTAGTACTCATCACTATTGTATCAGATTGCTTCACACATGGTAATGAACTTCATTTCACAACACCCCTACTGGAAGGCMGGTTATTTTTATCCTTTTTTAACATTTGTGAGAATTGACATGCAGAGCTTAAAGCAGAAAAGCAGTGAATGCTTTTGGCTGTTGGTCTGAATATATCTATAGTCAATTTTGGAATATTTAACCCCAGAGGACTGTCTGCAGTGCAGCTCCTTCAGTGTAACAGCAATGGGTGCCTAGTGTGTCCATAAGGCAGACCTAGGATCTTCCTTCTGCCTTTGGAAACTGAAGAGCACAGAAGTGGCTTCCTACAGAAACTAGGGTTTAAGTAGCTTCTTGGTATTCTGTAAGAGCTCAAAAGCAGAGGAAAAGCCTGGTCACATGTTGTGCCCTCACTAGGTGACTATCCCTCATCTTCCTGCAGCTTTCTATCTGTCCCTCACCTGCGTCAAAGGAGATCCCCATACATGAGAGCTGCTGATACTTCACTGCACTAATTCATGCCTGAATAGGTGTCTGGCTCACTGAAAGAGCTGGAGATTCTGTAGTGAAATGAATGGGACTGTGTAATTAAACAATACTGCAGTTTGCTTTTATATCAGTATGTTAGGACTATTCTGAATTCTGATATCCCTGATCTGATTACCTGACTTGACAGCCTTGTAGATACCACCTCTGGAGATGGTTGCCAGTAGTCTGTGCAACAACATTTGTGTGGCCACAACACTTACGGACTTGATCCCTTCCCTAGGTGCTTCAGCCATGTATACTTAAGTGYTAATGCTCTTGCTTTTTGAAGGGGATTCAGAAGAGTTGCTTGGGGGCTGAGCTGAGTGCAACTCTCCAGAACCAGATGGGAAAGGTTCAYTTTTTGTCCTTTGTTTCTGCTAATCCTGATGTCAGCCAACACTGATGTTAGTGATGATGGGCAAGGCAAAGATATTGACTTTAACCAGTACCATGGAATTTTCTTTGTGGGGCGATGGTTTGCTTTGGCTCAGGAGCACWGCTGCACAGTGCATGTATGAGCAAGAAGTGGCAGAGCAATACACAGGGTAGAAGGTAACAATTCCTGCTGGAGCGAGTGAGTAATCACTGCTCTGCCTTGAATCCAAGGGGTCTGAGAAATGCCCAKTCCAGAGGTGACTATGAATGTCATTTTAGTAGCAACTCTGGGGCAGGCCAGCTGAAAAATCACCTTTGGACATGAATATAATATTCAATACAGTAATCTGCATTAAAAAAGTTTGTGTGGCAGGTCTGACATCTATAACAAAGCTGGAAATGTTGCTTCTCTGTCTGGGCAGAGAGTCCTGCTGCATTGCAACCAGACAGAAGAGCATGTTTTTTGCCTGTCCGAACTAAGGTGCTCGTTCAGACTCCGTGAGTGTGGCCCTGTTCTGGGTTGGGTGCTGGTGTCACCTGGCTGGCCTGCCTCTCAGCAAACACTTTTCTGCAGAATGCCACCCCCTGATTTTTCCCTCCCTCTGAGGACTATTTCACTAAAATCTTGTCTTTTTTGTAGCTTTGAATCTTTCTTAAAAAAAGAAAAAAGCAACACTTTTCATGCTTGGGGAGGAACTGTTTTGCAAGCAATTTTGTGCTGGGCTATGTGCAAGGCTGCAGTGCTGCACTTCATCATCCTGCAGTGCTGTGAGATGCTAGAATTCATATGACTCTTTGCAAGTTTCCAGAATGGCCCCTTTTCAAAGTAGACAGAAGTTTCTCTTCTGTTTTGGGGACAAAGCTTCCATAGCACAGCTTTCTTCTGCTGTTAGTGTTACAACAAGAAACTTGGAAAGAACTATATTCATTTAGTGGCTTTCCAAAACACTTTCTCCAATGGCAGTTGCCTAGGCTTTGAGTAAGGAAGCTGAGATAAGAAAGGGACTTCTTGGGGTTAAGCAGGCTTGAACATTCTTCTCCCCATCCTTCCTGGATGTCTTTTCCATTGCTGATGGGTGGTTCTGTTTTCTTCTCCCCTGATTTTTATCGCTTCTCCTCATATGATTTTTCTATTCTCCGTGTTACGGGCAGCTCATCTTTCTGATCCTCTTAGCAATGAATGTGCTGCTCATTCCTTCTTCTAGATCAGTAATTGTGATATTTAAGACCAGGTCTAGTCTTGATATGTGCATTACCCCGTTCTCTACACCTTCAACCCTGGACACTTTCTAGTTTTCAGTTTATATTAATGTAAGCTGTAATATAATTGTAATAGCACATTGGTCCATGAGAGAAGGTGCCAGCCAATCTGATCAGAATGAGTTTCTTTTCAAGAACAAAACTATATTGGACCTGTGTAGACCCCCTGCTTTTGCATTTAAATAGATAACCTGCCTTTAAACAGGAGTAGAAAATGCTGTAGCCATGCTGTCCTTTGTGCAGCTCCCAACAYGTCAAATGGCTTCAGCTAGGAAACACACAGGGTGAAGCCAGGTCTGTGGCTCCTGGCAAACCATGCAAGTCTGTGCTCTCTGCATAAACTGATTGTGGGCTTTTGAAATTTAGCAAAACTGTTTTTCTCTGTTCCTAATTATCATCTCTCCATCTGCAAATTATCAGGTTTTCATCAAAATCTTGGGGTTTTTGTATTTGGAGAAATTTCTGCTTATAAAAGAAAATATTGTATTGAAAATCTCTGGTTGGAGACCTTTCAGATTTGCTCCAGAACATGTGCCCTCTTAAATACTACCTCCATGTCTTCCCTGCAGACAAGGGAAGCTGTGTGGGGGTGGCATATCTAATGCTTCCCACTGATCACTTACTCTTTTGTATAAGAAATGTAACAAAGCAGCCTGATTAACTGAGATTGAAGGAATTAAGCCTGTGTTTGTGGAGATAATGATCAATGAGGTCTCTCTTAACACACTTGTTACTCTGGGTTTCCTTTGGTTGGCATATCAACAACTACACACTATAAATTACCTTGATGGATTCCCCCATACATCTGAATTTGAGAGATGAAGCACAGGACTATTTTAGTTAATATTCCAGTGTGTGAATGGTTCTTTGCAGGCTTCTGTCTCAACTCATAATTTCTGCGCTTTACTTTCCATTCTGAAGCCTGGCCCTGGTTTTGGTGCCCCCTCTCTATGGAAACAGCACTGCAGGCAGTCCTTGAACTTGCCCCCAGCTTTTCTGTAGCTGTGTTTCTTGACCAAGAGTCCTTTCTGCTGGGATCCTCCATTACATGGTGTGTGCCCATGATGCTTTGAAGAGGAAGCAAGGGCTGAGGGACAGGTGAGATAGATGCAGTTTAATTATTGACATAGCGCTCCTGGCAAGAGCTGGCAGGTTCCCCTGAGCTGGGGCTACTGGCATGGGTCCTGGAGAGCATTAGCTCAAGAGGTGTTCCCAGGTGTATGTGGGTCCACAGCAGAAATTTTGGTGCTTCCCATTGCAGCCTCTTAGTGGTTAAGTGAGAGACTGCCTGCCTTGGACTAGAAAGCACTTGAGGATGTCATTTAGTCGGGCAAATTTCCCAGCTGACTGAGTATTCTTATTCCACTAATTACGAATCAAGAGGGTGATGTGCACAGCAGTTTCCAGACAAGAGGTACTTTCCTGCCTAAGGTTGGGCTGTCCAGGCTGGGAGGAGCAGAATGGATCCTGCTAACTTTGTTCCTACTGGATGCATAGGAGAGGGGAGARGATAACAAAGTAAAGCAAAGCTTGCATGGGTAAATCCTGCATAGTTCACTGCTTGGATGCAGTAGCTGGTCCTTCTAACAGCCAGGTCTGGATCTAGATCTAATCTCTAATGTGTATCACAACTGGGGGTGAGGAGTAATTCAGAGCTGGAACTTTGATTCAGACTGTCCTTTCCCTTGAAGTCCTCTGAATAGTCAAGGATTGGGAGGGGTTGGGTGAAATAAATGATTACCCTGAATGTTTGGTAGGGATTTGACCAAGTCAGTGCAGAACTGTTTAGTTCTGATACTTTCAGCTGGTGTGGGAAGGTGAAGGCTTAGGCAAAGGTGCTGTTGTGAAGTGGTGGGCAGCGGAAAGTGGGAGCAGCATCTATGTTTGGGGCATGGGGCTGAGCGGAAGTGGTTATCTTCTGTGGTCTAGYGCCCTCAGGGCTGCTCTAGGCCATGTGGGCTGGCCTGATCTCCAAGTACTACTACTCTGGAGCAGTTACTGCATCCCACTTCTTGTCTTATTTGTGCTTTGATTCCCTGGCTCAGTTTCCCTTGTGGCTTTGGGCCTGTCTGCTCCCTGAGACTCCACAGCCACTGCCAGGCAGCCAACGGCAGCAGCATGACATCTGCCTGTTTCATTGCCCTGCAGCTCTTCCTCCTGTGCATAGCCACTCTGCTCTGCCATGCGCCTCCCATCAGCAAATGCACATCTCGCCTTTGTGCTCTCCCCTCTCCCCCACCTCCCCCCCACACACACACAAAAAGAAAACCCCACCTCCTCCTGAAGCAAGCAGGCTCAGGGAGAACATAGCCTATTAGTGATGCAGTTGTACATGGCTTTGGAGCATCCTATTGCAACTACCAGGGAGGATTAGAGTGCTGCCTGCCCTGAGACCTGCAGCTTCAAGGTCAGTCTTTGGGTTTGGCAGGTCTGTAGAGGGGTCATGGTAAAGGGACATGAAGGGAACTGTGACCGACAGGACCCAGTTCTTGGAGCACACCAGRTTTATTTCAGCCTTGGTCAGCCCTATTTTGGTGATTTTCAACATAGATRTGCACATGTGGCTGAAGGTGTTTCTGAAAATGGGCTTACAATCAATTGCAATGGGGATGGAGGGTAACTGGTAAACCAGTCCTTAAGGAGATGTCCAGTCCTGACACTGGATGGTGTAGGTGCAGGAGAAGCTGTTTAAGTGACCAGGAGATGATCTTTGAGCATGCTTTGAACTGCCCCTCTTCTGGCCCTCTATCGCGCTCCAGGACAGGGCTTGCAAATGAGCCATTGCCATGCYGTGCCTCCTTTCATTAACTGCTCTGCCCTGTGCTTGCCACATAGCTGCCTCCAGGAGCCGGAGACTGGAGTGCCCCATCTCCTACTTCCACTGCTCACCTCAATGTCATGAAGAGCTCTTATTACCTGACTCTCTGCTGTTTTGTTTCAGCTAATGAGACTCACTAAGTGTTAGGCAGTCTGCTGTCCCGCTGCCTCCCCTTGTCCCTGTGAAGTTTACCAAATGTGGCAAGATACCCTTTCAGGGACCATAGCACAGGTGATGTGGTGGCATTTAGCGCCCTTGTGAAAGTAGCATGTTCACTCCTGATTCAGCTGATGTCCTTAGGACACTTCTGCTCTCCTATTGGCAGGCCCTGGTTGCAACCATACTGTGTAGCTGGTTTTGTGCTTGATGGAGAGGATCTTAAATTTGCTGTTTCCATGGAAGTACAGCCAGAAAAGCCCCTATGTTCTCCAAATCTGGTAGGTTCCTGAGTATACCAGAGTTCATGCTTTCCTGGGGATTTATTYCCCTGATAGCCTTCACAGTCACAGCTCAGCAGTGTCTTTGGGACAGGTGGCTGGCTGCTGCTTGGTGTCCAGCTACAAACTGAGCTCAGTGTATTGAGCTATGATGAAACACCAGGTTTTTGTTTCCACTGACTGAAAACAGCATTTGGAGGAGGATTTTTTTTTTTTTAATGAATTTGTTCCACTGGTAGCTTGTAGGTTTTTGGAATTCAAGATAGTGAACTAGCCCTGCTCATAAAGAGCTCTGGTATTTCTCTGTAGTTGGAGTTTGCTACTAGAGATGTGGACTGCTGTGCTTTGTCACAGAAACAAGACTCTAGCTGTTTGCTCTGCCAAGATGTGCTGGGACACAGGAGCTCAGCAATGTCCTGTAAAAAGACTTTTAGCTCTTAGAGTTGTTTGAGTGCATAYATATGCTGTGTGTATATAATTGGGGGATATTTTGCCATCCCAATAGCCACTCCTAGATTTCCTTGGGCATAGCTAAGCTATAGGTGAAACCCCAAATATATTGGAGCCCTTATTTCAAACAGTATGGATCACGTGATGCTATATATAAACAGTGTTGAGCCCCAAATATTTCTTGGGATTATTCATGCAGATCAGTACCTTTTCAGGGAATGAAGAAAGGTGAGGAAAAATGATCTTTTGTACTAATGCATACTAGCCTTGAGGTGTGTTTKGTCACGGATTTACTCTGCAGTTTCAGTGAGCCCCTTGCCTCCTGTGCCTTAGCTACTCTCCTTCAACCCAGATCTGCAATCCCCTGATCATTACCAGGTAATGCATCCTTTCTTGCACACTTTTCCAGGCTTCTGAAGTAGTGAGGGTCACCTCTGTGTATCTGAGTTTGTGAAATTTAGCCCCAAATATTAAGAAGTCTTGAAATGTGCAGGGGAGTTCCTGCTATTGGCAGTATGGCTGCTATGGCAAAGCAGTGTGTATTATGGGCTGCRAAGTAAAAGTGCTCTCCATTTCTACCAAGTGTGTGGTTTAGGGCTGGAGAGTTTCAGCAATGAGCATGCATTTTCATGTGTTTGAGAGAAAAAAGCAATGTGTCCCGAAGCCCCTTCCCAGTGCCACCCCCCACACCCAAAACGTGCAAGTTGGTGTCAACCCGTGGGTTTACAGRTGAAGTGGGTCCCCAAAGGACAGTCCTGAGCAGAGAGTACTTTGAAGGGGAGCCTTGTCCTTGCTCTGTGCTAGGGGAAAGGTTGCTCTGAGGCCCCTTCTGGAAGCAGGGGGTTTTAGGTGTGTCTCTGTCCCCTCCCTGCAGGCTTTGGGGTCCTGTGGTGGCCTGGGAGGGTTGGTTTGCCCTCGCTGCAGCCAGGGCGATGCTGCCGCCTGTCTCAGCCCCGCGAYGCGCGTGCTGGCCCTGCTCCGGCACCGACGGGCATCCCGCCGCCCCTGCGCACGGGGTCCKGGAGCAGCAGGGCCCCTCGCTCCGGGCCAGGGTGCCGGTGCCTGCACCCTGTCTGACGCCGGGCCGCGGCTCCCTGCCCGAAGGAGGAAGAGTGCCGGACGGCGCGGGCGGCTCCACCTCCGCGGGGAAGCCAGCAGGTTTGGGGGCTGTTTCTCCGGGTTGCTGCTAGACTCCCCTGGAGCAGAGGYGGCCCCCGCGCAGGACGGGTCCGGTGGCCACGGGGCCCCTGGTGACAGAGGGTGAGGAGCCGCTCCGGCTCGGGCCGTGGCCGCGGGCAGGCGGCTGATTTATGGCCGCGGCAAGGTGGGGGTCTCTCCGAGTTACGCTGTAGGCGAGTTGCCATGGAGACGGGCTAATAAAGCAGCAGGCAGCAGCCGTCTCCGCCGAGCCCCCGCGAGGCCGCCGGAGCGGCGGGCGGGCGGCACAGGCGGCTGGCGTGTTCCCCCCGCAGGGGTTGAGTTACGTGCGGGAACGGGCGCCTGCGAGCGAGGGCCTCTGCCCGGGCGTGCTGCCCTCCCTCCGCTGCAGCCCCGGTGCCCGGGAGCCCCCGGCCCCGCTGGAGCGGGGGCAGCGCCTCGGGGGCCGCGCGGCACTGGGCGCATCGCCCTCGGCACGCTGCTGCTCCTGCCGCCCGGCCGCTTCGGCAGCGTCGCGCCGCCTCCCCAGGGCGCTGCGCGGGGTGGCAGCAGCAGGGGCTGGCGTGGGCTGCTCTCCAAAGAGCCAGGCATGTCGGAGCAGTGCGGCATCTCCCGGAGCCATCGCTCCGGCTGGCACCTGTGGAAAGGAATATCCTGTCTAAATCTCTTGCTGATGAGGAATTATTAAATTTACAGTCCCATCCTGTTCAAGGGTACCTGTAGCATGACCCCAAAAYGAAGCTTGCTTGTACTCTGGCTGCCTGAGCAGGGTGGTGGGAGGGAGAGGCATAGCTAATTACTAGTAAGACATTCCTGGGCTGCTGTACTTCCATTTTGAGAGATTATCCTTTGGTTGTAGGGTGACAGCCTTAAAGCTAAGCCTTGGTCATCATTAAGAAGTGTTCTGCCTCAAAGCCATCTCCCCCTGGCATGTGCCAGAGTTCAGGTGGGTGTTCCAGTAAGTAAAGGAGGGGGAGGGAGGAAGCAGGATGGGAGGTTACATATTTTAAGAAATAAAAAGCCTTATGCCAGAGGAATGCATTAAAAGATAATTTCTTACAGGTTTCGTGAGATGTTTTTATGCCTCCTAAACTGATGGATGTATCCAAAGGGACTGTCGCACTTGTGGAGGGTTACCTTTCCCTCCAGAGAAGGTAGAGATCAAGACAGTTACAGCTAGCTTTTGCTAGCTATCAGTAACACATCCTCCCCTCTGAAAAGGYTGCTCAAAAGCTGGACTTCCTGAGGTAGGTAATGCTTCTATCCCTGGCCAGAGTTTCTCTCCACTGACTGCATCCCCTCTTGTTAGCAGCCAGGCTGTACTACTGCTGAATAGCCCTTGTGCTTTTATTGACTGTGTCATGGTAAAGCACCCAGACACCGGGAATATTTGCCTCCCTTAAAAGTCAGTTGGCTTTTTCTGCTCACTAGGGCAAGGGAAGATCTCTCAGACACTGTCCTCCTGGTGCTTGCATAGTACCCAAGTCTCCCTTGCTGCTCTTGCAGCACTATCTGGCAGAGGGAGCCAGCCARCCTTCAGCGTTGTGGCCAAACTGAAAGGGGCAGAGCTCAAGTGAAGCTTCAGAGTCTGCTGGGGCAGCCTCTGCAATCTAGGAGGGAAGATGGCCRGGATTTGGCTGGCAGGAATTTTGGCTGTTGCTCTTTGGCTAGCTAGAAGCAGGCCTTGCTATGAGGCACAAGCACCTGCTTTGCCAGAGGTCTGAGTGCTCTGATGTGACCTGGTGGATCCAGTGCATCTGGAGGGGTGGCACGGAGGGAGGAGGCTGCAGTGTGCACATCCACTTACCTCATCTGCATCTAGGGATCTTGGAGGTTTTGCATCTCTGTGCATGGTCATCTTGATGATATCTGATAGAGTGCTACTTCCCACAAGAAAAGCAGTGGACCAAAGCTGGGGGTTTTAGCAGAGTGAGTGACTGCCCTGGGACTCCCTCTGAGCTCTCCACTATTCCTTTCCTACTGCCCTCATGCTCACTAAGTATATATCAAGAAAGGAAGGACAGGTGCCTTCAAAGAAACTTAGAAACAAGCAGAAACTCAGTGTGAATAAATACRGCCAACTTGCAGTGCTTGTCAGGCCTTTTCTGGCTGACCCTGCTTTGAGTAGGAGGTTGGACTAGCTATCTCCTGAGATCTCTCCCAGCCCCTGGATTTTCCTAAGATCATATGATTTTACTACTGCCATCCTCTGGGTGTTTCAGCTTCTTCGGCTAGGGCTGGATGCAGCGGTGAGGGCTGGAGAAACTCATCTCAACTGCTTATGGTTTGTGATAGCCAAAAGGCACCTGTAATGAGACTCGAGCCTTATAACAACATTGGAGATTCTCCCTTCTCTGATCCAAGAGCTTGTTGGATTTGATTATGGTGGCACTGTGTTGGTCCAAACTTAGTCCTTGCTGGTAATGTTGGTCTTGATCTGTGTGGTGAGACTCATCAGCTCTTGCCTGTGGCCTCTATCTAGTAGAGGAAAGCAGAACTTCCCTGATGTTTGAACAGCTGCTAACAGGAAGTAATTCTGGATACGTGGATTAGCAAAGGCCATGCTGGGAACATAAACCATTGAAATTTTGCTTTGAAAGAGATCCTGTTTTCTACTGTCCAGGAACAAGTAATGATGAATGTTCCTGTCTCATAACAGCTGGGATGATGTAGATCCACAGGGATAAGGTGGGGCAGTCACTACTTTAACCTTCTCCTAGAAGCAAGAACTGGCTCATGTTTCAGATACCAAAAGGGAGAGAACAAATAGTTGGACTAGATTTAACCTTCTTGTCTCTCTCCTTCAGACCCCCTGAGGTGTGCCTGCATGCTATTTTTAAGTACTCAAAAGCAAGGGTATTTTAGAGGTATTTTTGAGATGGTCAGAGGTGGTTTGAATTATGGTCCTTTTATCCCAACTCCTCAGTGATGGAGGAATRATATGTAGTGTGGAGTCACAGCTGCGGCTGAGTCTCACAGTGCATGTTTCACAAGGAGAGCTCTGCAGGGACAGTATATTTTGTGTGCCTTGCTGTCAGCTTTTGTCTTCCCAGCTCACCACCGCTCTGCCTTGGCAAAACCTTCCCAGCCCAGACAGCTCTAGCCAGCACGGCTTGTGTTACCTTTCCTTTGGGATCCCCACACTGCCATGCTGAACGGTCCTTATTTTCGCTGCCTATCCCTTGCTATGTGTTAACCTCTCTTCCTCCTCCCTCCTCCTGCATCTTTCTGTGTGCTGTTTTATTGCAACACAGACCTCGGCAATTGCAAGTTACSGGCCAAACTTCGCAGCCCGGTCTTTGGCCAGACCGTGCAGCCCGCTCTGCAGCGAGGTCTCCTGGCTGGCCCGGGGTGCAGCGCTGCTTTTGGAGCAAGGCAGCCCCCGGCCGAGCCCCTGCGTCTCGGGGAGCTTCCCCCTGCAACAGGTAGATGTCGGGAGCCGCCGCGGCCGCGTCGTGCTCGGCCCGGCGGCGGCAGCGCCCCGCGCCCGCAGCCCGCGCTGCGGGGAGGCAGCTCCGCACAAGGCGGGCGGTTAAACCCTCCTCCGGAGCGCGGGGCGGGGGGGAGGAGGAGGAG
>NW_028186756.1:8402183-8408745 GCF_003343005.1 Rhea americana
CGGGGAGGGGGAGCGGCGCGAGTGGCGGGAACGGCCCCGGCGGGGTGGGCAATGGGGGCTGCGAGGGGCCGTGCGGGCCCCCGGCGGGCATCAGGCTCCCGGGTGCTGCCGCCCTCGGCTCGGCTATTGTCTGCGGGGCGGGGAACAATAGGGGGGCGTGGGGCCGCCGCCCGCCCGGGCGCGCGGGGGCTCTCCCGCTTGCACCCCCAGCGGGCCCCCACCTGCAGGGGCGGCCGCGGTGCCGAGCCCCTGCGCCGGGGCACAGCGGGCTGCCCCAGTGCCGGGGTCCCCCCGCTGGGAAGGGGGCAGCCCCCAGGGCAGGCGCCCGGGCAGCCCCGGAGGTTACCTGGTCTCGCAGCCTGTGCGATGGTGGCAGGAGGCTAAGGAACAGGAAGAGGTGTAAGAGGCTGTGATGGAAAATATCTGGACAAGGGTGATTGCTGACCCCAGTTCCTAGAGCAGGATGACAAATATAGGAGGAAGGTTTAGAGGGGAGAGCAGTGTAGTAAAGCAAAGTCGTATTTCCCCCCTGAATCCTGCAGCCAGGCCTGATATTGAGTTGGGAGGGAACCCCCCATTTCCTTTCCCTCCCAAAGGGCTTTTCCAGAGCTACAAGCTCTGAAGCTGGGAAGAGAGGAAGGAGAAAAGGGCTCCAGATGCTCCCTCTCCCTGGAGTTACTAGGACTATGATATGGATCTTTTAAAAGAAGTAGGATAATGCAATTAAGCATTAGATAGTCCCTACTGCAATATTTATCTATTGTTCCTTGTTCTGTCTTCTGCCAGAGCAGTTCTTGTCTGGACGATAGAAGTATAATTGAACAAATAGTTCATTTCCCYGGCCAGTTGCATTCTTAGTCTCTCCTCTGAATCTGCTGGCTGGCTGCAAATGCAGCAGCATCCTCAGGCAGAAACAGGGACCCTCTGGTGAGACTTCTGTTCTCATGGGCCAGCTGGCAAGAGCAGCTCTGAGTCACTGCTCACCTCAGTCATCTTTATAGTGGCGAAAGAGCAGGCTTGTTCCCTAACCTCTGGGTCATCTTATTTCCATATGGGGAGTATGAAGAAGAAATATAACAGGTGGTAAGGCAGATCCAGCCCACAACTAGATGCTAGGTGTGGTTCAGGCTAGTTCTCTCTGTTATTCTCCAGGGTAAAGACAAAGTTAAGGGACGGAYAATGGATCTTGGACTGTTTTGAGGTGATGCAGCTATTGTGGCAGAGTTTGTTTGCTTGCCTGCCCTTCCAGCTGTCCCTGTGGTGTTTGGGTCCCCTCAACATGCATGCACAGCCATGCATAGAGGCAGGAGAGTGYGAGCCCTACACCCCTGCTTTTTTCCAAGAGAAATTGGAGCAGCTGGAGGGGTAGTGACTGCACCTGGGTCCTGCCACATACGCTTCCCTGGAGGCTGCATCCTTTCCCCGGAATCTGTTCTGGGTTCGTAGTGCACGGCAAGGAGCTCGGTGCGTGGGTATGCACAGATGCATTCTCTGCACTGCTGTGAGACCAGCTCAGTGCTGGGAGATTGCTGCCTTTGTTTCTGGAGGGTGGTGGGGTTTTTTGTAAGTCTGCATCATGCAGCTTTCCTCTTTCTGTTTCTTCTTTTTTTTCTCTTTTTTCTGTAGGTTGCCACCTGTCCCATTTCCCATTCACCTTCTCCTTCCTCTTTTCCTGCTTAATCCGTTCTTTTTCTCCAGTTTCTTGTTCTCTAAGAGGACCTTGTCCTCCTCAGTTTTCTCTCTCTCAGCACTAGAGAAGAAGCCCAGCCCCTCGCATCTCAGTAGGAGTATTCCTGCCAACTGTTTACAAAAAGTAGCACAATACCCAGGCTGAATGCTAACGTAATTACATACCCAGCCGGAGAGTGTAGTAAATAATACTGCCTTTCAAGCTTTTGCCCAGTGGTGAGTCTTTTGCCTTCTCCTTCRCCCCTGGGCTAAATGTATTATACTTGGCTTGCATTTGCTTATGTTCAGGAAACACTAAGTTAGCACAGTCAGTGCACATATACATGGTATCAAAGTGAACATACATATGGTGTCAGTCTTCAGTGTATGTACTATGCATGCATTGCATGTCTGAATACGCATCGTACATTACTGTTCTTGTTCTGGCTTTAATAATAGTGCTTTGGAAACACAAGGTCTGGGAAGGAATTACTGTTGAATTGTAGATACTGTTCCATCAGCAAAGGAAACATAGCTATGGGGGTGAAGGTCAAGAGCATCAAAAAATGTGCAGGGCTGGCTAGCTGAATTCGCATGGTCAGGGTGCTAGATAGATTTCCAGGGCTTTGCGTATGCCCAAATTGTGATTGCAGACTGTGAGTATTGCCAGCACTGTTGTATTTCCAGTTGTGCTTGTGAGCTTGAGTCTGTCTGCAGTTGCTTTGATTGTGAGTCAGTCTGTCTGCAGTTGCAGTAGCTGTGAATCAGTGTCTGCCTGTAATTATGTGGGTGAATCAGTGTTGGCTTGTTACACTTGTGAGTGCAAACGGTTTCCTGTAGCAGGTGTGGGTGTGAATCACTCTCCACAGTCCCTTTGGATGCGTTTTCAAGTAGAGAGATGCAATACTGGGACTAGTTTTGTTTTGATGAGAGAAACTGTCAAGAAGCTTCTCACTTTGAAAAATTAAGCTGGTTTTGAGTTGGGCACAGAGCTTGTTTAACTCTATCACCAGCCTCCTGCAGAAGAGATCTAGTTTAAGCTTGCTTTCAAGGTATCTATGTTGCTTTGGATCTTTAGTTTATTTTGTTTGTACCTTCAGTTTTGAGTGTCCTCTTCTCCTGGCATCTCTTACAGAGCTGCAGACAAGGCATTTGGTAGCGGTCACATGGGCCTTGTACCTTATTTGTGTGGCAGATCATTGGGACAGTTGTTTATGGCTTGTGCAGTGTGTTTTGGCGGAGTAGTCAATGTGCCTCTCGGATAGGAAAGCACAAATGTTTTTGTGATAGTGAGTTGAAAAGAAGACTCTGGTTCTTCTGCCATGTGCCCTGTGCTGTGAGCTGGTGCTGCTTCTGTATGCAGACAGTAAACAGCAAGTTTGATCCTGGTAGATAGAGGTACTGCCGCCTGATTCTTGTCCTCCGATTCTCATAAATTCAGTTGTAGCTTGGACCTGCAAAGATGCATCTATGCAGCACAAGGCAGTGCTAAACAGGGAGCCCAGTCCGAGACAGCGGAGTGTCTCGGATGGTGGAAGCAGAGCGCTYCCCTCGGCTCAGGCAGCAAACCAAGCTTTCCCCCTGCACTCGCTGGTACTGGCAGTGTTGCTACGCTAGTGTGGTTGGATCATAGCCAGTGCACGCTCCAGCCCGTGTGTCTCTGCACTGTGTCATGCAGTGTACGTGTGCATCCCAGGGAATCTTAGAGCAAAGGGCAGGGAAGAACAAGCAGGATGAGGGCCCTGTGAAACACCCAAAGTGCCTTATTCTGCCTTTCCCAGGCTTCCAGACAAACCAGGTCTGCTCATTGCTCACCTCTTCCCCTAAATAAAAGGATAGCTTTGGTCCAAGTGACAGCCCTTGCTAGCTGAAATTGAGAACTGAAGCAAAACCTTCCCAAAGGGGAGAGAACGCAGCATGTCCATCTTCTGTGTTTATTGCTGCTGCAGCATTGAGCACTTGCTGACTGCCCATCWCTGCAGAGAGCTTGGAGCTTTACCCAGAATGGGGGCTGGAAGAGGCATAGCTGTGATCACTGCAAGGCTAGTGTTTCTGCAGAGGATCGTGGTGATGAGCACAGTATCCTATAAAGGTGTTGCAGGTTGGATGATTTTGGAGTCCTTGTGAGATATTGGAGAACCTGTCTTAAAGCCTGGGACTTTTTTTTGCAGAGGCTCCAGTGCAATGAGGAAGGGCTTTAAGGGGCTGTTTGTGCTGCACAAATGCACCTGACCTACAGGATGAGTATGCAGGTGCTGTGAAGTCACCCAGCGAGCTCTGCTTGGATGTGCCMGCACAAAGGTGGGTGGATGTGCCTCTGGATCTGCCTCCCTTCCCTATGTGGAAGTGCTTGTATCTGGGGCTCTGTCTGAGCTGTATCTGAGGCTGCCTGTATTCCAAGTCTGTTTTCCAGCTATCATCCCAGCATCTAATTTTTCTCTGGACAGCCCTCCCCAGAGATACCTGATTCAGCAATGACGCAGAGCACCTGYGGGCCCAGGGCCTGTGATGTTATGGGAGCTGTAGGTACTTGGCACTCCTACAGCTGAGGCTGCTTCCATTGGTGCTTGGCACCTGGGCACACTGGCCTGATCGTGCTGCATATACACAGCGTTGCTGGTGCAGTAACAGGGGCAGATGTGTCCTCTGGGCTGTTGCTTCATGAATGTCACCTGCACGATGGGGCCATAACTGAGTGAATCAGATTGTTCCCTTGGCCACATATTTTTTCAAAGGGGCAATAGCTAGGGAGACACGCAAACGTAACTCCCTCACAAATGCCCACATATGCCCAAGTGTCTCTGTGGACCTCTATCTCTTTGTTCCCTTTCCATTGCTTGCAGTCTCTATTTCTCTGGGCTGATCTCCCAGGTTTTTGCAAGCTGTACCTTTCAGTCTCCACCTCCAGAGCTCTATCTGTCTTTCCCTTGTCAGCAGTGAGCCTGGGCTAATCACTCTTTCCTAGGAAGGCATTTCAGAATATTTAATAGCTTCTGGAATAAGGGTTTCTGGAAAGATCAAGCCCACTATACAAAATGAGGATATACCCAATGTTCATATAGTGAATAGGGRACCTTGCTGGTCTAAAAGGTACGAGCACCTTTACAGTTCCCAAGCCTTCATAGGAACAGAGATTGGAGTGCATTTCTGCCTGGGGGGGGGAGGAGGAGAAAGAGGCTTTTCCAGTTCTTCATTCCAAAGCTGCATCTCAAGCTGGAAAGCTGTATCTCTTGGAAGTGTTGCTTTGCTCTGATGCTTCAGAGATTGGACAGACTGCATGTGCTGGAGAGGAGTGGGTATGTTTATGATGCCTTTAGGTATCTGATTATAAAGAGACTTGCCAAAATCCAGACTGCACTGAATTGTAAACTTCAACTATTGCTGAATTCCAGCTGCAAAGTGTTAGCAGGGCTCCTTAGAAAAATTGCATCTGATTCAGCTGTGGAGTTTACCAGAAACTGCAGAATTAGTGATGAATGCATGTGCTAACTGTGCCATTAAGAAACRAGCAACGGGCAGATGGAGGAATTGTGGAGCTGCTCAGAATGCATGTTTCTTGCATAGGCATAGAAGGGACCCAGAAGTTATAGGGTGATGCTCTTCAACTTGTGTGAAAGAGGAGTCAGTCTAGGGAACTGTACTAATCTTTTCTGGTACAGAAATCTTAATCCTTGCGTTCTGCTTTTTTCTTCACAGTTTCCTTTCAGTCAGGGCCTAATAAGATATTTGAGGGTCTTTTCCTTTCTTGGGATGGTTACCATCAATTAACACTCCTAAACTCTTGCACTGTTACATGCAGTTATAAATACATATTCCTTGCATCTTTCTTTCCCTCAGAGGATCAGGGATCCCTGCAGGTCTTTCAGATAAAGATATTGACTGTTTTGGAGCCTTCCTGTATGGACAATTGATGGCTGAATAGCATTTTGCTTAAGCATCTCTTGCCAGGGCAGTGCCAGTTCAGGCTGGAGAGGCCCCAGCATTGCTTTTCCCACAGGCAGACTTCTGGGTGTTTGTTTCCTGCCCGTGCTGGAGAGGTCCTGGCTGAGTGCTGAGGGACTCCTGACTGCCTTGTCCACCTCCAGTGGTGGCTGCTTTGAGGCAGGGCCTCTCTGAGAGTGACTCTTGTGCTGAAATCTGGGGAGCACAGTTACTAGTCTGCTGAAACCAGACCAGACATTAACACACAGCCAGTCCAGAAGCCTTGCCACTACTGAGGCTGTGCAGGCAGTAACTGTTAGGCTTAGAGCATTTGAACCAGCTGAGGATTTGTGTGGCCTTGCTGTTGGCAGAGGGAGCCCCAGAAATGGGGAGAGGGGGTGGTGGGAGCTGTTATGGCGATCATACAAGCCTTTGGCTAAGCTGCTCATGCATGGGGAGATTTGAAAGTTTCCCCTGAACCATTTGAAAGATAAACACCTTATCTGCCAACACTTCCTTGTGCCCTCCAGAGTGTGCTCTAGGTGACCTTGCTTGAGCAGCAGGGTTGGACTAGATCTCCAGAGGTCCCTTCCAACCTCAACCATTCTATGAATCTGATTTTTGTATCTGGGCGCGAGGGTGTTCAGTGGCAGCACTGGAAGGGTGGCTGGTCCTATGAAGACTGYTCCAGGCAGCAGACTGGCTGCAGCTCTTCCAGCACTGCCAGGCTAGATCCTGCTCACGGTCACAAGACTGCCAGTCTTCACTGCTTTAGCAGTTGCTAAAGCCCCTGCATTAATCATAAATGTCAACTGTGATCCTCAGGACTGGGTCTGCTTCTCAGTCCGTCTCCGCCTTTAAGTGTAAGTGTAAGAGAACAGAAGAGCGAGGAAGATTAATGCAGCACAACCTCTTCTCTCTGGTTCCCCTGGTAAAAAATACAAAACAAGAACCACAGGAAGGAGGCAGAAAA
>NW_028186756.1:8408800-8463395 GCF_003343005.1 Rhea americana
TTTTTTTTTTTTTTTTTTTTTTTTTTTTAATGCCGTGCAGTTCTTCCTGAGTCTGCAAGAACAGCTTTCTCCTAATGAACCATCCACCCACGTAGTCTCGTGTGCAGTTCTTCCTGAGTCTGCAAGAACAGCTTTCTCCTAATGAACCATCCACCCACGTAGTCTCGTGCCCTACCTTGCTGGCATCCTCTGTGCCAGAAAATGGAGCTGTGGCTGGCAAACTAGCCCCTGATGGCAGCCACTTTTTCCCAGGGCAGGTGTACAGAACTGGTTCTGATGTTTGACATGAGACTTATACACTYATTTAATTTTACTCAGGCAGCCCTGTTATCCTTGGCTTGCACCTTTCTCAGCAAGACTGTGCAAATGCCAGATCAACCGTTCTCTCTGTAATAATGAATGAAGGCAGCACGAATGAGGTTTGGTGAGACCATGATTGCTGTGAGTTTCTCAGTACAAACAGGCAGGTGAAACCAGGGAAGGGGCAAGCAACTCCTGTGTATGTTACTGTTCCTGGCTCTAACTTGGAATTAGCCTGCTGCCTCRTTTTCTGGTCTTCCTTTTGTGTTAGCTCCTCAGTCCCACTGTTGTCTCAGTCTTAAATCTGTGAAAGAGGATCAAAGACATCCCAGAGGACAGAAGAGCTTCTGCAGAGCCAGGAAGCACCTGCTGCGGAATGGGAGGGTCCTGGTTTGTGTGCGTATCGCCAGTCAAAAACTGCTCTCGGCTCAAATTCTGCCCAAACAAATTTTTGAAATCAACAGTTGAATGGGAAAGTTGATTGCAATGAAACTTTTCAATGGGGAGAAGGAGAGGAAAGACAGCAGTGTTTTTTGCTTTTGACTAGTGCTTGAAATTGCATTAGAAAAAAATATTTTAATTAAATCATATTGTACATTATGCAAGTTAAAGTGAATTGAAAGGATAAAGTTGAAAGGAAATCTGTTGAGGGAGCTGCTAATTGAAGGCGTTTTGAATTTGCCTTGCAAGACATCAACATTTTAGTTCTCCTTGCTCTGATTTGGAATGAGTCTCCCCTAACTGTTGGAGTTTCCCACTGAGCAGATGTTCAGTTCCTAATTTGTGCCTTATCAGCAAATACTTTGGTTTTGAAGACTGTTTCCCTCCTCAGCTGGAGGAGCTAGCAAAGCCTTGGTGAGTCAGGGCTTGCCTCTCCCTGCAGTGTAGATATACCCATGGCCAGATGCTTCTGCAGCCGCTGTTAGGAGTTTTCTCCTTTGGTGGTGCAAGGACTGCGCTTCCTTAGGTAACATCCTGATTAAATAAGCCCCCAAATCCCCCAATAAATGCTCACACGCATTAAATTAATCCAGGCACTGATATTTGCTGAGGCTTTAAGTGAGTAATAGAGAGGAAAATAAAGGCAACGTACACCTCTGAAATATGTTCTATGCAAAGGCAACACTAGGGTGCAACACAGTTTTTCCTGTGCCTGCCGCTAGTGAATAACTTGCCAGAAAAAAAACCTGGGTTGAGTGAGAAAGAGCTTGCRGTGTCTGGCTTTTATTTTCTGCCTGCATGGCAGCTGACATATGTCCTCTTAGAGCYGTACTGAGCTGACAGCAGGGATTATGCACCACGTCCAGGAGAACTGTAGGGCCAGAGCATTGCAGGGCAACTGTGGGGCAGCTAAATGCAGAATTGCAATGTWACACGCAGGATTTGGGTGATGCAGGAAAGCTGGTCAATGGATGATCAGGTTTAGGAGACTGGGAAGATGCTTCTGGTTCCCTTTGCTGTGGCCAGCACGAGTGATGCATTAAGTGTCTGCTGGCACGGTGGGTTCGGCGTGGATCGCTGTTTAGCCCAGAATGCGTCTGAGGCGCAGAGCTGCCCGGCTGGTGAGACGGCTCTGTGTCCCTGCGRGGGCTGTAGTCTGGGTAGCGGCATGTTCAGCACGGTGGCCTCCAGACCCCGCCGAGCTGCTGCTTCCTGCAGGCAGAAGGCTTTATTCTCACTTTACCTGTAGTTAGCATGTTTGTACTGCAGCTCCATGTACCTCGGCGCACTGAAGGGAGGGGGAATTTTTTTTTTTTGGCTGCTCTTTTTCAGCCTTCTGCAGTCATCAGGTGAGGGCTCGTGCCCATTAGGTGTGCCTGGCCTCCATGGTTTTGAGCCTCTCTCGGGCTGCATTGCCCAGGTGTGCCTGATGTGAGGTGTTGTGGGGGAGATGTGTCATGACATGCTGCGTTTGTGCCTGCTGTTGCTCTCCAGCGCTGTTCCAAGGTGCATCAATGTAATGAGATACATAAAAGAGAAAAGGCAGTTAAGTGTGCAATAACATCACAATAAAAGTAAAACTGAGCATTATTGAAAAATCTGAATACACTATAAATGTGGTGCAGTCAAACACTCCCACTACCTTGGGCTTCAGCGTGCAAACTTTATTTCTGGCAGTGTCATCACTAGGATGAAGTAGGGGACTAACTGTCCGGAAAAAGACACTTGGTAAATGTAGCTTTCCTGAAGTCTCAAATCCACTGCTGTGTGGGTGTCCCCAARCCAGCCTGGGTAGGGAGCAGGGCCGAGGGTAATGGCCCTGCGTGGCTGGGGGTCCCTGAGAGGCGAGGGCAGGCTGGGAYGATGGCAGTCCCTTTGGAAGTGGATTTTTGTCATTGTTGGAAGGTGCTGAAGACCCTTGGGAGCTGCTGGATGTGATTGAATGTGAGTGTGCGTGTGTGTGTACATGCCTGTGCCATGCAAACCTTCCCGGCTCAATTCGTGGCTGTGCCGGGCTGTTCCTGCTGCAGCGGGGTGGCCGGAAGCCCCGTTTGCTGCATCTGCATAAGACTTAGCGAGTTACAGGCTTGCAGCTGGGTGGGAAGGACCAGACTGGTGCCCGTAAGAGGGAGTAAAAGGTGGKTTATGTTGGATGCTTGGCTTTGCCCCTGCATTGCAAGCTCTGGGACCGGTGGTGAGCAGGGGATGTTGCTGCTGTTGGTCACTTTGGAGTCTTTGGGACRTTAACACTGGACCTCGGAAATGCTGACTCCTGGCTACCTGAACAACACTGTTTGGGTGACCTGCTAGGGAAAAAGTGGAATAAGTTGGTTGCTCTCCTCCTAGTAAATAAAACCTCTTTTCTCTTCTGCCCCTGGCAGGTGCTGGAGACGCTGCCGCCCCGTCGAGGCCATGGCGCTGCAGCTCCCGGGACCAGCACTGCTCTCGCTCGTCAGCCTGGCCCTCCTGCTCCTGGCTGCTGCTCTCCCTGCTGAGGCTGGGTAAGCTGGCAAGAGCCTGCACCCTTCACTGGGGCCGGGAGTCCCCTGCTGAGCCAGGAGAGCCTTGGCGGGAGCCCGCCAGGCTCTGGCTTGGTCTGCTCGCAGCAGTCCAGGGCATAAATGCAGTCTCATCCCCATTCCCTCTGAGACCTGCTGCTATTTTGCCTCAGCTGGCCTTTCCTGGGGATGTGTGAGCCGTAGCTGCGTCTCCCTGCTGGTGGGGCTCCTGCATCTGTGGTGGCCACGAAACATGACATGTGGCCCTTCTCCCTGTYCCCGCGCCTCTCGCCTGGGATCGGTGCGCTCCCTTGCCATGGAGCTCACTGATGCACTTTAGCATTATTTGAGGTGCTGTGCAGGCAGGTGCTATATGCTGAGGGAGGCATGCAAATAATACATGACTTCTATTAAAAAAAAAAAAAAAAAGCTTTGAGCATGCCGAGTGCAGATGCAGAAACTACCTGCTGAGTATACATCTGGTAGCAATCAAGGATTTTAGTGTATGGAAAAGTCTGTGCTGCCCCTCTCCCTTAACCCTGCACCCTTCTGCATGGGCTCACCCATCCAGGTACGTCCTCAGCCGAGTCTTGCCAGCCCCCTTTCCTCTGCTTGCACCTATTTGTGCACGAGCAAACGTTTTGCGTGAGCAGATGCATCCTGCATGTACCTATATGTGGCTCCAGTCTTGTGCCTTCCCTGCCACCCCTGCAGCAGCMCAGGCCTGGGGACCGCTGCCCAGGCTTTCTACCAGGGTCCAGTTTCCACCATACCAGTGGCAGGGGTTGAACCGCGTGCTGGCGTGCGTCCCRTCCTGGGTGCCATGCTGTCTGCTGGGCAGCCCGCTGCTCCCACCAGCCCCACCACAGCTCTGCTGGCTTGTCTCTCCCTCTGCTCTGATCTCTTGTCACACAGGAAAAGCTCTGGTTGCCTCTGGGGTTTGTTTCCTTAATTGAATTTGAGGAGACTTTTGCTCCGAGGTTAACGCACCGCTGTGGGAGCCAGCTCCCTGAAGAGCATGTGTGCAGGGGGTGGATGGAGAGGTAATGACCTCTGCCTGAGCCTCTTCTAATTAAATTACCTTAAACCTCTTTGTTACTTGAAATTAAAAGCCTAAAGGCCTTTGACTTCTTCGCTGGGGGTAAATGAGTCCTGTTTTCCCCCTCACTAATGGGCAGCTTTAGCTGTATGTTAAGATGAACCCCTCCAGGGTTCGGCTGGACCAAGGAAGCGCCATGAAGCGGTGCAGGTGAAGATGCTGCTGGACCTTTCCTGTTGTAGCCATTTTCTCTCCCTGACTGTACTGCTCTTCCTGGTCCCTTTTGAGCAAATCCCATGGCGCCCATGCTCCATGAAGCTGAAGGCTCAATGCGGGCCTAAGTAAAAGAGCTTTGAAATTTGTAAACTTGTTTCCCACGCTGCTGCTGAGCCTCCACCAGGAATTCCGTCATAAAAATCTGTCCTCTTGCTCTTTACATTACAGGAAATTTCTAAAGATGGCTTATAAAACATTAATAAGTGAGCTTTCACGAGCAAGCTAGCTATTCATAAGTTATAGACTGTTGCATACCCGTCAGCAGACACTGGTACAGATCACTTTTAACCATGGTGGCGTTGAATGCTGGAACTGTGCAAACTTCACCAGCTCCAGTCAGCATTCGTTGGGATTCTTCAAAATTGTACTTCTCAGGATTGAGATACTCAGTTTGTTTTGCACTCAATGCCAGAGGGAAAGCCAAAAATCACTGTTTCATTCTGAATGGGTGGTCTCGAATGTTGTGATACYGTTCATAATACTGAAGTGTTTTGATGTTTCAGAGCTGACATACGGCCTCGGAGCTGGAGGTTGGTGTTTTCTTCACCATGCCTTTTGGGAGCTGTGGTTTGAGTACTTCATGCCTTCATTCGACTTTTGTCGGCTGAGCTTCCCAGCCTGACCACTTCCGCTGTGATAGCGGGGGTTGTCTGGCTAAAAATTGGAGAAGCCTAATAAGAAGTKGGATCTGATCCCTGCAGAAATGGACCTCAAGCACTTGAAATGCAGTATTAAGTGTTTGATCACCAATACAGACAGAAATTAATGMTAAATGTGGATTAATTAAATATTTTAATTAGGTTCATCATGCTGAATAGTTTTGACTCAGTCTGACACTAAAAATACCCACATCCTTCCCCTCTTCTGATTTTTTTCTGGTAGAAAATGTATGTATTTTTTTTCTTTTAGAGGCTGGATTTTTCTGTTGGGAAAATGTGGATAGAAATCTCTGAACCAGCTCTGCTACTTCTCACCATTACTAACCCTTCACAGAGTGTTTACAAACAGGCCTGTAATGCCAAGGGTAACTAGTCTAACTAGAGGGGATACTGCRGGATTAAGCGTTGACCTGCTTAACTAATATTCCCCCTTCCTTTTCTCCCCACCCAGTTGTTTCCTGGTTTCAGCTTTTTCCTGCTCGGAAACTTCAAAATATGACACAGCGAAGGCTTTTTCAAATATATGTAATCAGATGAATGTCTCTTGAGACTGTTTCACATGAAAYTTTTAAATCGCGGCTCCCACAGCTGTAATTTGTGGCGACTTGGAGGTTCGGAGAGACCTTCGCTTCCTGGCAACGCGCCTCAATCCTCATGAGCTTGTGTAGTCACCCTGAGCTGTGGCAGTGGGGATTTCACTGGGCAAGAAGTCATCACCCCAAGCCAGTGGCTTGTCCAACGTACTTAGCAGAGCTGTTGGAGGGAGCGCAGCCCCGCGCCAGGAGCACGGCGCTCCYTGGGGCTACCAGCACCCCCCGAGCAGGCACACCACTGGGGAGCGAGCCGAACGGGTGCCCGGGCTCAGCACGGCGTCAGCCCCCAGCCCTGCTGCCTCTAACCCAAGAAGGTCCCTGAGCCGCTGCAGGCAAGCCGGCAGCCTCGGCAGCCTTTCATCCTACCTGGCTCGGTTTCTGCAGCTGTCGTGCTGACTGTCTGTGCTGCTTCATTTTTTTTTTGCCTTTGTTGATGTCTCTTCCCCCCCCCCTTCTATCTTTCTTGTGGTGTCTCTAGATTTTTCTTCTGGTTTTCTCCCTTACTTAATCTTTCCATTTGGTTGGGTACTAACAGCTATTTCTGCTGGGGAAAGCTGTGCTTGGAGCCACAGGACTTTCCAAAAGGCTTTATAACTGTGCAGCGTGGGTACTCTGGGCTGTCCAAATTCTCCAGCTTCTTCTTAGAGACACACGGTTTCCACAGGATTTCTAGGATCCTGTCTTGTTGATTGAAAGGAAGATGCAAAATGCAAATGCGTTATTTGAACCTCTTAGGCTTGCAGAATTGCACTGGAGATCTTGTTTGGTGAGATGAGTTTTGTTTGAGAAATTTGTTACTTACTTTGTTCCACCTGGGACAGAAAATACCCTTAGGAAATCATCTTATTTGGGGGCTTCCAGGCTTCTTGCATTCAACCAAGATAGGAACATGAAAACTCATTTGATTTTTATAAATAGGGAAGGTTCACCAAACTACAGAAATGGTTCACAGTGAGTTTTAATGATGTATTCAAGCTTCCAGCCTGCTTTACTTATATCCTGTTTTTCTACCTGCCTACCCTGCCCTTGGGAGTACGGTACTTGAGAATTACTTGGTATGGTAGATAACTGGCCTGGTAAATGACTGACATCCCTTACACCATTTTTCCTACAAGGAGAAGTGGGCACTGCAAGAACTCTGAGATTTGCAAAGCCTCTGGCTCCTAAAATTTCCTCTCTCAGGGTGCTGGCTGAGGGATGCTGAGGCAGGGGAAGAATATCTTTAAAAATAGGCTCAGAGACCTGTGGTGCTGCTCTTGCTTAGCACGTGAGCTCGGGGAGTGGAGCTGTGGGACCCTTCCACCTTCTCACTGGTGGCCGAGGTGGGAATGGGAGTAGATTTGGGGCTCCCTGCGGCAAGTCTCGTGCACGTGTCACCCTGCTGTGGGCACACTGCATCCTGCAGTCCAAGRCCACACCGCAGCAGCAGGCCATGGCGTGAACAGCCATCCTTTCATTTTCTGTTAAGTGCTCAGAGCATGTAAACAATAGGTTTCTCTTCTAACTATATTTTTTTCTCTCCTTTTTCCCCCCTATGTGCCAGACTTTCGCAGAAGCATGTTTCAGACGTTGTTGATGACAGTAAAGATAACATCACCATTTTCACCCGCATCCTGGACAGGCTGTTGGATGGATATGACAACCGCCTGAGGCCTGGACTCGGAGGTCAGTTAAGTGGAGGGGATGATGTTTTCTACTGCATAGCCTTAGAAATTAATATATATGTAGAAGAGACTTGGAGGCATTTTCAATGAGCCTCATCCTGCAGGGAGAAGAGGCTGTTTCAGTGCCATAGCTGGCTTGTTGCTGACTTCCCCATTTTCAGCCCATACTGTCTCGTGCTTTGATATTTTGTGAGAGGAGAGTTGCGAGTCTCTACAACTGTTGTGGCTTTCTGTGATTTTACGTTGATAGRCTTGTAGATGGAGCCAGTATTTATTTCCACTACTTTTATGGGATTTAGCATTTCATAAATTATGACACTTCCAGTTTGCTCATGTTGGCGTTGCCCTTACTGAAGGGCATCAGTGGGGTTTGCTGCAGAGCTTTTCTCTTAATGTTTGTTATTTCCTATTTAGCAGTTACCTGTGGAATTATTCTCTGCATGTGGGTGTGGGTACCGGCCAGTAAGACTGACTGGTGTGTCCTGAGGTGGCTTTAAAGTCCCCATCACTATTGCTACTGCTGTAAAGTTTCTCTGCAAGCACCCATAGTAAGGTGCTTTAGAAAGGCAAGCAAAATCATACTAGTCACCTTCCTTTCCTTATTTCCACTCTTCAGCTGTGCACATAGTATGAGATAAGGAGGTGGAAGCAACAGGGGGATGTGTGACAAAAATGAACGTGAATTTGCTTTGTGAGATGAGTGAATTAGTGAAGCTTGGACATGCTTAGTTATCTTGGTGGATTTTTTTCCCTGGGGCATTGCCCTAAGATGCCCTTCCGTCTTCCCAGCTCCTTGCCCACTCATGTGCTTTGGCCCACTGCCTCTTGCCTGTCTAGGCGTCCTTTAACCCCAAGAAGACACCGTGCAAAATCTATGCAAGGAGGGTTTCTCCAGTGAGCATCCCTACCCCTGACAGCCTGCCAAGCTGCAGGGCCTGGGAGGGAGGGGGTTACTGTATCTGCATAGGCCATCCATCAGGTTTATTGCTTTTGTCACTTGTTTCTTTCCCCCAGAATTAACTGCAGTCCTACTAATAGCTTTGCTTCCTTAAGTCTCCCCGATAGCTGTATTGATCTCACTGAAACGAGTGCTGAAAGGGTACTGAGGGGCATTTATGTTCCTTCTAGGCTCAGTTGCAGACAACCCCTCCTCCCCCCATGCAAAGTATTAACAGGAGGCCTCCCAGGAGCCCCCTTGCTGGGGAAGTTAAAACCTTCCCCAGAACATCTCTGCTCTGGTGCTTTAGATCCTTTAATGGCGTGCTTAACGTAATAAATTGCCTTTGCCTGCACCAGACCTCCTGCGTTCGGTCAAAGACTGCTTTCACCTCTTCTCTCCCCTTGTGGAGGACTCTTGTAGCAGCACCAAGTGGGAGGTTTGGACAGAGGCTGGGGGAACTCTGGGCTAGCACTGAGTTGCCCTCAGTATGCGAGTATGTATGGGGGAGCTTGGGTAGCCAGGCTTCCTCCACCCTTAGCTGGATCTGCTTCCTTCCTGGGCTCTCGTTCCTTAGAGGTCTGTCAGGGACCACAGCCAACACTGCCAAGACAGGCAGCAGAGAGACCTCTCACCTTGCCTCTTCTGGCCTGAGAGGCAGAAATGATCTTACTGCAGACTACAGAGAGACTTAGCAGTTAATCAAATATTTTGCGGCAATGGTCAGAAAAGATGGGCTCCTGTTGTCCCAGGTTACCTGAGCACTATGAAAGGGAATTGATTTGCTTCTCTTTAAATTAGCAACTGCATTACTGGGTGACTTAGTGACTTGCAAGGTACTTTGGTTTACTGGTGAGATAGCAATGCCCAGTCCCTGCAGACCTGCCATTGCTCTCCCCATATTCCCTCACAAATATCTTCCCCTTGCTTTTCTTTCTCAGATGCAAGGAGAAAGTGTTCATTGATGTTTGTGGAAAGAGCAGATGCCATGGTGTTACTGTGCCCATGCACAGGCTAATTGGAAGATGGTCTGACCAAAATAGTGGGCAATTGGGAAGCAGAGTGTACAGGGTCACTCCTTAGGCTCAGCTTCCCAGTTTTGTAAATGGAAGAAAATGGTGCAYGTCCCCTACGTCATGGTGATGTTCAATTGCTGTGTTGAGAATTAAAAATCCTCCCCAAAAAGTCAATAAAGTAGTACAGAGTAGTAATTATTCATTATCATTGGAAACATAAATGGACAGGTGGGCAAATCTCCAAATTTTGGCATCTGAAAAGCTTTTGAATGTAAGCAGTGGCCCATTAATAAAAACTGAAATCTCATTACAGTGCCCATGCACAAGGGGATAAGTCAACCTTTTAAAAAAGGCCTTTGGAGCCCCGAGCTCATAACCTGACCACATGGCACGGTGCAGCAGCAACGGGGGCTGCGGTAACTGGGAGGTGCTGTTGCAGGGTCACTGCCTGGAGGGACCAGGGCAGAAGGGCTGGCCCAGCACCTGGGAGCATGAGGATGGCTGTGTGGAGGACTCAGCCCAGGACTGCCAGAGCGATGGGTGGATAGCAAAAGCAGTAGGAAGGTAGTGTGCAGTCTGCCTGTGGCTCCTGCAGAGCAGGAGCTGGAGGAGTGAAAGGGAAGGAAGTGARAGCAAGGCAGCAGTGCCACTGTCTGAGTTTTAGCATTGTGTGAAATGTTTGCAAACTCCCTGCAAAGATGTAGAGGTCCATTCGGAAAACGTTTGGTCACAATATGAAGCAGTGAGCATGATGCAAGGCCACAGGTCACCTCTCCCTGAGGCACAGTGCCTCGTTTGCCTGGGCTGCCCCCTCCCACGTTTGGCAGAGCCTTTTGCTTGCATGCCTGGAACTGAGCAGTGTTTGTTTAGGCTTTGGGGAAAGAGACTGTGTAAACAACAGAGTGTTGATGTGGTGACTTCTCCCCTCAAGATAGCCTCTTTGTATTTATTTCTTTATCCCCTCTGTTTTTGCCATCTGCTGCCACCCACTCTGATAGCTCCCATGCCAGAGCTCCTCTTCCTACTGGGACGCTGCTGCAGACAGCTGAAGCAAAGCGGTGCTGAGGTTGCTCGCAAGTGCCCAGCGCTGCAGTGCCAGCCCTGGGGTGGCAGCTCTGTGCTGAGCTGCTGCTTCCGTCCGCAGACGTGGCTCTGGCATTCCTCTCAAGTGTGCAGCCCGTGATTGCGTCTTTGCAGTCTCGATGGCATGTGGAGGTGTGGGAGTGCTCTCCGTGCTGGGTTACAGAAAGGAAAGGCTGTTTTTTGGCAGAGAGCAGGAAAGTGTTTGCCAACCCCCTTCTGCAGGACTGGAGAGGATGGAGCTGCATGGCCCACAGCAGCCAGCTTGGCACTGGGAGCACCACCTAAGCACCAGCAGCTGCCCTTCCTGTGGAGGGCAGSTCCTGACCATGCAAGCCTGTCTGAGCCGGAGCTAGCATGGCAGAAAAATCACATCAGGAAACCTTGTCTCCTCCTTGGATCCCTTGCCGCCCAAGCCCAGGGGCCTTGCTGACTGTTTTTGCCTGATGGGACCCAATGATGAGGGAATGGCCACATTGTGGGGCTGTGGAAGAACCTCCCATGGAAGAATGAAGCCTGAGTATGTGAAAATGTTGCTATATTGGCTGAGGTGAGCCATTCCTGTAGGGAGCTGTGCAGTGCACGCTTCAGATTCTAGATCATGCACTCATTATAAAGTGCCCTCTCCGTGGTGTCCAGTGCAGAGGGTGCTCTGTGACAGTGGATGGCATAACTCTTTGTCACTAAGGAGAAGTTTTCAGTGGTTGGTATGAAGCTTTCCCTCTGTCACCTCTTCAGGTGTCTCTCCTATCTTTGCCAGGTCAGGAAGGGAGTTGGCTAGCTCTAAGGGACAAAGTTGGATCTTCTGCTGTAGTGGAAGGGCCCCATGACCACCTAAATGCATTTTGGGCTTGGAAAGAGGTAGCTGAATAAATAGATGAGACTCGGAGTGGGAAGGAGAGGAAGGAACTGTCAGTGGATAACCTGTGTTTCCCTTGGGAAAGCGCAGTGCAGTGTTTTTTTTTTTTTTTTTTTTTTTTTAAGTCAGAAGAGGAACAGAAATGGACCCTGAGGGAATGGAGACATCTGTCGTAAAGGCCAACCTTGCGAATAAAAAAATGTCTCCCACTGAGAGCATTTCTATGGGTAATCCTGGCCTCTTCTCCTAGTCTGGAACTGTGAGATCATGCAGATCTTCTGCCCTGCCCCGTGGCAGTGTGACCTGAAGGGCCTGTGATGAGGGGGGGAATCTACTTATAGATCACAAATCACCTTTGCTGCTGGGGCTCCTTGCAGATCTAGCATGAACCTGAAGATTGCCTGGCTTGCAAGAATCAGGAGATGTGGCTAGAGAATGAGTTAAAACTGGCTGAGAAGGGGAGGGGACATCGTGTACCCAGAAGGAAAGGATGATCAGGAAGTGGGACATGAGCATTGGGACTTGGAGTGGCCCTCAGAGAATGACTGACACAACCTCCCATATAGTCTTGTGCTGCTTACTATAAAGAGTAACTGGAGTTTTTACAGCCCTTACACAGCTGGTGTGATGCCTTGCCATTATCTTGAGAGGAGATGAAGTGCCAGTGACTGGATTGTTGGGGGTTCACTGTTGGTCCTCATGCAGTTTTCCCTCTTGAGCCTTATTTCTTAGATGGAGAGACTTTCTTAGAAGTTTGGGTCTATTGTGCTGCAGCCTGCACACAACTAGCTTGTGCGTGTTTAGGAAGGGGTGCAGGGGAAGATTTGTCAGACTTGTCTTAGCCTTCCTTATGGTCTTAATTCGTGTAACACACCATGGAGATGCAAAGCTATTGAGTGTTTTAATGTTGCTTCTTTCCTTTGCCTTCTCCCAGGTAAGTTCACTAATTGCATGCAGAGTCTTTCTATATCTCTTCTTTTCAAAAAAAGATAGCAATTTCTTCCATTTCAGCCTGCTGTCTGTTTCAAGGTGCTCTGAGATGCCATTTGGTATGAGGGTGAGATATTCAGAGAACACCTGGAGCTGTCCTGGACTAAGTCTCTGCACCAGCTTCCCTTCCAGGGCTGCCAAGGGGGAAAAAAGTTTATTGCTAGAAAAAGGAAAGAGAAGGCTGTTAGCAGTTATTTAGAAGATGGACTTTAAACATTCTGAATGAGCTGATTTCTCTTAATTGCAATGTAAAAGTGATTTGTACCGTGTTAAGCAGATAGGCCACTATTGATTGTTGTGCTCCCTCTGGATGTAGCGTTGCTTACAAGGTAACTCATAGTATTTTCTTGAAGTGTCCTACTGCATCTCTAGAGTTTTTGAATGGCTAACTCTGCCCCAACCGGTGGAGTCACTGGGCAAGTGTCCTGCACTTTAGTGTCCACTTGATATGCTTCCTTCTGGACAGATGAGGGTTAGGAGCATACTGATGTCTTCAAAGCAGGGATTTACTGGGTCTAACAAATGCAGACAGATGGTGAGTTAAAGCAATGCAATTGCTAAGCAGAACATGGCACTTGGCCCTTCAGCCTCTTCCCCTTTAGGGACAGGCATGGCACCCCTTTCTCCTCCTCAGGATGGGCACCAACAGGCTCCCCTGGGGCAGAGGGGAGACCATGGTTTGTACTTGAACAGCTGGGGGTTATCTGGAGCATGGAAGCTACCAGGGCTCACGATTGCCTCTTCTTCCTCACCCGCACGTGTTGATCTTCATGTCTTGGTGCCAGCATCTTGCTGCCTCATCCCTCTTTGCAGACTCCCCTTGTCTGCGGTGCACTGCAGTGCTGCCAGCTGGTGCTACCTCTTGTGGACCACAGTTCAGACATTGTAGCAATAGGGCTTAAATCCAGGATGCTCAACGCAGGCCTATGGGGCCTTTTATTTGGTCTTGCTATGTCAGCTCTACCCAGCTAATGACTTTGGTCTATAGCCACTTGTTAATATTTATCCTGCTGATGTATTCCCTTTATTCTTTTTTAAGTGAAGTGCACCTCACTGAAGCTTTTCTTGTCTCTTCTTTCCAAGGTGCAGTGTTTCTTACATTTTTTTTCCTAAGCAAGTAAGAAACTCTATATTCCCGCCTTCCCATTTTTATATTTCACTGATTCAGTGCCAATGTCCAAAGTCTGGGTTTTGGTCTTGGGTTCACAGTGGGTTTCAGTTGAGATGTTCCCCTGTGATGCTTGGTGTTCAGGGTGTCACACCTTGGTTAATCTGTTGTCTCGTCCCATCTCCTGCAGGTAAGGGCTTGTCAGTTATTTTGTGGCCATCAGGGCTGAAGAGYTGAAATAGAATAATACAATTATRGGACTGTCAAATGTGTTGAAACTGAAAACATTAGTGAGGCCCTCTCTGCCTGGCAAGATCCAAGAGGAAAACGTTTGTTTACAGTGRGAGTAGCCTTGGCTATGACAGCAGTAGAAGCTGCTAAGTTCTGAGAGCTGGACCTGTTTAGCCTGGAGAAGAGAAGACTGAGAGGGGAATCTTATAAATGTGTATAAGTATCTGAAGGAAGGTTGTCAAGGGGATGGGGCAGGACTCTTCTCAGTTGTCYCATGAGAGGGGAAAAGACAAGAGGCAACGGGCACAAACTTAAACACAGGARGTTCCACCTGAAAATGAGGAATTTCTTTACTGTGAGGGTGACAGAGCACTGGAACAGGTTGCCCAGGGAGGTTGTGGAGTCTTCTTCTCTGGAGATTCAAAACCTGCCTGGATGCAATCCTGTCTAGCATGTTCTAGGTGATTCTGCTTGAGCAGGGGGGTTGGACTAAATGATCTCCAGAGGTCCCTTCCAACCTTACCCATTCTCTAATTCTGTGATTCTGTAAGTTGTTGAAATTGAAATTTGGGGAATTCTTCTTTCCTAAATTCTGGATAGAATGTCAAAACTTTCTTCTGCTATGGATGGGGTACAAAATCCTGGAGATGCCTGTGGGACAGGTGCTTGCAAGCAGTCTGTATAAGCTGTAGGCAGTGGAGCACATCAGGCCACCTTTGTGGTGTCCATGGTGGGCCAAGGTCTTGAGTAGGTCAGCTGCTCATCCTGCAGGAGAAGCAGCAGGTGCTTTCCACTTTGGTTTGCTGCGCAGATGTGCAAGTGGCCTAACAAAAATGCTGTTTATTCACCTGTGCATTGTGAAGCTACTCATGGTCTGTATCATAAGCATGACCTGAATGTACTATATGTGCACTAGAAAGAGTGGATGACAAACCCAGTTGTCCCTTGTGTTTTGTTATCACTTCCTAGATTTCGTGACTGTGTGTTTTATTTGTTTTTCTGGCTTAATGTTCCACCTTTCCTAACTTCTCATCTTTTCTTTCYGATCTGACTTCATTCCTTATATTGATTACTTCAGAGAGGAATTTGCCTCTTTCTTAGAAAAAAATCTATGTCTTATCTCAGATTTTTGTCTTTTTATTGGATTCCTTGATGAGTTTTAATTTGAAGCAGAAGCATTGTCTGAACAGCATTTTTCTATTTTCAGGGCAATAGGGTCTGGTCATGTCAAAATGCTGAAGTTAAAATATGTGAACGAATAGAAAAAGATTGTCTTCCTCTGGGGTATAGCTCTCTGGTGTCTTCTTTGCCATGGCATCGCACAGACCCTCGTGCTCCCCTCTCTTATATGGAAATCCCAGTTGTGCTTCTGCATAAATCCACATTGTATGGGACAAGGGAGTTTTGTGTGAAAAGTCAYGTACACATCAGAAGGCATGTGAGCAGTGCAAGCTTGACAGCTATGCCTAAGGGTGAAAGTCTTCTCTTATTTAAGTTATGAATTTGCTTAGGGCAACAAGCTTGTATGAAAGCTTTGAGGATATCACAAGGACTCCAGAGGGGTCAGAAACCTGTTATAGAAGAAATTCATCATTTTTGGTGTGATGCAGCACCTGGGACTCAGGTCCTTCAAATATCCCTTGGGAGCAGCGGTACAACCAAGCAAGCTTGTGTCCCAACAGGTAGRTWTCAGCACCAGCAGGGCTGTGGGCWCTGCAGCAGCTCTGAGCCCTGCAGYCCCCTCCAGGAGGCAGTTGCACAGCCCAAGCAGGTCACTAAAGATAAAGTTGTCCTTGGACTCTGCTCTCCTGGGACCTTCAGAGGGGCTATGTCCAAGCCTCCAGGGCTGTGGGGATTGGGAAGGGGAAGGTGTTTCTTGTACTCCTTTGGATGCTTTTCTTTAGATAATACCTAATTTACTGTGTGTGTTTCTAGTGAACCACTCTGAGGATCCTGTTCCAAGCCTCTAACCCCTCCTTATATCTCTGCATATAGATAAGAAGTAAGATTTTCCCAAAGGATGAGAAATTGTTCAAGGAGAGTRGAGATTTGGAGGAATTTTTGCATCAGTAATTTGTAGCATCTCAGAGCTTTAATCCTGAAACAGATGCCTGTGCTGGACCAGTGCAAGCATTGTGTGACCCATGTCTGCTCCAAGGGGAATACAATGGGTATGGGCTAGAGACGGGATAACAGCATTTGTTTATAATGACTTTGGAAAGGGTGAGCTGATGTTTAAGCATGTTGAACATGTGTTAGGTGGTTGTAAGAACACTAGTAGATGGTGTCCTAGATGGCTATAAACTGCTTGCAAGTATGTCTTTATCTATTGGACTATGGCAGCTATCCATGTATTAGTTTCCTTTCATTTAGTCTCACGTAAAGGATTTAGGATGTGTCTTTAATACAGACTGTGAAAGACCTTCCCCCCCCCCCCCAGTTTTATTAGGTATCACTGAGTTTAAGAACAGCTTTAGTTCATTCTGGAAAGCTAGTAGAGAAACAACTGGTCAAATAATAGGAAACAGCAGTTATTTTATCTATTGAGCAAGAACATGAAACATTTATTAGCAGTTCGTGGACCTATACAGATGCACTGACCGTGTCTGTTAAGGCAAAGTCATTGACTGTGTTGGTGAATTTTAGACCCATTCCATCTGGAAGGAGAGATCACATCACATCTACCAGGGTCCTCRTTGCAGGGAGATTAATGCTACCGATCCAGACCTGTTAGAGGGTTAATGTCGTTTYGTTCAGTTAAAGCTTACTGTTAGATTAAATAAAAATGTTGGAATTTTAGTGAGTCTCTGGAAGGTGCCAGAAAGAGGGAACTGCCGCAGAACTCTGCAGGCTGAACCCTACAGGATCCCGTAAAGAAATACTGCTGAAAGTAGGAGTGAAATTACCACCCTGTTGAGGTCAATGGCAAAACTCTCGCAGAGTCTGGGGCCAAGAATTTGCTCTAATGATTTATTTGCTTGTGTATACTAACCTGTTATCAACTTTAAAAAACATACACTTTGAAGGACACACAGCTAATGTTTACAAAAAAAAGGGGGGGATGTTTTTGTGGAGTACTGGGAAAAGCAAGCACAGAGCATAGCCTAGAGAGTTTTTAATGTGCAATTTGCATTGTGAAAAAAGGACCCCCCTGTTCATTTTACCTTCTGAGAGAACATATATTTAAACCAAAATGCTGAGAACACAGGCTTGAAAAATCCTTGAAAAAAGCTTTTTCAGATTTTTTTTTTTTTTTTGGTTTTGTTTTCCCCTAACCTGCTGGAAACTCCTGTTGATGAAAAAGTTCAGACTGAATTGTTATTGGAGCAAAGTAAATTGTGTCTAAGAATTAAGAGACGCTATTTCAGCCCTGTAAGAGTCATTTCAGATACCTCCTTGTTGGAAGGATCAATTGCAATTTTGATACAAGAAACCATCAAGGAAAGGATTTGATGACCATAAAAATAAAACCTTGGCAATTTGTGGTGGGAAAAGTGGCGAAGGCTCTGCACAAGGCTTTGTTACCTGAACCCTTGTAGAGGAAGTTGTTAGTATCCATACAGAACGGATCAGATTTTTGCAGTTGTGTACTCCTGTTTACTCATCAAAGGTATGTCTCATGTACAGCTGTGAATGTCACTTCAGCCAGTGAAGCCCACTGCCCTGTATTTTAAAAAGTGAAAGCTTTTTTCATGTGAGTCATCCTGTTCTCTGCAAAGGGACTGTGCACGTGTGCGAGCATTCATATTTGAAAGATCGTAGCAGTCTCCTTTGAGGAGCTGCGCCTGATCTCAGCATTGAGAATTTGGAGAAACCTTTTCCTAGATAAAGATCCTGTCTTTCAAATGTGGAAGGGTAAAAGAACAAAAGCATGAAACCTTATCTCTTTTTTTTCCCTCATCAATCTCCTTGACATTATGAGAGTTTTCTGATCGGTTCTTTTTGTCATGTAATGTTAATACCATTAAGTCTACTTTGGCAAGAAAAGTTACACATAATTAATCTGGAAATCAGAAAAGTTGATGTGATTTTTATGCAAAAGTATTTTTAGCTAAAAAAGGTAATGCTCTGGTGTGGCAGCACTGCAGATAGGACTTCCTCACCTCTGGGTGGACAGGAGCAGAAGRAGGATGTCCTCCTCTGGTTTATTCCTTCCAGTGGTGCTAGAGGTCCCTTGCCAGTACCAGTTACCCCCTGCACTGACCACAGAGCAAAGTGTATGTCCTAAGTGCTGCCAGCCAGAAGTGGGGCTGAATGCAACCAGTAAGAAATGGGGGACAAGGTGGAATAAGGTTAGGAGTAGGCAAGTGCTTCTTAATACATGCAAAGCAAGTTGGTTGAGCCAGGTGAAAGTATTTTTAAACCTCCACCTCCATCCACTGCTCTTTTTTAAAACCTTACCTCCATTAGAGTTGTTATTATTTTGATGCAAAATGCATTAAAAAGAAAAAGCCCAAACCTTATCCTGACTGATTTGTTCCCAGAAAGATGTTTAATTTTGTATGTATAATTGAAAGGAGCTAAATATAGCTGTATTAATATTAATAAGCCTTCTGTTGGAGTCAATACAAGAGTTGCTGTTCAAGGCAATTAAGCTTTACCTTTTCACATCTAGGATTTCAGTGTTTAGAGATGACATTAGTTGTGTGATCTGCATCTAAGAGAGAATAAACTAAAAGCATGCCATTGTCTGTCCAGTATGATACTCTATATATTTAATGCTGTTTGCTGACAGGCAGTTTGTCTCCAGCAAGGGTGATCTCTCAGAAGTGGGATTGCAGTTTTATTAAAGGAAAAATCAGATCCAAGCAGGAAAGTGTAGAGTATTTGTGCACAATGCATGCGCATTCTTGCATAACTTCTATGTGTGTATCTCAGAGAAAGAAAATGCATTTGCTTCATGGAGCTGTTATTTGTAGCTGTGTAAGCCCCCAAACCAAAATGAGTAATTTCAGTAGAGTGAAGTTCTGCAGCCAGTTGTAGGAGGACTGTCCCAACAAGAGATGCCTGTTCTGTGTCTTTGGAGGAACCAAGTGACTAGAGTATCTTCTTGCTGCATTCAGAAGGTGGGCATCTCCCACTCTGCATCATTAGCTGCTGAGGACAAAGGGAAGTGATTACGGTGGCCCTTCATGTGCACTGTTCTTCACACCATCTCCCTCCTGGAGTTGAACACGAGAAACATGACTGTCATTAGTTTGTGTGAAGAGGCACATGGGGCAGAGTGCTCTTTGCACCCTTTTCCTGGGCCCACCCTTTCATCTGAGGCACTAGTCACAACCTTCACGCCATTAAAGCACTGCAAAGCACAGGGAAAGCAAATCCTGTCCAGAGATCTGAGCTGCTGTAGGGAGCGTATGCATGGGGATTTAGGTCGAGGCTTTAAAGATGAAAACAAGTCAGTTTGTATTAATAACAAAGGCAAAATGATGATGCACTTGATTTCTAAAGCACTCCCTTTCAAGAGAAGGGTATCACTAGGATAACATGACAGGAGTGCTGGCAGTGGTTAAGTTGCCCTGCATTGCTGCTTTTTGGAAGTAGCAGATCCTCACTGTTCCACTTAACAAAGAAGCTGTTAGATACTATAAAATCTCTCCCTGATAAGGACTGTTTGAATCCTGCCTTTCCACTAAATTGTGTCAGATTTTACTTTCTTCCATCTGGACACTAATAACTGTCTTTGAGAAGGAGCACTTGCGTAAGGAGCTGCAATCACTGGTCCTTGGCACCCTCTAGGAGCAAGGATTAACCTGGGCTGCTGTTATCCCTCCCCTAGGGCAGGGGGTCAATGCCAGCGCTGCGAAAAACAGCTCCCAAACCTTAGAGGGAGCTTGACTCTGCTGGGGTGAGCTTGGGCTTGCTTGTTTTCCTAGGACAGAAGAGTCCCATAAATTTTGAAGCTTTGAGTAGGTCTTTCTCTAACACATTAGATGTTTTGGTTACTGGAAGCCCTTTACTCCCCTGGAGTAAGCATCCAAGGAAGGAGGGAAGAATTTTCAGTGGCTTTCATTTGTTTTTTGCTGTTGAACCTCAACATCATCTTAAACAGGGAAGGATAAGATGAAATCAAATGGCAATCCCTGCAGTGGTAGAGATGGTGACCATACTCCCAGAGGATGTAAATGAGTTTTGAACTCCAAATGGTCCTTCTGAAGTCAGCCTTGGCTCTGTGGATTTACGCCAGGTGACCCTGACCCCAGCAAACTCATATTTCCTATTATAGATGACAACATCCTTGGAAAAAAGCTGTTGACTTGACAGCAAAGGATTGTTCCCTGGTACACTTGAGGGCTAGCCAACACTGGGCTGAGTCCCACCTAGTCTGTATTCATTGAACAAGGGCAAGCCAAGCTATATATTAAGGAACAAGGAAATTGCACAAGTTAAATTCAAAAAAAGTCATTTAGCTAAAGCAGCATAAGCCCCCATGAATATTTATCTGATGTTATGGAGGCATGTTGGACTCCCACCTACTTTATTAAATTGATTTTCAATAAAAATGCCTGTGGAAGACATTTGATTAATGGCTGGTGGGATGCTATAATTAACATGAAGTCTAGAGTCAGCAAGAACTGTCCRCTGAGCTCGCGTGTTCCTGCTGGAGACTGGGCTAAGAAAGTGTTTAAAAACTTTCTCTGAGGTATGGCAGCAATGTTCATTCACTTGGTTTCCCTGGTGAGGTGAGCATGAACTGCTCCCTTGTCATTTTTTGGTTGGTGTGTGGTTTTATCAAAGCTGAGAAGAAGGCCTGGCATGGCTTTGGGGCTGGTGTGACTTTTGGTACCAGGACTTTCTGTCTTTTCTGTGCTTTCACACGTGTCTGGAAGGCTACACCTGGGAACTGAGCAAAGCACACAGCTTTAATGATGGTGCAGGGTTTGTCTGAGGCTCCCTGGGTCTTTGCATTTAAATGCACCTGGGATGAGCTCCATCAGCCTCTGGATTCACTCAGTTCCCAGCAATTTGCCTGGTTGGATTTATCTCCTGAAGGGAAGGCACTTTGAAGCTCTAGTCTCACAGCTCCATTAAAAAGCTCTAGTGTGGTTTCCTGTCAGGCCAGGGCTGTGTCCCTGCAGTGAGCAGCCTGGAAGCTCTCGAAAGAGCTGAGTGCAGCACAGCCGAGGCTCACGTGAGCCACGGTACCCAGGGCCCTGCCATGTATGACTGAGCCTGGGGAGCATTGGAGCACCTTGCATGCGGGGGGCAAACCCCGCTGAGCATTTCCCAGCGAGATCAGGGCTGCCTGTGAGTCCAGTTGGCAGGGAACAACCCCAGGCACGTTAGCAGATGTGCCTTTGCATGCATCCATCTCCATAAGGTCAGAGAGGTAGTGGAAGGTGAGCAGCACTGCCCCGGGGGTTCTCCTGGCACTGGTGATACCCCCCACCTCGAGTAATGTCTTTTCCCAGTCCTGGAGCCCTGGCACCCCATCAGTCACTGCACTTGTGCCCGGAGGAGGCAGCAGCCAGGTTGTGGGGCAACTGCCGGGCTTGTCCAGGTCCCCTCGCATGGGGCCTGGAGCTGATGTATCTGTGCTGGCAGGGAGCRCGCTGAGTCAGACGGTTCTTCTCTCGCTGCGGTCACACTGCCAGGGAGCTGGGCTGAGACTGGACATGGCATGGGGAGTGATAGGGACAGATATGTGAAGGGAAAAGATCAGATGCTGGCTAATATTAATGTGGTAGAAGAAAATAGAGAGGTCTAGTTGAAAACAGAAGCTGAGAAAAGGTGGCTTGGCAGCCAGCATATTTCTGGAGACAGCTTTCTCCTCAGCAGGCTGTGGATTGGTTAGGAAACCTGTCAATAAAGCATGCTTCCATTCACTTTCTCTAATAAATATATATTTAAGAGAGAGATTTCTTGAAAACTTCTGCTAGGAGATGTCTATTTCTGAAGAGATGGGATGGAAAATGACATCCCAAATGGAAGCAGAGAGTTGCTATGGGAACTGGAACGCTTTGAATGCATGTCTCTAAAACAAGAAAACATCCCCAGCAGAGGAAATTAAAAATTGCATCTGGAGGTATCTGCCTTCTGCGCCTCTCTGATGGGAGATCAGAGCATTATGCAGCATATCATAATTCATGTAGTAGGCAGAACTGAAAATCTGGTATTTATTGCCCTGCATTACAGTGATAAACAAAGAGCCTCGCTGTCCGCAGGACAGATGATGCTATTGTCTGAGAAGTGCTGTGGAGTGCAAGATTTARAGTCAAACTGGAGTTCCCTCTAAAAGGGTTTTTGCTCACTTGAGATAAAACAACAGCCCAAGCACACAAATAAGCTTGTCTCGCAGCGTTTGGATTACCTGGCTATTCCTAACAGATGCAGGTGTCCTGCCCTGTTTGCTAGCGAAGGGCTTCCCTAGGAGGGACAGGGGAGCCAGAGGAGGGAGGAGTGCRACACAAGGGTCTAGCACATGTCTGGGGTTTTACCTTGCATTTTAGAGAGTCTCTGTTCATTCCTGCAGCTCCAGGACAGAAATCAAAGGATGAGTTATCCCAGTGCGAGGGAAGGGGAGGATGTCGAAGTCTGGACCAGGCAGGCGCTCTCTAGCATATTCCCTGGGGCAGGGGCACGTGGGCAAGGCAGACAGAGATGGCTCTAGGAGCTGGGTTGGTCCAGACTGGTCAGGGCTGCAAAGAGTGTGCGAGAACCTGCCATGCTGCCCAGCGAGACTCCAGCATCAGACGAAGTGCGAAACTGGCCGTTGCAAGGCCATGCGAGTTGGAGGAATTTATTTGCATGATGTGTTGGCATTGCTGAAATCTGAATGAGCAGTGACCATGCAGACCAATGACCTGTGTATCGCAGGGGAAAGAGTTCACTATAGACCTTGGCTCTGTGCACAGCTCAGCAGTCAAAAAGGCAAAGAAAACCCTGGGGTTCACGAGGAAGGGAAAACATCTGTTTGCCATTGCCCGTGGAAGGGATGAAGGATGCCAGAAGTGTCAGCAGTGGCACAGAGTTTCCAGAGCTGATTAAGTTCCCCTGCTGAAGGAAATGCCAGCCAGGAGCTAAAGGAGGTGATAAGGGAACTACAGTGCTCCCAGCAATGGTTTTCTTGTATCTTCATCTCGGTAACTGGCGTTGGTCTCAGGAGACAGGCTTACGAATTAGACAGGCTCCTGCTCTCAGCTCAACAGCAAGCTGTGTGAGAATTTTTTTTCTAGTTTGGGTGGGTTTTTTATTTGTTTTTGTTTTGTTCTGTTTTTCACACTACAGTCCACCATGCAGTTTGGCAATCCGCAGCCTGCGGAGCAGCTTGGAACAAGAACCATGCCCAAGATGCATGGGAAGGCAGGGCTGAGGCCGAAAGGCCTATGGGGAAACTGAGGCATGACAGAATTGCCTTGCACATGCAGTGCAGATCAGCACTGATGGTGAGGCTGGAGCCYGGAGCTCAGCCTGCAATCCGCACGCCCTAGTGCTTTTGTTTGTCTCTCTCCCCTATGATGAGACATGCAATGCAGTGTGTCTCTCTATCTGACTTGTGTTCCGTGCTTCCTCTCTAGCTTTCCTGTCGTTTCTTATGTATCAGTAATTCTTAGGTTAGAAATACAAGTTCTGTATTGRCTCTTGTTATCTTTCTTCCTGGGGATCTGCATTAAGTTCTGATGAATTGCAGAGCAYGATAAATGCTTTACAAATGCTGAAAGTTTTACTGGCAGTGATCTGAAGCTTTTTGCAGCTCCTATTCAGCCAGGTAAGTGGCCTATCGAGACTTCAGAGGTGATGTTTTGTGCAACAGAAAAACTTGCTGAGAATGAGTTAAGAAAGCTTCAGTGTTTTTAGGAAAGGGATTGTGTAATAACCTGCTGGGACCAGTGTTCCTGCTCCTTGATGGAGGTGCTTCAGAAATGCATGATGTTTATGCAGGTTTTGAGTAAGCATGGTCTAATGATTGAGTCTTTCTCAGCTGAGGTGTATATAATGTGAATGGAAACAGTAAAGTCTGATTTGTTCTGATGTCTTACCTCTATTCTGTATTTGTGACTCCAGCCAAAGTGTTGGGGCATGTTCTTCCTTGAGGGTGCTCTTCACCAAGATCCTGTGATGGGGTCACTAGGAATATCACCACTGACTCTTACTGAAGGAAATAAAATTAACATGGGATTATAGAAGGAGCCCCAAACTAAAACACAAGATGTTTTGCAAGAAATATGGAAAATTTCAGGTGCAGTTTGCCTAAAGCTAAATTATCAGTCTGGSTTCTTCGCCCACACCTCATTACTTCCGTTGTACATGTAGGCACCCTGCAGGACTGTGCTCAGCAAAAATGTCCTGGCTTCGTTAGCGCCCGCAGCCGTTTGTACAAATTGGTAATGCAGTGTTGTCCGTACACTCTTCCCCAGTCCACTGGGATTGGCAGGGATTCCCTTCCCCAAATGTCTCTAGCTTAACAATCAAGGACAGACTTTAATACTGAATATTTTAAATTGTGTGTGCTAATTTATATTCACACATTTTCTCATTGTATTTATAATATATAATAAACATGTTTATGTAACATCTCTTTTCCATTACCACAAGGTCTCAAAGCCCTGCAGACGCTCAGAAAGCATGCTCATACATACATATTCCTCTTCTGTCTTCATAGCATCTGAGGATGTCCTAAGTCCTTAAAATAGTAACTACAGTAGCTTTGTTCATTCTTCCTTTTCTGTCAGCAGCAAAAATAGCTCAGCTAATTTGTAGTCTCTGTAGACTGTGATTGTGAGAATGAGAGGTGTGTGTAATGCCTACATGACTGCGCATCCTCTCACACTTGCTTCTTTTGCCTCTCTCTTCTGTTCCATCTAAACTTTGTTTATTGATGATCTGCACCATATCCTGATTTTAACCTCTGGGTACATATTGAATGTCACTCATTTCCCTTAACACGGTAATAAGAACATATGCATATGCATGTCTGCACAGAGCAAAGAGGGAAAGCTAAGTTAAACTACTTGAGCTATRTAAGTCTTGTGGTAGCTTTTTTGCCTGTGCTCCTGAAGGAGTGAGGCTTATCATGTCTGTCTTTCTGCCTTTGCTCTTCTCAAAGATTTTAAGTTCCTGCAAGATCTGTGAAATTATGCAGCTGAGTAAGAAAAGACCCGAAGTAGAGCGAGGTTGCTGTATGGTTCAGTTTTACATATCAGAATCACCACGTAAGAGGTACCAATTTACAGGAAAGTCAGCTTTGCTGGCTCTGCTGCGATGGAGCAACAGCTCTCCTAGGCTGTGTTCCACAGACTAGAGCCTCTGTCTTGCCAGCATCCCCCACTTTTGGTAAACCTTGATAAAAACCCTTTCTCACGTATGGGAGGGTGTGAAATCCCCATAGCACATTCTATAGAAGCATATGGACCTGCAAACAGGACCTGGTAAGTCTGGACTCCCCTGACGCTTACTTGTGAAGACAAAGGGGCGGTGTAGTGCACTTCGTGTGGCTGTACAGAGGGTTCAGACCAGGAATCCAAGCTACCCTATGGTATTATTTGTGTGAAACACCTAGGAAGGAGGCACTGTTTCTCACGCAAAATGGATAAGCAGGTGCCCTGCGCCCCTATTAATGCTGTACTGGAACTCTGGCTCACTGCTCATATGAATGTAAGTCATCATTTGACTCATCTACATTTGTCAGTAGTTAAGCTTTGATCCAAACTCTGCCGCCAGCATAACTTTGGCATGGAGAGATCTGTGACCTGGGTCAGAGCCATGAACCCATGTATAGTGCATTTGAAGTCTGCTTAGTGATTTCCTATCCAAGAGCAGAGCAGAGCAGATCTTTCCTTACTTAACTCGAGGAACTTGTTCCCCAGGTGGCAGAAGGGACCACCTGGGAATTAGACATCCATCCAGGAGCTATATTGTCCTGTAAATCCTAGACTAGCCATGCCCAAGCACTAGTTAGGTTACTTCTTGGTCCTACATCTAGTTCTGGTGGAGGACACTGGATAGAGCTCAGTTAGAAAACTTTGTATGCTGCATTCTGTATATGACAGGGAATAAATCTCTTCATTGCATCAGCTCTCCTGTGGCCCTGCTAAGCAAGAGAGCCAGGGCAGCAGGCTTTCTCTTTGACGGATTTGACAGATACCATTTCACTTCATCTGGGCTGAAAAATTAATGGCACGTAATTGTAGAACATGCTGATATCTCTCATAGCGTGTAACTGATTTCATTGTCGGTGATCTCTTGAGACACCTCCTGAAATTCTTTTTAACTTCTTGCTCCTCTTCTGCTGAAATCTCCAAATTGTGAGGAGAAAGGAGAGAGAGCACAGCTTAAAGTTGTAACACATGCATATCTGTGTTTACAGACTTGATCATTCTCTCCAGTCTGGCTGGAGGACATACAATTCTAGACACTGATGTGCCATCACACCAGAGAGAAGGTAGTGATTAATCATTGCAGCTCACAGTGTAGCTTCTTGGGAGCTGGCTGTACTGTAATAATGTTGGCAGTCCAAGGGGATTCTTCCAACAGCCATGGGTGATAAGCTAACCTCTGTGAGAAGATGTCTGGGCACGCCAGGGTTGGAGGGACAGGCCTGATTTTTTTTTTTTTCCCTAAGAGCAGCAGATAGCCTTGTTTCCTGTGTAAATGTGATGCCTTTTTGATCGTAAGTCCTCAGAAGTCGCTGGAAGCATTAACTGGGGGAAGGGGTCAGATCCATTATACAAGCTGATTTATTTCAGCTCTATTAGTGACGTAGGTGACTTCTTCTAGAAACTAGCAAATAGCCACCAAGCAATACTGCATCAGACAAATAGTTCATGATACATAGGCAGAGTTACCAAAGGCCTCATTTGTGATCCCCTGGAGGCTTTTATTCTCCCTTACTTTTGCTGAGACAAGACATTTATTTCAAACGCTTATATTGTTTCCTTCCTTGCTGCGTGATCAATTCTGCAGGGTACAAATTTCCCAGTGCACAGCCCTCAGCTGACCCCACTTTGCAGTGTATGTGCATCCTGTCATCTTTAASCCTAGTGTCCTGCTTGCCCTTAACAGGTGGGAGCTGGGAAGCTAAGGCCAGCTCTCATCCTTGGGACCCTGGTCACCCTCCACTCCCTCTGCACTCAGCAGAGAGAGTGGGATATGACCAGAGAGAAACTGAGTTCTGGCGCCCTGGAGTCTTCTCCCTCCACAGGCAACATGGGGGCCTGAGGTGCCTCTGTTGTGTCTCTCAGTCCTTCTACCCATGTAATGCTTCCTGAAGGCCTGTTGGTGTCACGCAGGTCAGAGAATTGAGCCTCACTGCCATTTGCTCTGTGTGGCCAATGATGAACTGGGCCAGCTGCCACACACTGGCTATGTGAACTGCCTGAAGGCATGGAGCTCTGCAGGTTRGCTGGGTGGTGTGCAACCAGAAGCCTTCGCTGTGTGCTGTTTCAGCTGGTTCCATTCTACATAACATCTCCTACAATGGTGAGCTGGTGAGTAGACCTGCCCTGCCTACTTCTCTGTATCCTTCTGCTCCTCTGGTCCTTTCATGGTRTGGCCTTTCATGGCAGACCACATGTGGCACCACAGATAAAGTCATGCTGCCACTTCGATGGCATGATTAGTCACAAAGTACTGCCATGTCTGTGTTTTTTGTGCAGGCAGTTATAATTGGTTCCCAGGCAGGGGACTTTGAAGGCTGCTGGCTTGACCAAAACAATCCACGTATACTCTAGATTATTTTTCTTGCATACCTGTTCACACTGCAGTCCATTTGGGGGAAATAAATGCAGGCTGAACTTGTCAAAGCTGGGTGAGTCTCTGTGATGTGAGACTGTTTTTTGCTTCTAAACAAGTAGTTTCACATTCAGGGATGTTGAGGCTCTAAAGCAGCCTATTGATATCTGAAAATGCTTACTTTGCTTCTAACTTCAGGGCTGGGAGTTTGAAGATGTTGACTGTGACCTTTGTGTGTGTTGGTTTCTCATCTGGGGTATAGGGACGTGTGCCCTCTTGGGAAAGTGGTTGGAGGGATTGCAACGGAAGGACCTGTTAAACAATTATTTGTTTTAATTAGTGGGCTGCGTTCATGGATCTCTGTCCTGCCACTGTCTGTGTGAGGTCACTGACTGGCAAGCAATGGTTGCTGATCAGGACAGACACACAGCTGCGCCTGTCTGAAGTGGCTTGTGATGTTGTTCCCTCCTTGAGCCTACAGACTGCCCTGCAATGTGGCATTGCATCCAGAGTGTCTTCCTGCTCTGCTGCTTGTGTGGGTTAGGAAGCAGTTTAATTACCCTGCGTTTCTCTGCTAAATGCAGAGGGCAAGTAGGGTGAATTGAAACCCATGATCCCCTGCTAACATACACTAAGGAAATGGCTCACAGATTCCCATGAATTGTGGTGCTGAATTAATTCCCAGACAGATTTCCTCGCAGGGTCCTGTGACTGATCTGAATGCTTTTCCCCTTGTCCATGCCTGCTTGCTAACCTACGTTCTTCTCTCGCAGCATGAGCTGGAAAGAGAGAGGAGCTCTGGAACACGCTGTGGTTGTTACCATGGGCACACAGGGCAAGAGCAGAAAAGATTCCCCAAATTAAAACTGATTGAGGGGAGGGAAGGTTCAGCCTTGAGAGCTGAGCTCTCTGAGCTTCAGCTCTGCTTTCACTTTTGTAGATGCTGGCTTGATGTTAGAGGAAATACCGTTTGTTTGCTTTTATTTTTCCTCTCTGTTTCTCACCCTTTCTCTCCAAGACGTGTGCACTACCTCTGTTTGCAGGATGCTTGGTGAAAAAGTTACTCCCTGGTGCAGTTGGGATGCTCCTGGAGTTATCAGTAGTTCATGCCAGTTCATGGGCTTAGATGGCTGGAGCTCCATGAGTCCGTGTCCTCTAGGGTYAGCTTTATCCTCTAGTCTGGACAAACCTGGGAGGCATTAGCAGCATTGTAATAGTATTTGCTGAAATGATTCCTTCTGTGCTGCTATTCCTTAGCTCTCTGGCAGAAAATACAAAAAAAAAAACATACATGGGAGAGTCTCACTGGCCCCTCAGTGGGAGGACAGCAGTGAAGGCAACGTACCGGATTTATTGTGTGCAGCAATGGTGTAGGAAATGGCGTATCTCCCTTCCTGAAGCTCTCGTACAGGGCAAGGGAGGGTCTGGGGGAAGGCAAGGCTCCCGTCGCCTCTGTGCACCCATCCTCTCCCCACACTGCAGTGGCAGGCCCAGGGCCAAAATGACTTTGAGTGCCCTATGCCAAATCATCTGGAGACAGGTCCTCCCTTCTCCAATGCCTTTGGTAGTGGTGGATTGCTTTCTTATTATTGAAAGGAGATTTGCAGGTCTRGCCTTTGGACGGTGGTTGGTCTGGGTGACTTGACTGGCCGGGCTGTTGGTCACAGCTTCCCGGTGCCGTGGTAAACTACTGCCTGAAAGGAAAGGAAAGRTGAAAGGAAAAGGAGGAGATGGCAAAAGCAGCAGCACTGGTGAAATGGGATTGACTTGTCAGAGCGAGAGAGGAGGGATCTGAGGGTGGAGTTTCTTGGCTGGGGTCTGTAGTGCCTCCTGTGAAGGAAGAGCACTGCCTCATGTTTCCCGTGTGCTGTGTAGTGCCATCTCGGCTCCAGGAAAGCTCTGACACGCTCGTCGGAGATTGCTCTCCTGAGGCTGCAGCAAAGGTCGCAGAAGGAAGAGATGTTTCTATTCTTCTTTTGTTCCAGAGGCTAAAATTGGAAGGAAATTAAATCCACACAGTGAGGGGCTGAGAAAATGAAGAACGAGACACTCRGAAAGCTTCTGTGTGCAGCTGCAAAAATTACCTTCTGCTGCTTATTAATTAGCATGGCAAGGGCTTGAAAGAAGGCAGGAGCTGGAAGTTGGTAATACAAACTCCTCTTCCTGTGTTTCTCCTCCTGGGGATGCTGAGTTAGTTGTAAAGCACCATCCTGTGCCATGTGCTTGCTCTGGGTTATATGACACAGCAACAGCCCAATGGCTGTTTGCAGGGGTGCTGTGTCAGGCTGTTACCCACGTGGCATGGCCCTCCTCCAGCACCACTAGTAAGAGAGCCCAGGTCAGGGTCCTTCCTGGGCGATGCTCATGTGCTTAGGGGAAGATCAGACAGATACTTGGAAGAGGGTCACTGAGAGCAGAAGGATCTCATTAAGCTGAGAAACTCTTGAGCTGAGACTAATCCCAGCCTGGAGAACGCTAAGGGGTGAAATCAGCCTGTTCTGCATTTTAGGTTGTGGCTGTGATTGGAGACATGATATTGGGCAAGTTGAAGCCCTTCTGTGAATCAGTAAAACTGTGCTTATCTCCAGAGACTAGCCCTGACACAGACTTTGGGTTCGTACTGAAGTGCAACAGAACCTGAACAGCACTGTCCAGCTTTCTAGTTTCTTCTGGGCCTTTATATTGGGAACTCCAGTACAGTCAGGCTTGTCACCCTCTGTGAGACAACCACAGTCTCACCTGGCWCTTCCCTCCATAAGTTGCTTCAGCTCACGCTGGCCATCTCACACAGTACCCAGGCTTGAGGACAGCCTTGGCCTGGTGCCTTTCTCATGGGCTTGCCTCTGCCCAGTTCTGCCTGAGCCCCTCAAGAGCATGGCCTCAGCCGCTCTTCGGTGCAGGGTGGGGGCCTCTGCCAGCCCTGCCAGGACCCAGGGGTGCTAGCATGGGGACAAGGCAGGCCAAGATCTCATAGGTCCCAGCTCAGGAGAGGGCTGAGTGGGACCACCGCTGCTCAAAGCACACACTCAGAGAGATTTCTGTCCCCTAGCGTATCCAACTTATCTATGAGATAAGACTAGGTAGCCTCTCCAACGTCAGCATGGTTGCCAGGAATCCCCTGGTTTTGTCCCTTTTAATAGCATGCATCATTTGGGAACCTCCAGTGCAAGACAGCAGACACATCATTTCTGCTTGGTTACGGCATAGCCTCTGGGAACCCCATCTGGGAAACGTGACTGTGCTCAGTACATCCACAAACCTCAAGAGCTGAAACACAACCGGCCGCGTAGATTATATTATGGCTAAGATTCTTAAATAAACAGCACTTGATGAGTGCAGCGGGATGTTTAATAAGAGCCTTCTCATCCTCCCGTGCCCCCCGCCTCCTGTAATCACTTGCAGAGGCAGCCCTGCAATCGGCAGCCAGAGTGAGGAGAGGAGAGAGGCAGGGTRATTTGTATTCCAGCTCTGCCACTGCTCCTAGTGCTTCCAAGAAGCAAGTAAAAATAGCACTCAGTCATTTTGTAAATAATAGCTATCTCCTAGCTGGCCCAGGGAGTCATGAGCACTTAAAAGGGAGATTGCAGGAACCRGAGGGATGTCTGCCTCTCTGTTGTGCAAAGGGCTGCAGGCAGCCAGCACCCAGGAGGAAGGGGCACTGGGACGTGGAGGAGCCGCTCGCAGCAGCGGAGGCAAGGGGAGAGAGAGCAAGTCTGCAGCCTTCTCTGTGAGGCATATCCCCAGATGCTGTGAGATGGAAACCCCAAAGCAGCCTGGCAGCTGCTGCTGCTTTACACCTTCTGCGAGTGAAACAGAGGCAACTGGTCTGCTTGCACTGGAGTCAGGGCAGCAGGATTTGGCCCTCCACACAGCACTAATAGGGACATTTATTGCCTGTACAAGCAGCCAGATCTGGCGTAGCAAATTCTTGGAGAGGAAGGGTAGCTTTTAAAGAGCAGGCAGGTGTAGAGAGTGCCATGGTAACACTGGGGAATGGATGTTACAGCCTTTATTTTACATTTGCATTGCAGATCTACCCAGCTGTGGGGAATTTCTGCACGCAGGAGTGAAGCAGCATTGCCTGGCTAGCATGAACAGGCTGGCAAAGAGCTCTGTGTGCCATGTGGGAGAAGGGGCAATGTTGTTTAACCCACAGCACTTTGCCCCTGCTCACAGGCTTGCTATAGGTGATGTTAGAGGCTTGAGTACACTGAGGCTTGAGAACGTAATAATAAGTGGGATGGGACTCACCCTTGCACAAACGATCTAGGATCATAACACAATATTTAGGTGTTTAAATTCTGTCTGTGTTTAAATGTTGATCCTGAAAATCCCTTGCTCTTACAGGTTCACGGTCTTTTCTCTTTCCTGGTTCCCAGCAGCTGGGGGCATGGTGAGTCTCCACAGCCCAGCTGGAGGTGCTTTTGCAATATTCCAAGAGCGATATCGGATCCTCCAACAGGCATCTGTGAACCAACATAGGTTGTTGCTCTAGAGCTGGGCTCTGGTCCTTACTCTGCATTAGCCTCCTACCTTAAGCGAGTCTCTCCTATCTCATTTCCCACCTGTAAAACAGGACTAGAAGCATCCACTTGCCCCCCAGGAAGCTGGTTCAGTTCACTTACGCGTTTAAAAATCTGAGATACAGGGAAGAAAGGTGCTTGGGATGAAGAAGTGCTATTTAATGTACTATAACAGGTCTATGGAAAATGCCTAACCCTCCACATACAAACCTCAGCTATTAATTCTTTGGTGAGAACTGGGCAAGATGGCCGAGGTGCAGCACACAGATGTTCAGATCTGCAGATGAGGAAGGGGATAAGGACTTCTCTACCATATCTCCTGGGCTTATGCAGGAAAGGCTCCTCTGCTGATTTTCTTGTGTTGCAAAAATAGGTGCAGCTTCTTCATGTTTGGGTATGTCATATGTCATATATGTATGTATGTCATATATGTGGGTACATATGACGGCAAGAAGCGGGGAAGTTGCTTGAATAGCCCATGACTTCTCTGATGAGGAACATTTCACTGTCACAGAGCTGATGGGCTCCTGTGGTGCCAAGAGCAACGTGGAAGCTTGGGCTCATGTAATGCTGCTACAGGATCACATGGGAAGCCTATTTCTAAGGCTGTAGCTTACTCTGTTCTGCTTGTTTTACTGGTTAATGCATTTCCCTGCTCTACTGGAATCTCTGCTTGCACAGCAATGATTTAAATTCAGAAATCCCTCCAGATCCTGCCCTGCCTTGGAAGCACGAAGTAACTGGGAAAGTTCAGTCTCACTTTTGGCATTAAGGGTGCAAAAAKTCTGTCTGCTTAAGTGCTGTGCCCTGAAGTAGGAGTAGAAAAAATGACCTGGGAGAGGACCTGAGCCAGCCTTCTAGYGCTCATCCACAGCTGGAGCTGCCCTTCTATGCATGAAGGATCCTGCTGATTTCAGTGGGTCAGTGTGGCCTGGCCTGAGTGGCACATATGTCCACTGGAGAGCAGCAGCCTGGAGTCTGGAAATGAGAGACTTTCCAGATCTGTGTTATTCTCCTCAGGCCAGTGCTGTTAGGATGAAGAGATGAGAAATAGGATGGGATTTATTCTATGATCYGGGAAGAGCAAATCTGACTTCTGTTTCCTTTGCTTCCAAGAAGGACAGTAGCTAGAGGAGGATGTTCCTACTGAGCTTGTTCTCTGTGGCTGGTTGGGCATAGGAAATGCTGTTTTGTGGTCTCGCATGCTGATAGACAAGCATGGGGTACCATGACAGATTAAAGGGGATTTTGATAGAGATGTCTTAGGGAAACAGACTGTATAATTGCTATGGCCCTGTACTCTGCCAACTACTCTCTATTAAAACCTTTCCTAAGAGTTAGGGGCAACTAAAGATATTTTGAAAGTAGCTTTGGTAGCCAGACTGATGTTCCAGCCACTGAGGACCTTGCAGGTGGGCTATACTAGATTTAACTCTATCATCTAAATCCTGTGATAGCACAAAACATAGCTCAGCCCCAACCAAGAATTTTGCGCAGTGCTTTACCTAGTGCATTTGAATGATGTTGCCCAGACCGAATTAAATGGGTGCCTTCCTCCGGTCCCTGCATTACGTTGGTGGATGGCAAYGGCTGCATATTGTGATAGTTGATTCTGTTTCTGTTATTATTTGCTTTGCCATCACTGGCACAGTGAAAGTATTGGTCACCCCAAGCACTATTAATACATGTTATTTGTGCGAACAGATGGAAAGGACAAGAAAYACCTTTTGGTCCTGAGATTGCAAAGTTGGAAATGAAGTGTTTCTAAGTGGTCTTGGTCTCTTCTTTGCTGGGCTCSTGAAAGGCTCCCACTGGCAGGAGACCTCATTCCTTTTCTATGCTGTGCAGGAGCACATTCATGAGCAAATCATTGAGAGCAGTGCGTTGGCCTTCATCAGAGCAATGTGGCAGGCACTGGATGTGTGACTCCATCCTGAACTGCAGGTCTCCACGAGCAATTTAACATAACAGGGATTTAACATAACAGGAGAAGCTATGCCAAGTTTTTCTAACACAGGACCTTGATAAATGCTATAGTTTTGATCAGATTTGCCAGTAGGTTGTGGGGAGGAACAGGTCTCTGGAGCTCCRTGACTGGTAGTTTAAAATACGCTGAACATACGGACAGAAGACAGGATGAGATCAGATGCATCTAGGATTAAATCATAACCAGCTAACTTTCCCTCAGTTTTTTCCGTTCTGTTTCATAAGAATACAGTGACAATATCATTCCCTTGTGCCATCGCTTTTCTAAGAAGTGTCAGCAAAAAACAACCCCCCTTTTTTTAAAATTAAACTTGTGTACTCTCCATTTTCTTGGGTTTATGCCAAATGCTAGCTAACAAATAAAAAGAGCAGCATCCTATACAAGGGTGTGCAAAATTAGTTCTGCCTTTTCACCTGGTCATCGCTTCCTGAATCACTTCTCCAACGCTTGGATCCTGCAGGTCACGTTGTATAGCACAGGTCCTTTTATGGACCCCTCTATCCCTCTTTCCAGCTCAGTTCCTCTTGGATTCACAAGGTAATTTATTCTGCCTGTCTGACTTCACTGGTCATGGGTGACTGTGTATCCTGATCTGGTATCTATTGCTGTGTATTATTTATGTTGGACAATCTAAACAGTCAAAAAAGGAGAGGAGAGGGGAGTGGAGAGAGAGTTCCTTTTTTCCTCTAACACTTAATTGAAGAACCTCGCTTCRCTAGAATTGCCTTCTATGCTGTATATCTCATTTGGGGACTTGCTTGGAGGGACACAGAGARAATACTGTGAGTTTGTCTTACAGAAGTATCTCATTTTGTTTAAAAAGTTGCCTCACTGACTGCTGTGTGTTTCAGAAAGTGTACTGCCTACATATTTCTCTTTAACCTTCTTTTTATCGCATCAAGACAAGATCAAGGGTTACTTATATAGCACAATAATATCAGCCACAGGCTGTGTCAGTAGCTCTCCAACCATAATAACTGAAGACATGTATATGTATGTTTTAGCCATTAAGGAGGAAACTCTGCCAGAATGCATTATCTTTTTTTTTCCTTTCTTCTTTTTTTTTTTTTTTTTTTGAATACCAAACTTTGTTGAAGCATAAGATTAAGCTTCATGATATTAAAAAATAACTGTCAGAGAACACAAGAATTTCCATAACTGAATTGAGCAATGAATTGAGCTGTCCAGGCTAATAATATAGCTGCTGCAGAGGCCAAAATGGGATGCTACTGATAAAACACAAACTCTTTTTGAAGCTTTAAACAGGTTCTTTCATTGGGAATGCAGCTGAGACAATTAACAACGTACAAAAGGAGCACAATCATATGATCTATCCCTAAAGTAATGAAGATTTAYAGTAACGTAGTGCTAAACTCAAGGCACCTCATTCAGGTCTTTTAGTATATTCTAGTGGACAGAGTACTATCTGCCAGGTGACCACAGCAAGCCACCCCATCCTCCTGTGCCTCAATTTCCTTGCAAAACAGGACCATGACAGAGACCTCTTTGAGGAGGCGTGCTGAGATGATAATGATGGAAATCATAATGAGAACTGCATGTGCTACTCAGCATGGATAGTGTCAGCTGATAGCCACATTCTGGAAAGCACTTCAGTTTATCTTTACCTGGACTCATAGAATTAAAATTGCCCATGAGTTTTAGTGGCTGGAGCAAGAATCGAGGTCTCCTGATTTTGTTGAGGCAGAGTCTGGAAGGAGACTGCTTTTCAGCATCTGCAAGGAGAACATAGTCTGGCTGTAGATGACTATAGGAGGCATATAAATACTACCTYCACAAGAGCTGCTGTCCTTCAGTTGAGACTCTTAGGAAAGCAGCAAACATGATAGGAGTAAAAGGCAAACAGAATATTGATTCTTCTATGTACAGATAAGCCTGAAGCTGTAACAAAACYTGAGTTTTCTAAAACTGGTGGAACATTTCTAGGATATTTATCAGGCTGGGAGACACAAAAGGGTATCAGATTAAAGAGAATTTCATAATTTGGGGACTTACCTCTGTACTGAAGATATGGGGATCTGTACAACAGTACGTATTGCGTAACTGCATATAATTTGTAAATACACATAGTCTAACTACGTTAGGACATATTCATCTGTGGTTTAAGTGTGGAAAGCAGTATAGCTATATCAAAGATGAATTTGCCCAACTATGAATGATAAAATCAGCTATTGTTTAGGGTACACTACTGAGCACAATACCAGCTTGTTGAGGGCTTCACCAGGGAGGCACCTGACATGAAAAAAACAACACAGAGAAAAATGCTAAAGCTTTTCCTGTACAAAAGCATTCTTTTCTCTAATTTTTTTTCCCCTCTTTTTATGTCCCAGACAGCGTAACTGAAGTCAAGACAGACATTTACGTGACGAGTTTCGGCCCTGTCTCGGACACAGATATGGTAGGTGCTATTGGCCAGGCAGGTGTGCCTCCAAGGGAGTGGGTGGTGTGTCTGGCAATGGTGGCAGCAGTGTCCCACTCTCAGCCCTGACCAGTCTGGGCAAAAACAGGACGTTCCTAAAGGCAGGAACATGACCAAGCATCCTTCCTGTATGGGCAGGAACGTACCTAGTCATCTTCTCTTAGTGGAGGCAATAGAAGCGAACTGTTTCTTGGATGTATTTTAACTTTTGGAAACCAAATGATAATGCAAAACGCAAAATTAGAGAGTCAACACCTCTGCATCATTTGAGCAGTCTGGAGGCTTTAGAATCTTTTTGTTTCCTGTAAGAGCAACCTGAGGCAATGAAATGGGAAGGCAGGCCCAGGAGACCAAAACCAGTATGTAGCTCCCTCATGTGCCTTGAGAAGCACCTTCATTGTAGCCAATCTTCCTCAGTCAGACTGCATGGAAGTATGAAGATGCTTCATGGGAAGTGTCCAAATGTGGCCTGTTTTGATGACAGTGCCAAGAGAGAGCAGTTCCCACTCACAAATTGTCCTAAGCCCTTGAACCAGAAGGGAGGCGAAAGAGAGGAAAGAAAAAGACTGAACTGATTGGAATATTTTGACATGTTCAGGGAAAATTATTAATGAAAAGGCCTGAGGTCTGAATCTAGGCTTGTATTCCCACAACAGTTTGTCTTCTAATTAAAATAGGACTGTGGAGCATAATTAATAGTGAGCTTTCTCAAAAGCATTTCTTGCAGTTTGTATTCCACATGCAGACTTACACAAGAGAGTGGCTGGTTGTGATGGCTTTACATTTCAAGGCTACCACATGAGGCCAGTCACGCATTAGGGACTGAGGCTCTCCTGCTTGCCTAGTTCTGGAGGTTACGTGGTGCTGCAGTACCCTSGGGTACCCAAGGAGAGTTTGGAGCTGGAAGGAGCCCATCTGAGGCAGGGAGCAGGCACTGCTCTCGCAGGCAGGAGCAATGTCCYGAGGCCTCCTCCAGCCCCTCGGAGGCTGGAACAGTTTCATTTACTGTGCTCACTTGGCCATGAATGTCTCTCTGACCACCCTACTGACAGTCCTAAGCTAGCGAACGAAGGAGCTGGAAGAGAATTAAATGCATTTCATGCCAGCGCTTGCCCCATCACACAATCCCATATTGCTTTGGAAAGACCACTGCCTCCAGGGTTAAAAGTTAACTTACTGTCCCTGTAGCCACGAGCGTTAATCTCATCTGAGTTCTCTCTCTATCTCACTTTCTTTCATACCACAGCAGAGACACATAATATATTCAGCAATCTCAGCCCTTGGGGAGTATCTGATAATTACTTCCAAGGTGGAGCATATTTGATTAAGGGAGTGTGTATAATGAACTGTGAAGAAGAAATATGAGGTAYTGAAAAGAGGAAGATATTCTCTGCAATGTGATTTGACAAAATGAATTTAAAATTAGGAAGACAGTTGAAGAATAATAAATTATTTCCCGCCTCTTGTGCTTTAGTTCCATGTATTTTACAAATGCATAGCAAATGTGTTTTAGCATGCACTCCTGGTATTAAATGCAGTCAGAAATGTGTGTGAGAGAGAAACCTTATCTCCCTGGGAAGCAAGGGGAGAGCCCGCTGTTCTGGTGTGGTTCCTTTTATCTCAGGAAGTGGGAAAGTCCCTCCTTTTACTCTTGCATCTTCCTGATGATCTTGCTCCTGTCCCTCCCACAGCCATTACTCATTGCCATGGAAAGCCTTTCTTGTGCAACTTGATGCAGACAGAGGCTGTAATTATGATGATGGAGGAGAGGCAGGTAAAGTTGCTGCAAGTAACAGAGGAGAGTAGCTGGTTACTAACTGTGGAGGAGAACATGTGGACCTTTTCCCCAAGATGCKCAAAGGGACTTCTAATCTCCCTTTCCATTTGGCTTATAAAATTGAGCCTTATTGGACCTGACATATGCCCAAAACTTGAGTAGTAAGTAGTAGTAAGCTTTTCAGCTGTGCCTTAGTTGCTGAGTGGGGAAAAGTCAAGGGAATTTTATGCTTTGGAGGGCAAACTCAGAAGGAGGACTGAGTCTTGATGGCTTTGGTTACTTCCATAGAGGGAAAAAGAACATGACCTAGAGCTAGGTATGTTCCTTGGAAGCTGGGACTTGGAATTGATGCTCTCCTGGAAAGAAGGCTGGAGAAGAGGGTTAGGATCACAACATGATTTCTCTTTCCTTCAGGAGTGATTCTTTGACATAAAAGAAGAAAAACAGGACAYAGGAAGGTGTTATAAAATGTTTTCTGTTTGTTTTGTTGGTTGATTTTTAATAAGAGCAGAAAGCTGTGAATAAGATAGCTCTTCTCCTGATAAAGGCTTTTCCCAAAGCTGCCTCCTGTGGCTGCACACAGGCTCAGTCTTTTGTTTTGGTTTCTTTACTGAGCTTAAAACCSCAAAGGGAGGTTGATCTTCCATGAGGGAGCAGAGTATCTTGTACAGGGGCGATAGGATCTTCTCTTTCCTTTCCCCAAGSCATAATCCAGAAACCTCACATTTGCGCAGGAACGCCTGTGTGGCTGGGGAGCAGGGATGAATTTCTTTGCTTAGATGCTTTCATTTAGGTAGCATCTGCTGCAAAATCTTGCAGAAATTTCTGTGACCTATAGGAAACCGATGTGCTGCAGCTCTTAAGTGCTGCTGAGAAGAGCTGCAGGAAAGAAATCATTCACATAGATAAGTTTAGTTACTCCTGCAGCCTCCGGATACCCATAAATAACAACTATGAATCCACAGCAGCATTGCAACAAGAACCRGAACAGATTTTCCAAAGCCCCCATCTCTCTCTGCCAGCCTCGTGAGTTAATGAGCCCTGCTTCGTTAGCGAGCTGAGGTACGTGTAGCTCAGGCGAGYGGCTCCAGGCTGCCTTCCTGCCCAGGCAGTGGTGAAGTTGATGCTAACTAGCTCATGCAGTTCCCACAAGTGGTGCCAGTCCTGAGTGGGCATGGGCTGGTTTGAGTTAGTGGGAATGGTGGTCCCATATGCCAATATTAATTTAGTTTTTGCCCTGATATGGCTGTGATGCCTTCATCRCGGCTTTCCTGCAGACAGGTTGGCGAAAGAATAGAGGAATAAGCAGCTCAGTGGGACATTGTAACCCAACAGCACTSGGCTCCTAATCGTGGAAGAATCTACAGAGCCTGTGGTGTTGGTGCTCCAGTATCCTGCCCCTGCCTCAAGGCCAGGGCTGCGCTGCTGCCATGGCACAGAAGGAAGAGCTGGGGGTCAATAGGTGAACGGGTGTCCCAACAGYAGGAGAGGGGCAAAGGTGGGGAGCAATGTGCTGAAGAACAGCCGTTTTGCCCAYGCTTGGCCCATGGTGTTATATTGTTCCCATAGGTTCCAGTGTGCTTTTTGCTCTTTTTTAAACTCTTCTGCTAAGATGGCAAAAATCAAATTTGCCAAGACTACTGGCAGTTGGCCCTGGCTATGAGATTGTAAAGAGGCGACCTCTGATCACCCCAGCTGGAGTTTGGGCTCATAAATAGTTTTTTTTTGCTTATGCTCACTTAAAAAAGAAAGTCACAATGTTTTAATGACAAGTTCATGAAGGCCTTGATTCAGTGCTTTGCTTGAAAGGCACTGATGCAGAGGTGACTGAGGGAAGCACATCATTAGAACAGTGTCCTGAAGCTCTGTTTTAGGTGTAAGGGTAGAGTTATCAGTATCCTTCCCAATTTTCATCTTGGATAACTTGATTTTTGCCTATTCAAATTCTTGTGCAGTTGCATAGCATGGTTCCTTCTCCCTGCGAGGTCTGTATAAAGACGCTGGTGCAGCACAGAGAAGCAGGCTACCCCAGAAATGGCCACTTTCCACTGTAGGCTGTATTGCAGCATGTCTGCAGTCTGTCAGAAACACTGAGATGCAAATGTTGTGTTAAAGTCATTATACAAAAGACTGCAAATGTCTTTTATCCTCCACAATTTTCTCTGTTGTTGTTAATCCCGAGTTATTGTTGCATCATGCTTCGCTGTCAACCAGAGTGTGCTGAATACAGTATACTTAATAACTGAAGACATTTATCATTTCTTCAACTACCTTGCTTGCAATGAAGAACTAAGTAAAACAAGAGTTATCTTTCTCTCCTCTCTCTGCAAAGGAATATACCATCGATGTCTTTTTCCGGCAGTCCTGGAGAGATGAGAGGCTGAAGTTTGATGGGCCCATGAAGATACTTCCCCTGAACAATCTGCTGGCCAGTAAGATCTGGACTCCTGATACCTTCTTCCACAATGGCAAGAAGTCTGTAGCCCATAACATGACAACACCCAACAAGCTACTGCGCCTGGTGGACAATGGCACCCTCTTGTACACCATGAGGTAAGGGTGTTTCTCCTGGGCTAGGGTCTTCCAGGTCCCTGCACACACGCACCAGTCAGATGTTCCTATATGCCTGCAAGCTATCCATCCATGTAAATAATGTTTGCCACTTTTGGTTGATACACTAATTTACCTTCCAAGGTAAGCAGACTTATAAATGAAGCAACAAGCAACTTCTAGATGCAAGAGAAAGATACTGAGGGTTTTTTAGGGGGGTGTAAATCTTTGTTTTCTAAATTGTTTTCTCTGCATCCATCTCTGAACAGATCCTAACTAATAACACACTTCATTGAGGATTCTGTGTACTAAGTTGCTGCACAGTCACCTACTTTTAAGGACCAGACAAAATTTCCACTCTTCATAGGAGAGTTGGCTGTGAATCTGCATCATGTCAGCAAGTTTCACAAGCTACCATTGATAAACAACACTGCATTTGTGCAGCAGTTCTCTGATGTAAGTTAGTCCTGCCAGCACCCTGGGGGCCTAGGTCTCTGAACATCAGTGATCTCACATTACAGATAAGGGCACTGAGGCATACAGGGTACATGAAGGGGGAAGTCCATTTTAGCTGAAGGGCTCAATACTGCTTCTGGCTGTCTGGCCTGCATGTGGGTGACTAAAACTCTCCACCATCTGTATCATTCTCTAATGGTAAAATTTTATAGGAGCTATTAGCATGAGGCAGCAAAAAAAGTTTTTTATGTCATTTCACTTGTTTGTTATTCAACAAAAAACCATTAGCTTCAGCAAATGTTACCTGGCTGGGAAAGTATTGGATTTGCTCTTGATCTTAGGGCTGGGCAGTAACGCTGGAAGGGGTTGGGGTGGCAGCATCACAAGACTGTTAGGAATGAAAAACCCTGTGACTTCACTTCCTTCACGAGGTTCAATCAATTCAGTAAAACCCTTCAGTGTARCCGCTTGCTAAGGAATGGATGGAGGAAGGAGAGTCTGGGCCTGTGTCTGCTGTTGCCCCCCTTAAATACAAGATTACCTGGGGAGTAACTTTTCCATAGCTACCTCTAAGGCTTTGCAAGTGGCTAAGATCCCACACAGAGATCCCCAAAGCTGCAGATGTGATTAGTCCTCGCTAGACAGAAAAGTACAACCCACTGCACTGGACAGTGTGTCAGGGACAATACAGGGCTCCACGAGGTTTTCTAAGATATCCAGAACGGACACATCTGATAGTTGCTCTTCTCCATGCTGTTAAGGGAAATGCCTGCCCTGGGCAACACAGTTTTTTGGCAGCTTTTGTCAGTGGGGGTCCAGAAGGAAGAAGATGCAAGGAGATGGACTGCATGATCCGTGGCTGTGTATCAGACTGAAACTCAGAGACCAGGGTCCCATCTCACTTTGCCACTGGTTTGGCACACTGTCCTGCTGATTAGGGAGTTTAGAGGGAAGTTTGGACCTCTATCAGATTTTCCCTGGGCTGATAGGACCATGTGCTGCTCCTTTTCCAGGCTGTGCCTTGCAGGTTCAGTCCAGACTGGTATGTTGCCATGCAGTTTGACTCCTGATATACCTCCCAATCCTTTACCTTTTACTGGGCAATACCCTTGAGGGATCACCTCTGCTGATGAGCAATTAGAGGCACACCTCTTGCTATCTATCTTGCTGTGAAAGCCAACTTCTCTTAGTCAAGGCTTGCATTTATAGATGAAGTTGCTCTGGTGAAACAGCAACTATGGCATAGGCGTCCAGCAAAATTATACCTGTGTAACAATATTTATAGCTCTTGGAGAGAGCCTCTTTATCACTGACCTGAGCTTCAAGAAGTTACAAGCCAGCTGTAGCTGACTGTCCAAGGATTTCTTTTTGTCACAACACAACCTTCTTGTGGATTGGTGCAACATCACACTACAAACTTCTGATCACTGACTCAGGCCTTGGCACCTGGATGATGAGATGACCTTTATGACTGCAGCAGAAAATTGTATTTCTCTATTCCACTCTCTCCAGCTGCTTAGTAAAGGACAGGATTACTGTTCCTTCTGCCTCTTCCCTGCTACTCTGCATGCCTTAGAGGGTCAGAGGAAGAACACAGTTTTATTATGTAGTCCTGCTTCTGCAGTCTTGTTTTTGGAGCTCCTACAAGATCTGAGTAGTTCACRGAAGTCCAGGTAGGGCCTCGATGCTCTGGTGTCAGAGCTGAGTGCAATGAACTGGTAATTGCTGGCAGATTTACTTAARGTACAGACAAAAACTCAGCTGCTACACAATCTCTGGATGAAATCTCTGGCTCAAATTGTGTGAAGCACACAGATAATCTTCTGGTTCTTCCTGGCCTTGAAACACATGAGAACAGTGAAAGCTTGATTCTGTACTAATGGGATTCAGCTTTGTGAATTTAGGCTTTAAAGAGCTCTTCTGCTCTTCAAAGCAACTGTCAGAGTGGCATGTTAAGGCATCGTGGTTATTGTCAGAGCGGTTCCCAGACAATATGTGTTCAAGGTATGCACTCAAAGGATGTTTTTTCCAACTACCAAGCTGACACATTCAACTGCATACCCAAAGACTTTGCCTTAAGAACCTGTGTTGCTAAAAACAAAGTGAAGACCTTAGCAGCAGTGCGTGAGGACTTGAAAAGGACAGTCGGTGAACCCTTTACTGAGGGGAGCCAGAACAGCAGAGAAGGCTCAGCACAAAGGTGCCCAGGCTCTGCCCAGAATAACAGCATCACCTGGGCAGCCCCACTGGTGCAGTTTCRCCCCTGGCAGTAAGTCCCGTACGTGTTGCAGCATGCTCAGGAGTTTGTCGTTTCCAGGCTCCTCTTTAAAAATCCCAGGGCCTCGTAGGGTCTCTGCTACCAAAGGATCTGGGTTGCCTTTACTACCTGGTAAATTGCATTGTCAGCATGCAAAACCCATCCACAGGATGGAGGGGACAGTAAACTTGAGGTGCAACCGTAATTCAGCTTCTGTAAGAATACCAGCTCAAACATCCCTGCACCAGCTCCCCAGTAATGTGGGTGGGCAGCTAGTTTGGCTTGAGCCCACACTGGGGTTGGTTCTAGACAACAGCGTAAATGGACCTGAGCAGACCAAAGCTAGCAAGCTAACCACATGAGTATATGAGATCTGCACAGCCAATTTGAAGCTTTTTTCTGCCGTATAGTTTCCAGAGTGGGTCTAGAGGCAAAAATGACCTATTTTCTAGGTTTGGTTTTGTGCAGGCAAACTCTTATAAAGAAGCCATCCCAAGAGGCAGAAATCTTCAGCGATCACCTTATCTCCCTGCATTTTTGCCATCATGGGCTGAAATCTGCTGAGACGGGGAAGATATAATGAGAACTCAGTGCTGTCAGATCCAGTGCAGGGATCCTAGAAACAATTTGGCTTCAAACTTAAACCTGAGCAATTAAACCTAACCTAGACCTGTACACAGCCTAAACCATAAACACTACCTATTTGGCCTGACTGTGGTTATTAACAAACCTCCTAAAGGATAAATCAGGACAAGGCTCAAGCAATATCCTTGGCATAAACAAAGTCAATTCTGCTGTGCAGGGCACTGTCATGTTTTTGTACCACATATACACCAAGAGATTATTTCATTTGCGTCCCAGAAATTGGACTGAGACTCTAGCTCATCCTGCAGCACAGCGCAGGTAACGACAGGGGCTCTAATGACACATCAAAGGCTTTGCTAAGCTCCTGGTAACCATGAGAACGAAGCTGAAGAGGTTTGTTGTACAGTCAGCCCTGGGAGAGGTWTGTTTAGCCTGATTCACGCTTCTTGCCATTGTGTTGAGCAGTTCAAAGGACTTCCTATGACTTTAAAGAGAAAAGCATGGGTTCTTTCCTGGATGTTCCACTTCTGGTGCAATTGTGCCAGCAAAGCAATGAAAGAGCACAAAGACCTTGCAGTCTAGTATCAAGACAGTTCTGAATTAGTTAACGCTAGTGACCGGGACAGATGAGCTCAAGGATAGAACAGCTGGATTATGCGATTGCTGGCAGCATGGCCATTTTTCACATGCTGTTTAGACTTTAAAATGACATTTCATGGCTCAGATGTCTGGACTGGAACAGCACATCAGAGCAATGAAGCAAACCTCTGAGGCTACGTGGCCATAAGCTTCCTTGTATAGGGTCAGGGGTAAAGAAGAACATTTCTGCAACACGCTCTTTTACCCATATGCTGCAGAAGCTGTGGTAATTGCCTGGGAAGTGAGACACATTCCCCTTAGTTTGACATTTTGACATTTCGACATTTCGTTAGGCAAAGTATTTGGTGCTGAGGACTTCTTCACCAGAAACAGGCCAGGACAGGATAGGCTGTCTGGAGATAAAGCAGAAGTGGGGTGATGTGTACGCTCCTGAGCAGTGATTGCTTCCACAACCCACATAAAAATCTCTGCTAATTACTGCTCTGAAAGTTGGGTGTGTGCGAGAAGGACCGGAGGAGAAGGACCTGGGGAGGGGCAGTAGATAGCCAAGGAGTGTCAGGGGCTGTGGGCTGCAGAGGAGTGAGCAGCAGCGCACAGCAGCGGAGCCCTGGGAAAGACATCTCGGAGAGCCAGCGCGCCCTGCGCCCGTGGGGCCGCGGCAAAGGGAGCACAGGCAAGGGAGAACATCCAAGAGAGGGAACGCCTGTATGCCTTTCCCCTTCGGCAAGAAAACACGCTCTGTTCACAAGTTATCTGTAGATGTGCTGACTTCTGTCCGGCCAAAATTGCTGAACAGACTCATCATGCTGGAGTGGTTCAGCCATTCCTTTTCTTTTATTTAATTTCAGGAGACTTAAAAACTCCTTCAGCTGTGAGCAGAGAAGGTGGCAGATTAGGTTACTTCTTCAGTGGTTTGTTGATGGATTTATTGTGTAYTTTGTCATTTACTGGTTCAGCTAACAAAACATACTTTAGTTTTAAAATTGAGACTGCGACTTTGCCACACAACCCCAGAGTCCTCCAGCATCACTGTAAAGTTGCCCCTTTTCCTAAACAGCACTCACTCTTGTCGGCTGTGGCCCAGCGCAGGCGGGAGGGCATGACCAGGGCCGGCTTGTGCCCAGCTGATTTCTGCTGCTGTTCTGGCCCTAGTGAGGGCAGAGCCAGGCTAAAGGCATCGGTGGCATTTCTGGCAGCACTAAATGGTACTCTAGCACTGGCCCTGCAGCCTGGTGCCTTGGAGCTGTCTGTGTTCAGCCTTTTTCAGTGGCCGTTAATTACAGACAAAATTTGCGACTAGTCCAGTGAATGAAAATGACCTTTCTGATTTTGGRGAATTCAGAACACGTCAGAAGAAAAGCACTGATCTGGAGGAGAGGCCCTTTGGAAAGGCTGACTTTGGGGACACCCAGCTAAGATCCTTTTGAAACAAGAAGGCAATCATTGAAGCTGAGGAAGGAAAAGGAAGGTTAAAAGGAAAAGGCTTGCATGACCTGAGGGAGGCAGGGGGAATGCTGAATTTTGTGTGCAAAGACACCAAAGTTATCTTTATGCCAATGACAGTGAAAAATATTAGAAGCAAAAAAAATCCATTGCACTTGGAAAGGAAGCAGAAAGAATTGAACAGTGAGATCGTGAGGACATACTCAAAGTGCGTACAAACGATAAAGTTCCTCAAGTAAGTTTCTAGCTGACGGAAAAGAACATCACAAAAGGAACAGAACAGAAGGAGCAAAGCTGCCTAGTCTGCTGCTTGCTGCCAGGTTTTTCTACCTGCTTCTTGAAATCCTTGTCTTCAGCCAGATTACAAGAGAGAGGCATCAAATGGAAGGAGCAGTTGGTTGGTGCATTTGAGTCCCCAGGAGAAAACAATTTCAGTAGTGTGATTGTAGGCTTGTGGAAATCACTGTCAGTCTTCCCATTGGCYTCAGTGGGTTTTGGATGAGATCCTGAAGTGGTCAGCTCTGCTTCTCTGTCAGGCAAAACAGGTACAATCGGTCCAGTGGTGAAGAGTAGCACAAGTCAGAGGGAGTAATTTGTTTCTGAAGAAGTTACATTAGACCACGTGCTGGGTCTCTGGCAGGCTGAGGAAGCTGAGCTGGGGCAGACCATAATGCAGGCAGGAATTCATTGTCAGCTCTTGGTCGGTAGAAAAATTCCCAGAGGACAGGGTGGTTACTAGCCATACACTAGTAATCATTTAGAAAGGATCTGTCAGACTCAGAGAAGGGAAGGCCCYTGGTCTCTAGAGCATGCAATAGCCTGGGTGCAGCCTTGAATCACAGAAACCGTAAGCCACTGGGTACTCGGAGTGGAGAGCAAGGAACAGATTGCTCTGAATGCACCTGGATCTTGTACTCCTCTGTAAGCAGCCRCTGATCTCTGTCAGAGGTGGAGACTGCCTGTGTAGACCTGTTAAACCTGCTCTAATTACTCTGGCCGGGGTATGAAGAACTGCTTCAGTCGTGGTTGGTTGGTTGAGAGCCCTTGGKACCCAAAAGTGAGTGGTGATTCAACAGCCAGCCCCTTGGGGCTCCAGTGTAGCTAGTCCCTGGGGGAACTATAGGACCATGTCTTGCTGCTGATGAATAGTTAAGAGCTGTTTTCCAGAACTGAGCCTGTCCTGGTTGAAGAGTTATTTTTTTTTTCTAGCTCTTCCCTGTGTGGGGTAGCTCCCGATGCATGGCGATGCCTGTTCTCCCTGTGGGGTGGATGTACCCAGGGGAGACAGGGCAGCGGCAYCTGGCTCTGAAAGGAACAGAAATGAACATTTACTTCTGTTGCAGTAAGAGACAGTGAGGTAACACTGAAGCACAGTGGGGAGGGGTTCAGAAGGTTTATGGGAAACTGTACTTTTCTCTTTCCTTTGCCAAGCTTGTACAAGAATAGGTCTTAGATTGCCCCACAGTGTAATCTGCTGCGCTATACCCCTGTGACCACTGCAATTGTTCCACTCCCTGACATTGCAAAAGGCAAATTCACTGAGGCACAATCTGGATTTTAAACTCCTGCTGTGGGTGCTCCTGGTCATGCAGGAGTGTTTGGCCCCACTGAAGTTAYGGCAGCTTCTGTCTTTGCCTCTCTGCTTCTTGATGCAATGTCTCTGCAAGTCCCTTTCAGGGAGGTCTGGTCAGGGATGCCAACTCTCAGATCTTTTACAAGAAGCACATGTGTCTTCAAGTCTTACAGATTTGATAGAGTGAAAGGGAGACATGGAGGACTAGAGAAAGGAGTTTCTCTGGTGGTGTATCCTGGGTTGTGCACTATGCTGGGATCCACCAAAAAGCAGCTAAGGGAAGTGCAGGGGCAGGAATGCTCTGAAGCTCTTACCAGGAGCTTTTCTTAGCCCTGCAGGAAGATAAGGATTCCTAGGGGTTAAAGCTACCATGATCTTCAGGGTTGAGTGTAGGTTGAGTGTGGGTCAGTATCCAGCTCTGAAATCGCAAGATTCGCATCCTCACCTGCCACAGCAAACTCCCTAGCTGGCAGAGAGTTTCCACCGCAGTCTCCTCAGTGCACTCACAGCCAGTAGCAAGCGGTTGTGCGGMTGTTTTTCTCATGCCTTGCACAGAGCGTGGGTCCTGCTTGTCACAGCACCATCTGCCGCCCTGCAACAACCATCACTGCAGCGCCTGTCCTCGCAGGGCCCAAGCTGGGCAGGTTGGCTGCGCACGAGAGAGCCATCGGGTGCCCAGGCYGTGTGGCTGCTGAGGCCCCCGGAGCTCCCGAACCACATCACTTCTATTTTGTTTTCCCAAAAAGAYATTTAGAGTGATTTGGGAAGTGCTTGTTTTTGTCCAACAAAACTCTTCAATACCAGCTTTAAAAAACAACTTCTTTTCCAAAATCTTTTAAGGTTTGTTCACATGAAAGAAACCCAAGTTTTATTTTTTGTTTGTTTTGTATTCACCTAAGCCTGAGTTTTTCTCTGTAAARAATAACTTTCCTGAAGCTTTTCAGTTTGTTAAAATGTTATTTGCTAGTTAAAGGAAAATATCTCAAGAGAAGCTTTCCCCTATTCCTTTTGACCTGACTTTTCCACAAGCCACCTTCAGCCTTAGTTCTATTCACTTGCCCTTTGCATCTGTCTGTTGCTCCTGCCATGTTTTATTTGTTAGTTTGCCGAGCCATCAGAAGTGGTTTCCTTTACTGACCAAACAAATCCTTTAGAGGAGATGATATTTGACATGTCTTGTTCTCCTTCAAAAGCTGCTGGTTTTACATTATTCCAAGRAAGAGCGTGAGTTTAGACCTACTCTTTATTAGAACATTTGCGAGAGATCCCTTTACGTCTGGCTGTATGTTCTCTAGCTCACTCTTATAATTGTGCCTCCCTCAAGAAACYGCTTCATGACAAGGTATCCCACAGAGAAAGATTTGATGGATGTGTAACATGCACAAGGTGTCCTACACTCCCCCCCCTGGACATGTGGTTGTGCATTTTCCTGCGTACATCCTCTGCAGTGCCATGGGTGAAAAGGAAGAGCCGTGAAGGTTAAGCTGCTCCTCTCCCCCTAACCCCCATGCTCAGAGGTGCACCTTGCACCTTGGTACAACAGCTGTGAYTTCATAACTCTGTTTTGTTCCAGTGACTAACTTTTTTTCAACAAGCCCAGCAACAGTGCAGTTTCCTGACTAAATAATCTATCAGCCCTCAGCTCCTTCCAACCATCTGGAAGAAAAGGCCATGTTCTGTGTCGCTGGAAGTCCTTTCCCTTTGCTTTCCAGCATGGTCCATGAATTGTCCCCTGGCACAGGTTGCACCAAGCATTAATGAGCTCTTTGTGCACAGTGCATAAGCAAACAGAAATCCTGGGCTTTGGCAGATTTTCCGATTGCACTGAGTGAATAAAGATGAACTCTGTCAATAGGGTTGAGTTTATAAAATGGGAAAGGTGGCCAGATCTGCATGCCTGCTGTTCTCTCTAYAGCTGATGGCGTGTTGCCCAGAGACCTACAGTTAGTGACCACAYTGAAGCTTTTGTCACCTCTGACAGATGCAGGGCAAAGATGCCGTGACAGAAGGGCCAGGTGGGAGCTGCCATGGCCATGTGGTTTTGATCATGCCTGTTCTTTGTGTTGTAGGCTAACGATTCACGCAGAGTGCCCCATGCACCTGGAAGACTTCCCAATGGACGTGCATGCTTGCCCGCTGAAATTTGGGAGCTGTAAGTACCCTGATCAGCCGCTGTGAGGAGGTGTGTACAGAGCTAAAGAACAGTCCTTTGTGTGGCTAGTGTCTTCGGGTATTTTATTAACAGTGTTATTAATTATGGCATTATTGCTAGTGATAACATGACCAAAGTATTTCACACATGCATTTTCTGACATCATCAGGAACRAAGAGAGAGCATACCTATGGGTGGTTCAGGCTTGCAGGATGAGTTATGCACCTGTGATTTTCTGTAAATTTGCTAGATAAGTAAGTGAGAAGAGCAGTTTCTCATTGCCTTCCTGCGTTCAGTAGGTGATGCTGCCTCTTCAGCACTGCCTTAGCAGGACCTGCCTTGGTGGASAACTCAGAGATGCTTTCCTTTCATCACCAGGTGATTCTTGGGGCATGGGACTCAAATCTGGGAAGACAGCAGTGACATCTGCTGCCAGTGTCGTGTCCAGCTTCCTTGCACCACTCCTGCCAATCTGCTGGGAGTCTGAAAGCTCTGGTTTCTCCAGCTACAGACTCCTGTGGATCTGGCAAGCTCCAGTCTGTAAGGCAGGCCACATGCAAGCAAAAGGTCCTGGACCTAAAAACAAGGGTTCTGGTTTAGGGAGGATTTGCAGGCTTATGYCAAACTGAAAACAGCTTCCAGCTTTCCAGATTTGCTGCTACTGTCTGTCTGGGCTTCTCCATATCTTGCCTGGGAACAAGGTTCCCTCCTCTCCCTTGTGCGCAAATTACATTTTTTTTTCTTTTGTTTTTGATCCAAAGGGAGTGAGAACCAAATTCCAAACCACTGAAGTTCACCATAATTTGGAAATAATTTCCCGGTTCAGCTCTGCAGGTCCTACAAACTAAGTGCTGCTGTCAACCTACACCTGTGTTAAATGGAAGAGTTGTCTACTTCCAGCTAAATAAGCTGAATGAGCCCCCACCAATGATCTCCCTTCAAATTCTGAGAAAACAGACAAAGCACAGCCTTTCTAAACTGATACTTCCTATCCTATAACCATTTAGGATTTGCAGTTAACTAAGGAGAAAACTGGAAAGTTTGATTGACACCAAAAGAGAKCATGTTTATCATGTGCATCTGCTCTCTGCCTCATGACACGAGGCATCCATGAAGCTGGATTATTCAAAACTGCTAAAAGGAAGTAATTTCTTATGCAGCATCTAATTAAATATGGAACTTATTGCCACAGGACATCACCAAGGCTAGTAAATTAGCAAGCCTTAGAGAAGGATGAATTATTAATGTTAATTGACCTTGTGAGAAGGATTGTTAAACCTCATACCTCAGGCCTAAACTCTGGGATTATTATAAGACTTTCATGAAGGCAGATTACTGCACATCTACTTGCTTATAATGTTTCTTGGTGAAGAAAAGAGATTAATACATGTATTTCTACTGGAACATTCCTTGCGGTTCTTCTGTTTTTCTATTATTATTATTATTATTATTATTTTACTGATTCAGCCTCTGAATGATGGAATTTTTGAGAAAAGCATCTCAACTGCTCTTGATTAATATTTGTATGGGTATTTCTAAAGAGTCCATCAGAATAGCATCTGAGCGCACTTCTGGTATAATAGAGTAGGATTAAAACTGTACACACTGAAAAGCCCTCCACAACCAGGAGCTGCTCATTTGCAAGAAGTTTGTGGTGGGTTAAATTTGTACATAGAACGGCAGTGCTGTTGTGCCTCTACTTCACTGCATGTATTCTTTAAAGGATAGCTGAATTTGCCTCAGTGACCACTTTCTAGCGATCCCAGGAAGCTGAATGTCTCCTCAGTGACCTCCCGGCCCTGAGCCACGGTGGTAGCCACACAGAGAGGGAAGGCAGAGAGCTCACTGGAGAAATAGAGGGCTAGGCGCGTAAAACAGCTTCAGCTGCCCACCTACAGGCCTTGTGCTCACACTGTTCCTTGGACCAGAGTGCAGTGGACGTGATAGCTTTATCGACCTCTGTACTCCCTAGGAGACGGATGTACACAGCAGAGAACCACGCTTTCTGAGCCAGTTGTAGATATTTGTACGGCAACTGTCTGACACTGGGGTAGCAGAAGATGTTACTGGAATTATCTCYACTAAATGTCAAGGAACTGTCCCTGTTTGGACTGTACTAGACTGCACTGCAAGCTTTGGCATTAAGCAGAACCAAATAGCTTTGGATTCAAGTTCCTATGCCTTGGCTACATGACACCAGAGACCCTCTATCCCAGAGGACCAGATTAATAGACTACAGTATCTTCAGGCATGATGGCAAAGTGGCCAGCAGTGAAACCGTGGGCACATTTCCTCTGTTGACTGAGGCTGGCCATGGGTGAATCACGACTCACATGGCAGAGAATGCTACCCATCAGTGGAAGTGCATTGGCAAAGCTGTATGAAGCAAAGCCTGAAGGAAAACAGATTTCTGCAGGAACATCTAGAGAGCTGGAAGGAGAGGCTGGAAAACAGTGTTGCACATCAAGCTAGAGGTGCTGGCCTTATCAAAAGTGCTTAGATAGCACTGTGGCATGCTCAGAAACATTGGCTGATCATCAAAATCACTCACTCTGCTTCTTACAGTGCCTACTTAGCTTTTGACAGGTTTGCTAAACCTACAGAGCAGAGATAACAATGATTGTTTTAAAAATTTCGGAGAAATCTGTTTATCCTCAGAAACAATCTTCCACAAAGCAGGATCTGAGAGATTCCCTGAGCTGAACTGACCTGTTGCTGAACCAAACAGATAGTATCTTAGTGTCTTAACAGGAGAAGCTGATGGAATCAGCTCTGATGAATCAAAAGTTTCTTCAGCCTTGAATGGTGAACTTTGTTCCTGCATAAAAGGTGGCACAGAGTGGACATAAGGCTTGGATTTGTTGGGGAGACCATAGCATTTCTGAAAATTTCTGAAAAGCATAAGGTATAGGGCTGACAGTACAGAGTGTGCAGGTGGTATTGGGAAAGGGAGCAGATAAAGGGACAAGCAGGGGTCTGGCCACAAATGCTTGTGCATGTGGTTATAAATGTGTATTTTAGAGGCATTTGTGTATGGCAAGCTGGGGAAGTGGGGTAGAGGGGGGAACTTGCAAGTCCCTGGAGGGCTGCCTTGGCTCTGGGCCCAGCACCGCCTCGCAGTGGCTCAGCAGCTCGTGTGCTGTCTCTGTGGCAATGTGCAGGCAGGCTTATCTCAGCACTGCATTCCCTCACTGCCTGGCAGAGTGGCCTGCAGGCTGGCAAGTGGGGGCATGCAAAAAGGGGGCAAAGCAGCACAGGGAGCAGGCACCTATTGGTGCTGAATGCAGGCTACCTCCCTGGGGAAGAAAGTTCAAGAGCAGGAGAAAGATAGTTTCTTTGCGAGGATTAGAGTGATGCTTCTGGTTTTAATTCAGTGAGCACGACTTTCCAGAGGACAAAGGGAGCCTGAGCCTGTGGTCTCCAGAAAACAGGTTGCTAACCCTCAGGCCTCTTCTTTGGGCAAACTCAGGGATCTCAGCTACCTGGGCTGGCGTTCTGCATGTGACATTGCACCTGAACCCTAAAGGAGGATGTCAGAGCTGAGGGAGGCCTATCACCACGGGTGTTCAAGTGCATACAAAAAGCGGCATGCAGGGAGCTGAAGTTGGAGGAACAGTCCCACTGGCCCAGGGGAGCAGGAGGGCTTCGAGACAGCCAAGCTTCTGCTGGGAGGAGCTAACTATGAGGAGCATCCTTTACCCCTACTCTGATGTTCCTCTTGCCAGCAGCTGCTACCATGGGTCTCCAGGGCTCTGGCCGGGCAGGGCTGTGGCTGTCTTGCTCCCTCACAGCTTGCTGGCCTGGGCAACTTCCTGTTTTACCTCTGCTTGGAGCCAGCCCTTGCAGTGTTAACCTGTCCAGGCGTTGCTCTGTACAACATAGCTCTGCCCCTCTCTGCCTTCCAGTTCCCTTCCAGAAACTCTAGCTCTCTCTTACTCATTTGATTAACATTTTCTAAACTGGCTTTGTCTCTAGCCATGCTTGGCAGTGCTCATCTATGTGGCTCTGAGGAATACAGAGTAGGGATTAATTTGGCTGCAGGCTAATTTTGGTATATTTTAGATCATCCAGAAGCATGAACCTCATGAACCTCTTTCTTCTTTCTGCTCTGCAGATGCCTACACGAAGACAGAGGTAATCTACACCTGGACACTCGGGAAGGATAAATCAGTAGAAGTAGCAAAGGGGGGATCACGACTGAACCAGTACGACCTGCTGGGCCATGTTGTTGGCACAGAGATGGTTCGATCCAGCACAGGTACAGTGGTCCTTGTAGGACCAGGAAGGGATGCCTGGACTGAGTGCTCTGTCAGGTGGGGTGAACCCAAGGGCTTTTAATACCACAATTTGTAGAGGCAGTGCCTGTAGGCAATGAAACACTGCAGTACTTCCCAAGCCACATGCTCTTGGAGAATGTAGTTGGGGATGTCTGGGGTAATCACCAAGAAGCAGTAAAGTGCTTAGGTTTCTGTAGCTTCCACTGGGGAGAGCCTTATTGCCTATATCCTGTGGAAAATTGTTGTTTCAGTCATCAAAAAATGATTTGTGGTGTGGAAAATTTGCCCCATCTTGCCCAGTTGGTCCTTAGTACTGTGGATTCATTTGTCTTGGATCTCTTTTCAGTCCCTCAGGAGAGTATTGCAGCAGGGGAGGTGAATGTAACATGATGTTCAATATGATTTTCACTGCATCTTCTTGGACAAATATTGTCATAACTAATAGAAGATTCTCCCAAACAAATGTTTCCTCTGATTAATGACCATTATTAATCATCTTTCTCTCCCATCTGCTGCTCCTCCCTTTTCCTCTGAATCCAGGTAGCTTCTGTTATCTTGTGTATTTCTCTCTCTTGTTTTGTTTGGTTGGTTGTTTTTTTCTCTCCCCCCCCCCCCC
>NW_028186756.1:8463420-8510455 GCF_003343005.1 Rhea americana
CGGCTTCTGTATGCACCAGTAACTAATTTTGCAGTAGTTTGCTCATTTGAGGATATTTCCTCTCTGGTTCACTTGATTTTAATAGTGTCTGTCTGTAACAACTCATATCATCTCCCTTGGGGAAATGTGAGGAGTCTAGGGAACTAACCATCATAATATCAGGCCCATCTCTGACTTAAGTTGTAGCAAAATGTACAGATGAATAACCTGAAATGGCAAGAAAGCTGCTAAAGGCTCCTATGCATAATGACTTAGCAGAGCCATGCTCACAACAAAAAGGCAGAATAATAACAAAATATCCAAAGCTTCAGTGCCTCATTTTGAGTGGAGGGATAGGGCAATGAAGGAAAACAGAGACAGCTGGTCCTGTGGTTTGCAGCTCAAACTTTTAATACAGAACCTGTCCTGATTTTTGAGATGGTAAAGTGAGGAAAGGTGGAATATTTGCAGGATTGTCATAGAAAACAAAATCCTTTGCCCTGAAAGCCTATTCACACAATGTTAAGGTCTCTCTAGTTTTAAGGGCCTTACCCACAATGACTCAGGTGGCCACCTGGGCTGGGGAGAACAGGGAGGGGAAGCTGTGTCAGGAGCAAATCCAAGGTGCATCTGATACCGGGGTGGAAAAGGGAAAGCTATGCCTCTGTTCATCGGCATTGACCTGCCTGTGTTCCGCCCCCACTGGCAGCAAATTAAAGAAGTCCTCAGAAAAGCGCTTTGAAAGAACTAGTGCGCTGCCCTCCCAGCTGGTGGAAGCCACCGTGGGCTTAAGCCCAGGCTAGCACCTGGCCCAGCACAACCCTTGTGCGCGTGGCGTGTGCAGCTTAGCCGGTGACATGCTGCAGCATGTATCCCTCTCCTGTACGGCTGCGAGGGCAGCTAGCAGTGCCATGAGGTCATGGCACACCTCAGCCAGCGCTAATGTGACACACAAGCTGCACTTTCATCTCACACGGACCCAGAGGGTTTGAGAGTTTGCCCAAGACAGACCTTAGCACTGTGGAGATAGGCTGGTGTTCAGCTGGCCCCWTTCTGGGAAATAAACACTGTCCTGCTGCTGTGACCCACTGTCTCGCAGGGGAATATGTGGTCATGACTACGCACTTCCACCTCAAGAGAAAGATCGGGTACTTTGTGATCCAGACGTACCTGCCCTGCATCATGACGGTCATCCTGTCACAGGTGTCCTTCTGGCTTAACAGGGAGTCTGTTCCTGCCCGGACCGTTTTTGGTGAGTCTGTGAGTATGGTCGTATCCTGTCAGGTAGGGGAATAGAGGCAACACAAACCACAATAAAATGTTGTTTCACCTCAAATTGTAGCACTGAGCAATTTGGTGTATGAAGTGGGCTCTGCTTCCTGGTCCAATCCATGCCTCCACCACGGCACCTGGGCACCCGCCGGCAAGGGCAGCCAGCAGGGTGCACCCTGCGGCGAGGAGGGGCAAGGAGCTGATGTGTTGCACCTTGCCGCGACTTCGCTGGCTTGCGCTCCTAGGGGCTGTTCATCCTTCCATGAATGTAGCTGGCAGCAAAGCCAAATGTTCAAGAGCCCTGACCTCTGCCTAGACACATCCTGCTTGGAGCAGGGCTGGAAAGTGGAAGAGCTGTGAGGAGAACAGAAAGGCTGAGGAAAGAGACTGGCTCCAGGGAGCGGCTATGAGATGAGGAATGGACACCAGAGTTGGTAGTCTCTAGGCCTTGGCTGGCATCAGCGAACCTGCCAGCCACTTCCCAAAATAGCTCCCCATGTCCTCCTCATGCTCCTGCTTTCCCTAAACTGCTGCAGAAACACACCTGTACATGTTCCTGCTACAAGCCCAGCCATAAATATTAATAATAATCAAGATGTCAGTCTTCTGATTGTATGCATTTCACCATGTCTGCTTATCTCTCTTGGCTTTTGAGCTAGGAAGAGGGCAGGTGTGTGGGGAAGCATTTAAGGATCTCCCTTTGAAACCACAGATATGCCTCTGGTCAGACCTCTTCATAACAAATTCCCGGGTTGAGGCAGTACAACTGCATCTTGAATATATTGTTTTCTTTGGCTGGTTTTAGATCCCACTCTGAGGTAAAATGTTAGGCTGGCATTGCACATATATTAACAGCTGTAGTAGATGTTTGATAACAGAATTGCTCTGCACTCACCTGCCAAGGCCCTGAGTTCAGGATCTTTGCCTGCAACACTCCTCTGCCGCAGGAGCAGGTGGAGCCTGCGCACAAGATTGGTATAGGTAAAAAGGAGARTGCACACCAGCACATCCGAAATGCCAAGGCCGATGGAGCCAGTTTATTCTCCTCTCCTATCCATGGCAGATTCATATGCACAGCAGATGACTGCAAGTTCTGGCTGTGGCCTTGTTTCTCCATCCCAATACTCTGCTCTGCTGAAGCCAGRCAGGAACGTGTTTCCTGGAAGCAGTAGTGCTGTGGAGATACCACTTAACAGAGAATATATTGGGCAAAAGTTATCAGGCAGAAAGGAGATATATGTGGCTACCTGGTAATGTTTTTAAATAAGGCCAAAAAGTGTAAAAGATCCTAAAACATTTTATCTGCGGCAAGAGTCATAACAGAAGTAGTCTCTCAAAACCCAACAAAGCTGATGTCCTTCCTGCTTGACCCCATAACGCAGCTCCTCTATGCAGGCCTAGGCCTTGTCCCTAGGATGCAGGGAGGGTCACAGGTTGTTTTGCAGCCTCCTAAATTGGCTAAAATGGAATCATGACAATTTCCATGTTTACTGGTGCTGTGCAGCTTAGGTAGTGAACAAGCTTTAAATTTTGCGGTGCACCCTGGTTTTGCCATGCCAGCATTGGGCTGCCCTCCCTTCACCAGTCAGGGGAATCTGACAGCGATTCCCAGGGCCAAGTGCAGCTGCAGAGTAGAGTGGCCCATATGGCCAAAAGCGGTTTGCCCCTGAGAACTGCATTGAACAGCGTTAACAGTGAAGAATAGGTGGGTACAGCTCCCTTAGAACCTATGTTTTGTTGTTTTCATCCAGCAGAAGGAAAAAAAGTTGCTCAGAGAGAAGTTATATGGGAAATAGGACTAGGTCAGTCTTATGGAGACTCATCCATGAACTTTCTCTGCTCATGTCTCCATGCATCCTTTGCAATATCACCCCACGCAGCTCGCACCCCAGCCCTRCTGTCTGTCCAAGCCCCACAGGCTCCTGTGGCTACATCAGTTCTGGATGTCCATGCACTCCTGATGCCTGGAGCAAGCCTTTYGTCAAGCATATTTGACTGCCTCTTGTTTTATCCTGGTATTTTTAGTTAGGCAGGTTTCCTCAAGCAGCAGCTCAGGGTCAGCAGGAAAGAGCTGACTAAAAATTAAAACCTACCTTTCACAGGATATTGTGAAAAATGTCTAGGCACTCAAATTGCCTTGCTTTGGAGTTCTCATTTTTTTAATGGCAATTGCTTATTCCATCTTTTTTCTCCACAGAAAGTATTATAAACAGTGTTGCTGAAATTGTTCAATTACCGGGAGTGTGGTTTGAAGAAAGTGAAAATAAGTCAATATTTTTATAATATTTTTAATGCATTTTTAATTGAAAAGTATATTATTAGAGAAAATGGACAGCGATGGTTGTTTGCTTTAACAAAAAAGCTTTAAAAGGCATTTTTCGACAGGTCATTTTTTAGAGAATCGTTGTGACACCCATTCTGGCAGCTTGGGCCACTCACTCGCACCTGGTCATGCTGGCAGGACCAAGGTCCTGCCATCCATCTATGTAGTTCACAAAACATGATTTTCAAAATGTTCTGAGAACTATGTTGTGTGACGGCCTAGTTTCTGCTCCTCTGTGAAGATCACAAACTCCTCTTCAGCTATTATTTTATTAGTGTTATTTTACCATAGTAGAAAGCAGAAACTTCTCCATGACAGACTCCATGGGAGGGAGCTGGATCGATCTAGCTTTAGGGAACTTTCACTACTAGCAGACAAGGCATTAAACTCCCCTGAGTAAATGCATGTGTCGACTTGGGAGCCACAACKCCTTTACAGTGAGCTGAGATATAGTCGATGAGAGCTTAGGGCCGGTTCATCTCATCCTAATGTAGGTGTTAGTCATTGGTCATATAAATAGGAGTTATTCAAAATGCTGCCAGACAAGGCCCTGATTTGAGCCAGGGCTGGGCTAGTTCCCATCTGGTGTGGGAATCACAAACTATTTTGTGATTCTATGAACTGCATCATGGACTCGTGTTGAGTAGGGCTCCCTTAATGACAGTAGGAACATTGATCACGTAACTTAGGGGACAGCATCCCTAGTTAGATGACAGAAATGCCAACCAAGTGGTCTGAGGAGAAACCGAGACACAAAGATGTGAGGTGACCTGCCAAAGGCTATCTTGCATGTCAGTGACAGAGAAGGGAACAGAATTCAATTTTTTATCCTGGCCTGTGTCCTGCCCTCTTAACCTTGGCAATTATTGTCTCATGTGTCCCTGTCATGGACATATCATCTCTGATATAGGTGAGGTCCATATGCATTGAAGCCCCTGCGACAGAGGCCGGACCATACTCCTTGCGTGTATGGTGGCATCTCCTGCTCTGGGGGGCGGGGCACAGCTGTGGGCCAGGCCAGTGTGACCCATGACAAATTTGCTTGCTGGTTCTGCCTTGGTAATAGGATAGACATGCTGAGGGGTATGATGTGTGTGAGATTTGTCAGCATCCCTGTTTCCTACTCTTTCCACAGGTGTCACCACTGTCCTCACCATGACCACCCTAAGCATCAGCGCAAGAAACTCCTTACCTAAGGTGGCGTACGCGACGGCCATGGACTGGTTCATAGCCGTCTGTTACGCCTTTGTGTTTTCTGCGCTGATCGAATTTGCCACGGTCAACTACTTCACCAAGCGCAGCTGGGCTTGGGATGGCAAGAAGGTGCTGGAGGCCCAAGAGATGAAGGTGAGCACCATGGCCAAGGCCAGGGAGGGAGGGGRCAGTGAAGAAACGCCACACGAGAGAGCTGTACTGGGACCAGGAGTGGGTAGCATGCAGCCCTGCAGCACTCCCAGAGGCTGGATGCTACTCACTGGGGTCCTCAGCTCAGGTCTCAACTGCAGCGGTTCTTGAGGGCCAAGGGAGGGAGAGCTTGGATGGCAGGTTGCTGCAGTTAGTTGGAGGAAAGAAAAACAGTCCTGACTGCTCATTTTTTCCTCTGTCCCTCTGCATGACCATTAGCCAGTGGAAATGTGCATGCAGCTCTGGCTATTTTGGTTTGCTCCATCAGTGGTCTTCTCTCTCCTTTCTTCTTCCTCTAACCTGTAAATGCTCCACTCCACATTGCTAGCACACTGCATGAACCCAGATACACCACGGGATGCCAGGCTTGCTGATGAAAAAGGTCCYGCTCTGCTGTGCCCCTGGGGGCAGGCAGCCTCCACCGTTGGTCTCCCCAGGCATGGGGCAGCAAGGGGTGGGGGGAGGCACTGATGCAGTGTTACCCACAGCTGCCAGCAGCTGCTGCTTTGTGCACTCAGGCAAAGAGGGTGGGTGGGAAGCGAGCAATCGGAAGCAGCAACTGGCAATAAATTAGTGCCTGGCATCACCTACATTTTCCCTTCTGGCTTGGGATCAGCCTTTCTGGCAGCTTCCTTCCTGACAGCCACTACTACCCCATGCTCATGCCCCCTCCCGCCAAGCTGATTTAATCTAGGCTGTATGGAGAAATCACTTACTGTAGCATGCTGCTCCTTGTTTATATTTATTGAATCAAATTGAAAATCAGTTTTGTCCTTGTTCTTGGTTCTGGAACCTTTATATTTCTCCCTTGCATTTTAATGCGCTGTTTAAAATTGTTGTGGGGCTGTATGCAAATATCTGGCAGAATTGCAGTAACTTTTGGGAGGACAACGCCCAGTCACCTCGCTGGAATGGAGGTCACAGCAGGCGAGCGGAGGCCTAGTGGAGAACCACAGCCATGATTGTGTGTTGAATGCCTCTGTCTTGTTTCTTGGACTCTCTCTACCAATTTGCTTTTGCAGTTGTGATCTGAGCACCAGGTTCACGGCAGAAGGACTCCAGAGGAGGCCGGCTGATGGTCTTCCACCTCCATCGAGAACAATAGCACTAACCTGGCCCCTAGAGAGATCAGAGGACTATTTTGCAGGTCATTGGCATGAGCGAAGGATCAGAGCTGGTCCTTCAAAGCAACTATGTCCTTTTCAGGGATTGGTAAATCAGTACAAATTCAGGATTCACATAGTTTTGGACAGCTATGTGAACAGAACCCAGCTGAAAAAATATCAGAGGCTCAAGTTTCAGTTTATCATCAAGCCCCCCCTACACACACACACCTTCATTTAGTTCTTGTCCTAGTACTGCAAAACTGAAATTACTGAAACAATAGGGTAAGACCATGAAGAAAGCTGGCACTCATGGTAATTGAACAAGACAAAGTGGGAACAGAAATGGAAATGGGAGCACTCCATGGGAGAGTATGCTGGAATTGGAGTCAGGCTGGAGAACCAGCCAGGACTCCAAATTTCTGGGTACTTTTTCAAGCCAACGCTGATCTTTATCAGGCCCAAACTTAGAAGACTAACCCACCTTTGATGTCTCTGCAGCTTGGGAATTCTGATTCTTCCCCATCCTCTCCATCACCTGTTTTATATTTGCTGCTAATATTCCTGCCCAGAAGCACCCACTCAAGGAGAAATCCCCAAAGAGTGGTGGGCTTTCAGGGAGTTTGCAAATACGATGCATCGCCATATTTGCTCTTCATCTTTATTCCATTGAATATTTCCAGGCAGAGCATTTGCTACACAATGAAGGTGTTTCACTGGCTGTGTTTCAGCCTCTAATTAGCTCTTCTTGAAACCACTGACAAGCCAGGTGATTGAAGCCACAAAAAAAGAGGAGTCAGAAAAATAACTATTGGCATTTTTAAGTGTACATGCCAGCAGTAAAACTACTAGTGACAAGCCCAGGTTGAGCTCCGGTCTTTGGAGAGCTATCCTCCTAGCCAAAAAAGAGCACTCCTTATTGACGTGATGGCAAGGATACTTACTTCAGATTTGATTGCTTGCTTGCGTGAACAAGAAAAAAATCAGCAGGTGTCCTCTTACCTCAAATGTAGACAGCAGCAATGCTTCCTATCACATTTAAAAGAAATGGCTGCCCTGGAAAAACTGCTGGTCACTGAAAGGCGTTCCTGCAGTGTTTGTTCTATCAGGGCTTGCTCCATCCTTTCCTTCTCCTCTTCATCCTTCTCTCCATTTAGACAGGGGATTCTGCGGGGCAGAGCTGTTTTCAGGGTAGGTTTTCATCAGGGTGGATCACAGATCTCTGCATCATAATTGATCGTCTGGCTACAGGCAGTTGATCTATTGGGATTTGTCTGGGAGCTACTGTATTCTTTTTCTGCAGTTCTTTAATGAAAGCCAGGCAGACCTCACCACAGATGTTACTAGGAAATTCTTGTAGCCCTCACTCTAAGGTTTGTCTAATGCTTCTTGGAGAATTTCTAAGTCTTTCTTGCCTGCCATCACTAAGTGTGGATAAAAAAATTTCCTGTTTTTGTGAGGCAGAGTGGTTGTAACCAACTTAGAGGTACAGATCAAACTTTAAAGAAGTATCTAGGTGCAATGCAGAAAATTTATTAGTAAAGATGATTTTAAAAAACATCACTGGGCAGCAGGTGGGAGATGGTAGTAGTGAGTGAGAGGCCAAAATGAAACAAAGATGACTGATTTAAGTAGCCGACAAATCTCCATATGTCCAGTATCCTCAAAGGATCCCATTAAAAGGATCCTCTCAGCTGACATCTGAAGGGACCGTTCAGCTAAGGAAGCCACTGGGAAGCTGCCAGCTTACCTCTCAGGAGAGCTTCACTCCCAGATGCAGAGCTTTTGGACAGAGGGACTGTGTCCAAACAGAGAGAGGCCCTGTTGAATCCCATCCATCCCATGCACAGGGATGGCCATCTCTGGAGCCAATAAGGTAATGTCCCAGATGGTTTACAGCTGTGATCCAGAGAGATGGCCCTTAACAGTGTCTTTCCCACTGGAAACTCATGAAATTTGCAGGGTTGACATTTACCATGGAAATTTCCCTGCAAAAAAAATCATGTCTATTCGTCTGGATGAAGCATCTTTGGAAGATGCCAACCTAAACCCATTTTCTGCAGTGTCATGGTTGTACATAAAATGTGAGTTAGCTCTGTATCTGTGCTTGTATGATATTGCCATAAAATTCTGGGAGGTGTAAGATCCAACTCCCTCAAAAAGTAGAAATAGCTGCAAACAAACATGTGAGAACAAGGAAGAACACACTTTGGATGGAGGAATAGTCATGGATCTTTACCCTTCCCATCTTCAAGACAACAGTTCTGTAGAACATGGTGAGAAGGTTAGGTCCAGGCTTTTTATATACTTTACATATGTGTTTTCACCAAGTGAAAGTCACCAAAAGCATCCTCCAGACCTCTCAGCTGATAAAATCATCTTAGTTTGCTTTCTTGTGTTTTGGAAATGATAGACATGCTCATCATTTACACTGTGTACCTTTTCTGCTGACTGTGTTAAGCCAAGCTTTCTGTGCCACCTACTTGTTATTAATTCTGAAGTTTGCCTCCTGATCCAGGTGACTTGGGAATCATTCTTTTTTCTCATTTGTTTCTTTCCTTTTGTGACATTATTGTTTCACTCCCCCCAGGGAGGGGAAGAGGAACCAGAAACAACCATTACAGGCCATCATTTTCAGCCAGTTTTAAGTGTTACAGACTCAGAATGATTCAGACYCATCTCTTTTTCTGTTTGTTGAGACTTTCCCTTGCCGAGAGTGCTCTACAGGCCTATGTCTCCTTGTCCTACTGTACTTGATATTACCTGTGCCTCCTCATAGCACTGTAAGTGATCTATATTCTTAGCATCCTCACGAGACCCCTTGTATCATTCTTTGCACCATTTCATCCTCTTTATTTCAGCCCTTGCTATATGGTACTTTGGGCTTATTGACTCCTTTCAGCCTCTGAATCTTCATTTGGAGATCCAGGAAGTATGAGATCATTGGGCTGAGTCTCACATAGTCAGTATGAAGAAAAGATGGGAGGGATGAGGGATGCCAAAGGTCATAGTAGCAGTGACAGTAATCTGGCATCAGTGTAGCCAGCTTGTTAATGCAAGATTGCATTGTTCTGAGCCCTTGGCTCTGCTCCAGGTACATGCATCTCTGTGTAAAACACTTTGATAGGACCGAGCCTGCTGCAGAGGGGAACTTTGGTTGGCATGAGGAAGAAATGACATGTTTGTCGGAACAGCAACTGCACTTATTGAGTTTTGAATTATAGGACAAAAGTTTGTCAGAGAATAGAGCTGCTTAGAGGACATCAAGGTGACTTTAAAGAATGGCAAGTGGCAGATACCTTGCATTTCTCAGTACAACCCAGGACCCCTAGAAGTTAGCGATGGTGACCTTCAGAATTCACGTCAGAGGGAAAGTGCTTCCAACCCTCTTTTCTGACCAAGGAGCAGGCGCAGAGAGAGAAATCTCCAATAGATCATAAGCCAAACCAGTAGCTCCAATAGCTTTAGATGGTTGAGCTTTAGCTGCTTGACAATAGAGCTTGAAGACAAAAAGATTTAACAAAAATACTGTTGTACTGGGTGTGTTGTGGAAGGACTTCTGTCAGACCTACATCATCCAGGGAACATATATATCTCTAGACCAGCTTTAACAGCTTTCCCCCTTGGAGAGCAGCACAGGAAGAAGCTTTGCACAGTAGCTTGGTCTCCCTGGGCCCAAAGTGGGCCATAAACACAGGATGTGCTATTCAACATAACCATGTTTAAATGGAACAAGTTTATGAAAGCAAATGTGAGATTTCCTCCTGGTTTTCTACTCTTTCCTTCTGTTTCAGTAGGAAATGGAGCCCCTCCCAGGTAAACTTGCTGAGGGAAGGCTGAGGGCTACTTCATAGCTGATGGAAATAAACATATTTTCCCTTGATTGTCGCAACCTTGCCTGAAACATTTAATTTATAAAGCACAACCCAATAAACATCAGGCTGAACCATTTCTTCTGATATTTCAGGAGCATGTTTCCTTGAACATGTGCCTTGGTGGGTTGGGGGTCCTCTGGATGCTYTCCAAAAGCTACCCAGGCTCCCAGCTCTGAATAGAGCAGAAAACATCCATAGGCAGCTGGAAAAAGTCTTTGGCTGTAGCCTCCCATACCTGTACACCGCTTCCAGAGAAGCCCGAGCTGCTGCACAGTCTCTGAATTACACTAATATGTGCAATAACTTGCTGTAGCCACATGTAGCATTTACATTTGCCTGACTTTCACCCATTTCTATCTTCTGTTTTTAAATGCCTTTGGCCCAGCAGGACAGATTCATATTCTAAGCTCTGGGGCAGAAAAGCTAGCCAGGTCGAAAATGTCGTGTCACTTGTAGCCATCTTATTCTTGTAATGTGGCTGATTAATACTAAAGTTATTGTAGTACACTTCAAATTACATTCTGCAAACAGCAAACAATCTGTTTTTCATTTCATTACCGATTATTAATTATTTTATTACCTCCTGTAGCTATGTTAATAAGTAATCATACTTAAGCATACTTAAATGGTTTAGAAGGTGAAACATTTTAGTCCTTTATTTGCTTCTTGTTAGCTATTTAGCAGGAAAAGTTCACCTTCTGCGTAGGGGATACAAGTTAACACGGCTCTAATGATTGCAGAAATCAGTCACTCAGTTAATCATTAAAGATCATGACAACCCTTCCTGCCTTGCCCGTAAAAGACTGTGAATATGGTCTGATCAACGGTTTAGTCTGATCTGGAGTTTAAAGACATTTCAACCTCCTCCTAACAGCAGGTTAATTTCTGTAATTACTGGAATTATAATGAGACTGCAGGCCTAGCAATGAGGCTATTGGACAGGGTTTTAAAGATTGCACACAAGTTGTTTTTAGTGCCCCACTGAAAATCATTGTAGAAAATTCATTTCCTAAGGCAACCAGAAATATCCATGGTGATTGCAGACACATTTGAAATCGAAGTGCAGCATGAAAATTAAAGCCCTGAAGTAACTTTGCCGGGCAGGCTGGATGAATTGGGCTCTCGAGCTCCTAGAGTTACCCAGAGATGCTTCCTGCAACTAATTCCCGGGTGAGGGTGTGGGATGGCCAGATCCTGCTGGCTGCCCACTCTCCCCTTCTCCAGGCTGAAGCATCACTTTGCACGTGGTTCCCTCTGCACATGCCCTGGGATTTACTTCATCTTGCAAACTTCGACCAGGCCCCAGCCAGCAGCATGGCTCACTCAGAGGTTGCCCTGAGCTGCCACTGCTGTCAGAGTGCCAGGCTCCTGCAGCACCCGGTAATGATTAGGCTGGGTCAGACGTCTCCAGCGAGCTGGCAGTGCTCTTACCCTGTACATTCATATACGTGCAAAACCATGTAAAACAGCCCTGGGAGATGCCTGGCTGAATCTTGTCTTGTGCTTCAGTTGCTTTTGAATAGAAAATAGATCTAAAGTTAACCTTTTTCTGAGTTTAGGTTTTAGTTTCCCACCATGAATCATCGCCATGTTTAGCTTTGGCTCTTRGCAAGGTAATTGCAGTGGACACAGCTTGGGTGCAGGGATGTGCAAGGTGCCTGTTGTCTGCATATAGATATTATTTGATGGGCTTCTCTCAGTAGACCTGTACTGCTGTATACTACAGTATAGCAGCTGGTCTCAAGTTCCTRACAACATCAGAAAGATCGCCAAAGTGGAAGCAACATCTATTATGACTTCCTAGTTCCTGTCTTCCTGTCCACTCATCTTCATTAACACCTGCATCATCTGTCTTAAGCATCCTCTGTCTTCCATCCATACATCATGTCTAATGGATAACGAGTACATCTTTTCCATTTGCTGTACAACCTCTTCTCCCTTTACCATGGACAGTATGGTTGTCCCCAGAGCCCTGTGGGAAGTGTGCATTACCTCCCTTTATTTGAAGCAACYGTTAAATACAAAGGATGAAGGCCTTCCCTCTTTCCTAAAATGCCGTGTTGAACAATCCTGAAGTCCAGAGCTAGTGGAAAYGTCCTCAGTCTGTTCTGTATCTTACCTAGCTAGGTCATGAGATGCTCAAAAGAAACCCGGTGGCATTTTGGTTGTTGTGATGTTGTACTGTGTATGACTATATGAGGTACTTAGGGCACTGAGGGTGAGATATTGCCTCATAATATCATGGCCCAAAAATACTGTGATGTTGTTACCCACATTCTTAAGGCTATTGTCTTTCTCCTGCAAAAAAAAAAAAATATATATATATATATATATGTATATATAATCCTCTGTGATGTCTCTCCCTCTCATGCAACCCAGACTGGCTAAGCAGAAAATCAAGTTCTTCCTCCAGGCTGACCACGCTATGTCTCATTCTTCTTTAAAGCCTATATGCCTGCATCACCTCCCCATGTCTGAATCTTACATGCAACAGAACACTTTGTCCAGTTGAGGGAGAGACCAGGAAGMGTGTATATCTCAAGCCTACTTTCACTTACACTGGCCTGGCAATATACTAGCAGATGATATGCGTACACTCTGCCAGTCAAGGAATCACCCATTCTGGGCAGCTACTGCTCAAATACAGCAATACACACCTTTTTATACCGCTGGTCTGATCTAAGGGGTCACAATGAGGCTTCAAATCAGGCTGATTGGCTTCAGTTACTTCACCTGTGGCTAGCTTCTACTTGCTGGGCCAGGACCTCTTTATGCTACATGCTGCCTRCCAGGCTTGCATAGATTAGCTGGTGTAATTAAGGATACCATCACATCCCTCTGCTCCTGCAGCCGACATGTGGCAGCAATGTCACAGGTTTTAGCTATCTTCTCACCTCATCTTCCTTCCCTTCCACAATGGCTTCTTGAGCTTTTGCTCCTTGCACTCTTCTCCACCTTTTCATCCAGGCGGTCAGGTAAACTCAGAAGATTAAATGTTTTCAGCGCAGTTCTGCAGTTACCTCATCTCTTATGTTTTTTCTTCCACCTTCCATAGAAAAAAGAGCCAGTGGCATTAGCAAAGAAAACCAATAACACCTACAACATCGTTGGCACCACATATGCCCTCAACATTGCTAAAGACCCTGGTCTTCCTACCATCTCCAAGAGCGCTGCTGCCACTGCTACTGCCACCAACGTACCCCCCAAGATGCCCCGCATAGAGGAGAAGCTCCTGGAGAGTAAGAAGACATACAACAGCGTCAGCAAGGTAGACAAGATGTCTCGCATCGTCTTTCCAGTCCTCTTTGCCATTTTCAACTTAGTCTACTGGGCCACATATGTAAACCGGGAGTCAGCAATCAAGGGAATGATCCCCAAACAATAAAACCGTTCACAGAAACCTTCCATCAGTGAGCACCATCCAGGCAGGAATTCTCCAGGGCTTTCTTCTCTCCTGTTTTGTTTTATTATTATTGTTCATTTGATACTATTATTACTATTAGATTGTTCTTTTTTAATGTAAACAAAACTGTGATTTTAATTTGATCTCGTATACATTTAGTTTCGTTTTATTTTGTCTCTGATGATGAAAGGAAAACAAGGATCATAACAAGTTGTGCCTCTAACGTCATGAGTCTGATGTCCCCCATCCGTCCAGGTCACCCTTTGCTTCCATTTCTCCTCCTCCACCTCGTACCATACAACCTGCCTGCATGCCACCCATTCCCATTCCACRCTACACTCTGCTGAGACCTGCTGGTGTGACTTGCCTCCCTCGTCCTCTTCTGCAATGGACTGCCCTAGTATGGTGGCCGCTTCTGGTGACTCAAGCTCAAGGATGTGGAGGCCTCCAAAGTCAGCATGTTGGCTGGGTTGGTCTTCAGCATCTGGCACTTTAGGCCAGGTTTTACTCCTGGGGCAGCAGTGGTTGCAGRTGAGCTGGGCTGTGTTCAGGGAGCTGGGCTGCACATGCCAGCATGTAGCTGAGTGCGCACTGCAGGCAATTCAGCAACTCTCAGGTGTTGTGGAGTCCTTAAAAGGGTGGAGCATAGTGGCAGTGTCTTGTAGGCATCTACAGGGCTTCCTCCTCTCTGTCTTCACCAAACCTAGCTCCAGGTTTCCTMCATCTTGCTGTTCCAAACAAGAACAGGTGAGGAAGGTTGTGTCTGTCTGCCATTCTGGACTCTTGGGGCAATTATGTCAGAAGATAYAGTGATTTCTACCAGAGACGTATTTTTTTCAGGATCAGTCAGTGACAGAAGTCAAGATGGGAGCTTTCCAATGCCTAGGAGAGAACATAAACTGTGAGGGTGCATGCATTGAATGTCAGGGCGGGAAGACATAGAGCTCATGTTCTTATGGGTAGTTGTTTGCTTTCTTTTGGCTGTATCTGCTTGTCCTTCTTGGCATCTCTTCTCTGTTGTAATCCCCTCTTTAACCTTGACATTCATCTTCCTTTCTTTGGCAGCTCAGCAGTCCTTGGTACTAATCTCACTGGTTGCAGGTGGGCAGTGAAGCACCTGACCTCTGAGATTAGCCACAATGGCAGGGAGGAGTGCAGCCAGCCCCAGCGATGTTCAGCTCACAGAGCATTTTTCTCTGGATCCCTGGAGCAGCAGTGATGTTAGTGCAGGCTAGGAAAGACAGGTTTTTTCCAGCCTGGGGGCAGGGGCAACATAGGGGCCACTCTGCTGCTAGTAAGAGATGAGAGAGGGATGGGCAGTCCCCAAAGACTTGCCTGCGCCTAGTGAACCTGATGCAGCTGAGCATCCTCTGTGCTGTGTCATGACAGGAGAAGGGGCTCTTTTAACCAGGAGGGTAATTCTGCTGTCTCTAAGAGCTATGTAAGGCAGGTGCCACCCCATAAAGCCACTGAGATGAGACCCAGGTCTAAACCTACAAACTCTTCCCAGAAAAGCCCTCCAGTGCCTTGGAGAGAGGCTTTTTCTCCCTTCACAGCCACCACATTGCTGGGACTTGAACTAGCCATGCCCCTTCCAGGTGCAGCACTGGGATGGGGAGATCCAGGCTGTCTGGCCTCCTTCCTCCCTCCCTCACTGGTGCCTGGACCCAGGGACACAGTGTCCTGCTATAGTGAATTACGTGCTGCATCTGATGAGCACTTGTCCCAGCCCACAGACAGTGCTGGTCCTCCTGCATCAGCTCTCTGAGCCCCGGGCTGCCCCATGGGCTCTCCCAGTGTATTTTGGGTGCGTGCAGCCAGTCTGGGACCCCAGCACCCATGAGGTGGTGTCTTGGGCATTGCTTTGAGCCCCTGCACCAGGCTCAGTTTCACTCTTCCCGTAGGGAGATGTGACGGAGCCCAGGGCATGGGATTTGCCTCACCTGGAGCATCCATGGGGACAGCAGGATCATGCAGGGCAGGCTGGGCACCGAGTCCTCCCTCAAGGATGATATTCATGCATGTTCTGCTCTCTCTTACCTCTCTCGCTGACTCAGCAGCAGTGCAGCTGCCCTCCCTACCTCTTGCCGCCATGAGGAGCGGGGCCAGGAGACTCTTAGCTCTGACCCACCACTGTGTCCCATCTGAGGGCATGTCCATGCTAGTGGGCAGCACTGGGCAAGATGGGGAAACCCCTCACAAGCTAAAGTGACCAGCTACCCTCACCCCATTTTCCCATTGCCTCCCCTCACATCAGCACCCCAAACCGCCCATGACATTTCTGCAGTGCCTTTCACTGGTGGCTCCTGCAGGGGCTCACCAACCCCCTGTGCATGGCAGGGGAGACCGGGGAGCTCTGCCTTGCRCGCCACAGCACAAGCAACAGAGGTCCATAAAGCAGAGGGAGGATGTGTGGTCCCCAACAGCAAGCCTGCAAGCAGCCRCTTGGGGTCACACTGTTGCTTTTTCACCCTGGGGTGCCAGGACCCCCCAGGCACTGGCCTCTGCTGCTGCTGCAGCCACCCTTGCTGCTGTCCATCGGCACCAGCACGGCTCCCCAGTGCCAAGGCTGTGCATATGTTGAGTCCGTGCACCAGCACCCCGTTCCCCTCCAGCAGCGAAGGCTGCCGCTGTCTGGCTTCGAGGGCTCTCCAGGCAGTAACCGCTGCACTTACTGGGCACGAGGCAGTTCGTTTTGGAAACTACTGGGATGTCATTTTCTTAAATAACCTAGATGAAGTGTATCTCATAAAACATTCATGTCACTATAATACTCAGGCCTAAGTGAATGAAATAGAAACCCTATAAAAGCAAAACAAACACAATAAAATGGTAACAAAGAGTACATTGTGTTTACTAACAGAATTATATCAGATGCAGGTTTAAAGATGCGATCCTTACACAGGCCTTGGGGCAGTCTCCTCTGCTAGCCTGGCCATTCCTCAAAATCCTCTCTGACTTGAGGCCAAGTCCTGCCATGCGTCACCTCGCCACGTGTATGCCTGCCGCCACGAGCGGTACCTGCTGCTGGCATCTTTTGATGCCTGCTTGACGGAGCTCCCCCGAATTAGCAGGTCTTCCCAGCTGCTCCCCAGCAGCCCAGGCATGCCCCGCGCCCAGCACTGCTCTGCTGCCCAGCYGGRGACAGAGCGGGGCTGGTGCTAGGTGCCTCTTGGTGGAGATGCTGGRAGAGCCCTGGGGCTGGGTCTTTCTGCAAGGTGTCAGGACATATTCCCAGGACAGCTTTCGAGCGGTCTCCCTAACTATATGTGATCTTTGCTGTTTCACTCAGAGCTATCAGAGTGAATTTCCTGTCTCTTACACTCGTCCTTTTCTCCTGGTGTTTTCAAGCTCCAGGACAGTTGTTCCTCTCCATAGCACACCACCTACCTGGCTTACTGGTGATACACATCTGCTGTCTCTTCTTTGCTCTCCCTGACTCTGACGATGTTGCTCTCTGCCTGATAAAAGGCTCACTTCCTGGATCTGTGCTAGCACTATTTGAAAGCCAAGTCTATTCCAACCAAAGCCTGGCACAGGCTCTGAGCCTTTTTGCCAGCTGGAAGCAGAAATACTGGCATCCTTTGGTTAGAAACAACAAACCAAAGAGTATTTGTAGTGTGGCTTCCAAACAGGGAAGCATTTTGGGAAGATAGTTATAAATAACTGGTTTAACATCTCCTGCCAGTAGAAAGAAATCACAGAGAAGATAATGTTCTTTTTTTTCTTTTTTTTTTCTTTTTTTTTTTTAATCTGACAGAGGCTCAGATTGTGACATTGCCTTCCCAGATAACACTAGGCTGTTGATGGGCTTTTTTTTCTAAGGGAACTCTAGGTCAGAGCTAACCTAGCATAAGTTACTGCTGCTTATGCCTTGTTATAGTATTTAAGGGCTCAATTTTTGTTATTGGTACTACATATGAATAGATCTAGGTGTTGAGAAGAGTTGATAGACTAAGGCAGAGAGAGCCAGCTGTGCAAAGAGTGGGCATTTCATTTCCCCGTGAACCTTGATACTCCAGTGTTTGTTTTTCTTCTGACAAGGCCCAAAGCCTCCCTGACTTTGTGAGATTCTCCTGGAAAAGAATTAGAAGTCTTTGAGGGTGATCAGAACGATCTATTCAGTCTGCACTCCTATCTTTTAACTTCTACTGCCTGAGACAGCACAGTCCAAAAGCAAAGTTGCATTGTAATTCTCTGGAACAGAAGACAGTGCTGAATGGAAAAGTTGGACTGTTTCCTTCGGAAAATGTCAAATGGCCATACTGGCATTGGCAACCTGCCTCTTCCCTCCTTTGAAACAGGCGACTGGCAAGAGCAGTGGCATGGAGGGCTTTATTTTTGGGAGCTCTGTGCTCCCGGGGAGGTGGACGACAGTTCAGCTGAAACTTTCCTAGCAGGCAGGGAAGACAGCATGTGGTGGCTGCAAGAAACGTGTTGGTGTTGTGRTATTTCTTAGGGGTGATAGGAGAGAAGCAGTGCCTTAGTGCCACCCTTTCTTCTAAAGGATTCGTTAAGTTATCCCTCCCTATCCCCGCGCAACATCTCTGAAAAGGCTTCTTGAGTATCACAGAGCAGGGCTTCATCATCCCAGGCAGAGTTTTCCAGTTCTCCTCCACACACCACATTCAACATGAGCAAAGCCAGCTTTGCCACTACCAAGCTTTTTAAAGAAATATCATGGCTAGAACATCTCACTCCAGTCATGATCCCCAGCAGCTTTGTGGCGTTGGTGAGAGTCCCCTTCTGTTTGCTGTAGGATCTTCCTCCGTGAGAGCAGACCCCACACCCGCTGTTCACAGACATAAGTCAGGCATGCAGACAAAGGCTCGAACCGGTCTGTTCCTGCAAGCAGCACATCCTATGGATGCATGAGACATTCATTTCTCATCTACTGTCTTGACTGCGTTGTCTACACCYGAGATTCTTTTTGGCTGTCCCCTGAGGAGGATTATAAGGCTGCATCAGATATCAGGAAGCTGTTTCTCTTGCTCCAGATCATCTTAAGTGGGAAGACCCTCCATTCTGCTAAGAACCTCTTCTGAATTCTTCAGAAACCTGGAGCTTTGCCTCCTAGAGCAGCCCAGGCCAAGGTGAGAGAGCTGAGGAGAGGAAGGACTGATAAAGGCACTTTCCAGGGGATATGCACCTCCTTTCTGAACAGGTAGAAAGCCAGAACTATGCAAAGGGTGGCAGAGCTGTAAAAACAGCGTCTTTGCAATACTAGGTGTGCATAAGGCAGCTGATGGAATAGACTAGTTTAATCAATTAATATGCAGCACTGTTTAAGGAAGGAATATGTTCAAAGGAGAGTGGCTGCTTAAGACGGCAGTGGCATTTGGCCAGCTTGCTGGGTGATGTCATTAGCGGGAGAGGTGAGGGGACAGGGTGGCTCTCAGAGGCCTGGCTCAGAGCAGGGCTGGCAGGTGCTTGCTAGCCGTCCGCCTCTGTGTGTGTGGCCCCATGGGGAGTGGGGGAGAGGCCACTGTGGGCTGTGGGACCAGACTGCCAAGGCACACAGCAGCAAATTCTGCAAATTTTATGTGTGCCTGCGGCCACACTTTATCCCCTTCCCCAAATATCTGTGTRTATTTTGCAGGCTGGAGAGGAGGGAAGCAGCAGCAGTCCTTTGTGGTCGCTGGGGGTGGGGAGAGCTCAACCAAGGCGAGAGACTTATTCRTGCAAATGTAAATGCTCTATTAATGCCAACGTAGGAGAAAACAACTGAAACAGCAACAATTCACCAGTCCTCTCTCCATATCAAGCTCAACTGCTCCTGAAGGCATTTTTGGCAAGAGGCCATTGCACAGATGAGTTTGATGGCTTCAAGGGATAAATATTTACTATTTGACCTTGTCATTGTTCAGTCAGCCAAGGGTTTTTTTAATATATATGTGTGTGTGTGTGTGTGTGTGTGTGTGTGTGTGTTTATGCTCACAAAACCTTTTATATCTGAAAAGTCAAGCTGTTTTCTCTTAAGAAGAGAAAATGGTCACTTTTAATTGTTCTACTTGGCTTTCATTCTCCTTGCTAAATCTTCTGGAAAGAGGTGTCTCCTTCTCAGCTGCTGCTCTCCCTCTGAGCTGGCCTTCAAACTGCTTTGGGGGCCATTGGCAGTGAAGGAGCAAGGGAGAAGAGGTATGGTGGTACCTGGTGGTGGATTGCTACCCAGGACTAAAGTCACTGCTGGCAGTGCTACCAAGCAGTTCTTAGGAAATGTAGTGGCACGTATCATAGCTTCTCCTGACACTGCCCGTTTGTCCCCACYCTGGACACTAGGATGTTCCCTGGGAGGCAGTATGACTTTTGAATGCCATGAATGCCATAAGCAGCTAGCCCTTGTGTGCAGCTGAGCAWTGCAAAGGACTTTTTGCCCGCAATGGCAGGCTGAGTCTCCACCCTCTGTCCTTTATAGGAGGGAATGGAGCACCTCACTAGATCTGTTTCAGCTTCCATGTTGCTGGAGAAGCACCTCAGCTAGGGCCAGGGCTCACACTTGGACTCTTCTGCGCACAGAGAGCAGCAAAAGGGAAATGCTGGCACCATTTCCTTGGCCACAGTTCCTCCTGGTATGGCTCGTCCAGATGWGACGTGATGGTGGTAGCTATGCTTACAAGCCGGTGCGTTTCCTCTGTACATGGCTTCACGGCCAGTCAGTCACTGGAGTGCCTSGGCAGCACCCGGATCCTGTGGAAAGGGGCTGCTCCCAACCCAGCAGCACACTTTTCCTCCCATGTACACCGGGAGCAGCATGTAATACTACAATTGCTGACTGCAAAGTTGTCCAGGAATGGGCAACACCCAGATCAGGCAGACAGCAAGACAGGAGCAGCCCAAGCAGCTGTGTGGCAGCAGCCTGCCGACCCCCCGGCACCCCAAAGCAWTCGCTCTCGCACTGCGGCTGGGCCAGCTCTGAACCGCATCTCTGATCTGTGGGTTCGCGGGCTGTTTCTGCTGGTCTAGCTGCAGGGGCTGGTGGTTTCTAAAATCTGCTCTGCTCCGAGAACGTATACTTTGTCCCCACAGCCTCTTTCAAACCCTAGGTCTTCTCTCCTTCATCCTTTTCTGTTCCTCGGTTTAACTCCTATTTGTCCCTGCACCCGTTCTCTCCCTCTCCATTTAGCATGCATTTGTTACATCCAGATTCACCCACTTATTTGTTCATTGTTTCTCTTCTTCAATAACAGCCCACACCAYCCCTTGAAAGACCCTGACCTCACTCCAGATAGCGGTCTGTGACACCACTTCTTGAGGCCCTCAAGATGAGTGAACCTTGAAACCCCCAGGGTTTGAGGAAGGAGAGAGCTAGGATGGGAGGTTGCTATGGAAAAGGATGGGGGACCTTGAAGGACCTCTTCCAGCATTGTTCTGGATGAGTTGATGGTACCTTTACAGCTGCATGGACCAAGGACCTCTGGCTGCTCCATGAGGAGGCAGAAGGGGTTTTGCAGGCTGTGTGGAGGATCAGGATAAGTGCAGGAAACAACTCTCTTGGCCCAGTGGTGCCTCTGTGCCACTGAATGGCACACTGATGCCAGCTGTGCACAGCTGTGCAGTGGTCATCCCTCTAACCTGTGCCAGCTCTTGGTTACAGAAATAAATCAGATACAAACTGATGCACTAATTATGAGAAGGGTCAATAAAAGCATAGGCTTTTGCTGACATCTCCTGGACCTGATCTCATTTCAGTGCAAGCAGTGCCAAAGCTAGATGTCTGCACCTGCACAGCCACGCTGAGTAGTCTATGTGGGCCACGGTCAGTCAGCAGTATGCAGTCCCCTACCAATGGCACCCAGCTCTGCTCCCATAGCCTCCGCTTTGTCTTCCCCCATCTTAGGGGAAATGGTTGGACAGTGGCACTGCACCTGCACTCATAGCTTCTGTGTTCCCACATTTTCTGCTGGAGGAAGGCTGTTGTATTTGACAGCAATCACCTCCTGTGCCTCACGGTGTCCCACACATGAGAGCAAAGAACATCACCAGCCACGAGTGAGTGAGGCTGACTCTCTTCGAGCTCTGCATGTGCCTCTGCCCACCATAAGAGTCTGTGCTGCTTCACAAAGCAGACATCTTTAGGCTTAGATTGGTTGTGACATTTGACCTGTAAGCTTTATCACCACAACCTGGGTTATGCTGTTTTTTATTCAGGTGGCTCTAGGCCAAAATACATTTTTTCCGAACGCACTTTTCTGTGCCCCACTGTCCCAGCCCCCACCCGTGCAGATCTCTTCTGTGCACAGCTTTAAGTATCCCATCTGCCTAGAGAGGGAATCCTGGTCCCAGCTTTGCTGAAGTGAGCCAGGATGCTCCCACTGTCTTCAAAGGCTCTTGGCTCTTTGTTGCTTCTTGAAGGTCCTGTCAACTTGAAGAGTCCATTGGCTCATTCTATGCTGCTGGCAGCACTCTGTTTCCTCTTAAGTGTCTGTCAGTTCCTCCTCTCTGTTTGCAGGGGACCCAGCAACTGTAAAGGCAATCTTTCAGGCAACTGATGGTTATATATTGCATAATTTGGTTTTGTAACCACTGAAAAGTAGTAATAGAGTTCTGAAACCTGAGTCATTGCCACATCCCCTTCGCCARGTTCTGAGTTGAAGGATTCCTCTCTGCACGCACAAGAGAGAGTCTGAACCCTCCAAATCTCATCCAGGCCATCTCGTAGAGTGGCCCACATATCCTTACAGCAATTAGACTCTCCCAGTTGACTGGCTCTAGGATATCTGCAGGCAAATATCTAATCTGAAGATGATGGCGCCAGCCATTTCTTTAGCTGCAGCCATGGTGTCCCATGCTGGGAAAGTTGCTTGAACAAACTCTAGGGCAGGCCATCGTGGAGAACACACTGCAACAAAATGCCACAGAACATGCTCATTCCACTGCCTCAGGCTGAATCTCCGCCCGTGTTATCTGTTTTCTTCTCCATCTTGTGGGATTCTCTTCACTCCGCTATGAGAAAGATCTAGCCGGCAGCAGTTTAATGCATGACAATCCTGTTACTACACCTGTAAATAATTAACAACTAGAGAAAACTGCATTTTCTAATTTTTGTTGACTTTATCTTATCTATTGACTAGCTGTTAGCCACTTTCTTAAGGATTTCTCATGGAAACTGTGACCTTTCTCTCTATTTCTCTTTTTTTCCTCCCTCTCTCTCTCTCTGARGTTAGTGTTTCAAATGCTTTTTGGTGCAATGTTCAATGCCTGTTTGTATTTTTGAATTGTATTTTTCAACTTCTGCTGGAAAAAAATGCCCATTCTAATTGGCAGGATTTTAAGTCCTGCAATTTTTTTCAGCTTTTAGCATTTTCAGTAAGTTAAAGCAAGAAAAAAGTCTCAAAAATTACWGTGAAGTTTTGAAGAGAGATTAGAAAACATCAGAACCAAGAATTATATGAATGAGCTGAACAAGCTGAGTGGACAAGGAGGACTTTTCTGACCACCTGTTAACCTCCTGGTCTAACACATAAGGCGGGATTAGACTTCTTCACTGAACTAAATCACTCYGCTTTTCCACTCTACCCACTCTCTTGAACTCTGATCAAAACAAATAAAAATTCATATTTTAAAAAACTCTGCGCCATTATTTTTTCCAGGGTCTTATATTCAAAGCCAAAGGACATTGTTACACAGAGCGATGGGGATCCAGGAGAACCAGTCCTCTGGGCTTCAGGCTACCTGTGCAACTGGAGTTTGTCCCACTGATGAGCAAACAAGCTACCTGTGGAAAAGAAAAAATATTCCAGGAGAAAATAAGAGAGCTTGAAACTATTCCATTACTTAYATCATATCATGTTTAAAATGCTTTCCCCCCCCCAAAAAAAAAAAATGACAGGGGAGGGGAGGGCACAAAATTGTTCAAGGCAGCTGGTCTAGGGAGTTTGGGACCAGCTCTGAGATATGAAGGTGTTGGTTGGACGGGTGGTCATGGAAGCTTATCTTAAAGGACAGCAAGTCTGATGGGTCCACTCTTCCTCAGCATGTGGCCCATGGTTAGACTTTGCTCTTCAGTGTTTGTTCACATACATGAACTTTCTGCTTTCTGAGCTTTCTGCTGTTCTAGGGGCAATGGGAACAGGCTTTGACTGAAGGTGCTGGGTTGTCCAAGCCCTTTGCCTATTGTCCTAGGTACAAAGGGGAAGGTGCCTGGTTCTTCTTACGTTCACATTTGCTTTTAGAAAGACCTGCTTTTCATGCAATGCTCAGACTTTGGGATCTGGAGACTGGCAACTGGGACCACTTTATAGAAATTCTTCTCCATGGATCTTACCCCTACTCTCAGGCCATCTCGCAGGTCAGACCACCAAATGCACTTTTCCAGCTGAATCACACTCAGCCTTAAAGAGATGTTGGGTGGGGAGAAGGGTGTTTGGGCCCATAGCCCAAATGTCTTTGACTATGTGGTAAATCAAACTAAGGAAAGGCTGTGGGCAGTTCTACCCACCCTGCTGTATTGTCCAGCTGTTACAGTGACCTCTAGCATCACTTTGGTCCACTAAAATTAACACCTTCCTAAACAGCTTSCAGGCATGATCTAGGCCCAGAGGTCATAGTGGTAGGTAGTTTTGACTGTGGCTCTCCTGGTTTGGGAGGTTTAATGGCATGTAGCTGGCCATGCTGTGTCGCTCAGCCAGTAGCAATGTATGTCCAGGTAATTGCGGTGTCTGCTAGCATAGAAGTTCGAGGGGCTGGGGCTTCTTTTGGACCYTTCAGTTGCATCTCCCTGTTAGCAACTGATATGAAGAACTTTTTTTTCCTGCTTGGATAGAAGGATCTGGAGTGGAGTAAATCTCTGCAAATACAAAAGCAGAAGAAAAATCATTTGTAAGAAATGATGCAGTTCCTCCTATTTCAGAAAGTTTGAAACTGCCCATGTCSCACTCTATGATGTATTTCTATACTTTTTGGCTATTATTTCCTATAAATGTTTATGATTTACCTAAATTCCACCTTTTCAATAAGGATTTTTTTTTCAATTACCTTTGGGAAATAGCAGGAGAAAGAAATAATTCCAGGGCATCAGCAGTTGTTTTTCACTCCGGAAGAAGGAGTAAAACTCCCTCCCTCCTTCCTGGGATTCCATGAACACCATCTGGATGCTGCACTAGGGACTGGCTGGCAGGACAATATCTCCAAACATATTGCAACCTTGAACAGAAAAGTTACACATTTGAATTTGCTGTATTCAGCTGAATCCTCATTCTTACTCAGAGATTCGGATGACAGAAGAGGCTTGGGAGTGCTGGGGCTCACAGCTGCTGTGGCAGATGGATAGTTATTGCAGGTCTTAGAGTTACAGGCTGCATACTTACGTCTTTTTGAGAAAGAAGCAGGGTTTGTGACCTCAGCAAGAGCACCCAAGAGAGGAACCTACCATGTTTTATATGATAAAAGTTGGAACCAGAAGTTTTCACTCCTTTCCCCCTATTCCAAAGCCTTCCTCCATCAAAACCATGCAGGACCGAGCCTATTCTGAGAAGCTCTTCCTGACTCAGAATACAAAAATAAATAGCAAGGTATAAAGCTTCCCTACATTATCACTACTCTGTTTGAACCTGGAACAAGGGCCCTGAAGAGGAACGGAGTGTAATTGCAGTGTCCACAGGAAAGAAATGCTAATGAAAACAGGCAGAGCCAGGAGAACTCATGAAGAGGAAGCATAGCACAGSTAGCATGTATTACCCTGGCACTTAGCACTCAGCCTGACAGGTATCTCAGGAAAGCAATAGCCAGGTTTTATTAATAAGTGCTTATACTGCAGCAGTGSTCCGAGGGGGAATCACTGGTGCACAGCTCTCAGGGTGCACGGGGTTTCGGAGCAGGTGGATGTGCCCCTGTGCCGGGTGCCATGTGGGCTCGGGGCTAGCACAGCCCCACAAGCCAAAGCAGGAGCTCAGGGACCTGGGGCACTGGTATTGTCTGCTGCCCCTGCCCCAGGCCAGGCCTCTTTGGTGCCCTTGGGCATGTGTCCACATGGGTGACCAAGCTAAGATGCCATGCTGTAAGGGACAGGGTGGAGAGGAGAGGTCACTCCAGAGCATTTAAGTGAAATAGCACAGCCTCAGCCCCCAAAAGTTTGCAGGCTAAGTTGATGGGAACACTCAGAGCTGGACAGGTAGGCAGTGGAAAAAGAGACAAGAAATAATGGGTGCGTCACAGGTCAAAACTGAGTTTATTCCCTTCAGCTGGCAACCAGAAAACTCCTAAAAAGAGATGACAAAGTCCTAGAGGAAAGGCTGTGCTGAGGGCCTTTCTGTCACTGCAGAAACCACTCGTTCAAACCCACCCATCGTGCGGCAGGTGAGTGACCTGGGCTGAGGCTGCAAGCACAGGCTCATGCCCAGGACAGTAAGATCTGAAACCACTGCAGCAAGCCCAACTGCCGCTCTGGTCCCCACTCCCTGCAAGCCAAGCGGTCTTGTGCTGCATCAGCCCTGCCCACGGGGCTCGGCCCGGGCCCACCTCTGCACTAGCTGCCCATGAACAAATGATGCTTTTTCTGCCAAGCCTGATTTCTCCTGACTTAGCTCATCCATCAGCAGCACGAAGACGACTCAAGGCYTTGCAGGCACCCAACTCCATGGAGAATAGCCTCACTCGATGGWTTTGGGGCTTGTTGGGTTCCCCTTTCCCTTAATTTCCTCAGGATTTCACATGCTAGCAAGAGCACAGGGGGATCCCMGGCTTCTCCACCAGGAGCACGTGTTCACTGAGACTGGAGGTGACAGAAAAGTGGCTGTGACTTTTCTTCTGTCCCTCCCCTTCGTCCCTTTTTACATCTGGAGTACAGGTGTGCATTAACAGCAGCCAGAGCCACCAGGAGAAGGGGTTGCCTCCTGGTGCAGGTTCTTCCAGCTCCCAGGGATCCCAAAGACATGATCTCAAGTGAGGATCAAGTGACTAGTGTGAAGCCACGAGGTGGGTTTCAGCCACAGGAAAGCTCCCCTACCCCCAATCCTTTGGCTCCAAGGACGTGACAGCAGAGCCAGTGCATGTGGTGAACAACCCTAAGTGCTTTTCTTTGGAAGGGGAGGCATGTAAACGCTAGCTGAGTATTAGGTGTTCTCTAAAAGCACTTTGGGATCCCTGATAAATAGCAATCTAGGAATTGACAGCAGCAGTTTCAGTAGAGGCAGTATTGCAGCCATGATAGTCAAAGAACATAAGTGAGGCAAAGCTAGCTGGAAGAGGCAATATTTTTTTATTACACTGATAGTACAGCTGGAGAAAAGAAGCTAAGCTCTCAAGCCTGCACACTCTTCTTTGGATCTGATGCTACAAACTCCAGGTTGAGGCTTGGGAAGGACTGGCCTAGGCTAGCTTCATTAACAAAGAAATCAGAGACAAGGTTCCTAGCTTGCACGCAGCAAGGCAAGTTGCTTGTAAGGGGWAAGGTACTTCTTAGTCTTTTATGAAAAAGGGGAGAGAATGGGAGACAAAATAACATTCCTGACTTTATTTACAGAAAGAATGGAAAGCATGCAGTGGTTAGGATTTAAAAAGCAATAAAAATGCGTATCATATGGGCAGAAACCCCACTGAAAACAGCTGTGCAATTTTTCAGCACATGCAGGTTGTACTTTTGCACAGAAGCCTGAGACCAGTAAATCTCCAGTTCTAACCCAGCCCTGTTACACAGAAGCCCAAGCCCGTGCTGAAAATGACCTTAACTCACTGGCCCACCCCCTGCATTTGAGGGGGGATGTCTGGGCTCCTCTTAATTTCTCTTTGCTGTTGTGAATCCACTAGACACCTGCACCAGGCTGTAATCCCCAGTATGACTGCAAAGCTAGCCTTTGCCTTCACACTGCCTTATTAAACCCAGCTTAAATTATGAGGGGCAGTGAGACAGGGCTGATAAGGGTTTATTAAACCTGAATGACCATCTATAGGAATAGAGCACTGAGCCCTCTGTCTCCTCTGAAAAACAACTGCTGCTAGAAAACCCTCATTTTCAAGCGTGAACCCTCAAGCCACAGATGGCCTCAGTCAAGGACCTTATTCCCCTGCCTGGGCTGCTGGGAGGACAGGATTGGGGTCACCTGGCCACGCATATAAAGGGCCTCCTCCAGGCAACCCCTGGTTTGTAGGGTGCTGGTTTTGGGKGAAGGTTGCAGCCCTGCAGACTGCCCTGGGGTGGGTGTTCCCTGCAGGGGTGTTTAGAATAAACTCAGCCTTTTTGGTGTGTTTTTCTAAAGAACTAGTGATTGGGATTTGGGTGATGTTTCTTCTCCCTTTGCTAAGTTTGCAGTGTAATTGTGCTGCTTGTTTGGGCTTTTAGCAGTCCTGTTAACTGGGGAGCTCGTTTGCATGATTTTGTTGGGACCTGGCTAATAGTGACATCACTAAAACCCACTTCATCCTGCTGACCAGAGAGTGGGCTTTGTTGTCATGGTAACCTTTGATTTGGAGACTTGTGGGAAGGAGACAGGTAAGTGCTTGAAATTGCTGTATTTCAGCATGGTTTCAAATGCCTGGGAAGTCTAAGGACAATTTTCAGTAAACAAAATCTGAAGTCTTCTTGAAATACTTTGTAAACAAGATTCATTTACTGCCTGGAGAAAGCAGAATGGAATTTCATTGGAGAAAATACTTAAGAAACTAAGGTTTTATGAAGCACTCTGTGAAATAATGGGAGTTAATTGCAATCAGGCTGTGCTACTGCTGCCTTGTTCCCCAAATAGGGCCCTGGTGAGACGAGCCCCTTTCCCCGTGGGGCAGAGCTGGCAACCTCTGTGGCTGGCCCAGGGGAGGAGGCTGCTGGAGTGCCAGGCTCGGGRTGGAGATGGGGCAAATGGGTTTGGTAAGAGCAACCTTTAGTACCTTCCAAATGTATCCCCCACAACATGCTGTGCTGTGCCTAGTCTGGGTTGAAGGACCCATCTCTTCCCAGAATTTGAGTCTCTGTATATTCCGTTAGCCAAAATGCTCCAGAGGGCTCACTCAGGGCTGGATATCTGCACGCTAATTTGGGGAGCTGAGTAGTCAGATCATGCACAGACATGGCTTCTGTGAAAGTCAAGCCTGGGTGGTACTTGCTCAGTAAAGGGATATGAGTTTGAACTGGGATTGTCAGGAGTCATTTCCAACTGGAAATCCTTGGGTTTCTGAATGGAGATTCCAAGTTTGGAGAAACCAGTAGAAAGTTATGTAATACTGTCCTCACTTGAAAGTGAAATCTGGATGAAAGCCAAAGGCATGCTACAAAATGTAAATGCTACCAGCCAGCAAAAGCTGGTGAGAACAGAGGCTGGCATGGGGACAGGGACAGAGCAGGGGTCTGCTGGTGCCCCTTTGGGGACCTGCTCTGGCCCCATGGGTATTGGAAGTGGCTCCTGCCACCTGTGCTGGCCCCAACAAGGAGAGAACAGGTTACCACAGCAGCATGAAGCATGGTGCTGGTGAGGGAGCTTGTGGGGCGCAAGCCTGGTGCAGGCAGTGAGTCGGGTCTTTGCTTCTCCTGCCTGCAGGGAGCATATCACTAGTGAATATAAAAGCAGTGCCTGAAATAGAAACGTTTTGGAAATAGCGAGAAAAAAAAAAAGGGGGGGGGAGCATTTCAGAAGGACTCCAACCCTTCTCCATGTGATTTGCTCAACCCTTCAGAGTGTGTGCTGCTTTTTTTGGTGGCAAAAGCTATTCAGGGAATTTGACCTGAATTTTCACATCACTTTGGATGCCTGGAAATTGCATTTATTTAAAGCAAATAAATCATTTGCTGAAAAGTTGTTTCACCATGCTCAGAGCATGGGGAAGGCAGGTATTCCTAAAATTAACCCAGCTTTGGTGAAACATTTCCTGGACTTACGGTCTGCAGGTACAGAAGAACATTTATACCAGGAGAGCCTAAAGGGGCTTGTCTAAATGATGCTCTGTCTCTGAGAGCAGCCGAACAGCAGATGCCTGAGAAAGACATAGTGTAAGACTATAGGAAGCATCTTGCAGTGCTTCCCCAGGGTACTTTCTCCACCTCCAACAATCTGTGGCTCAGRCTTGCCAGTAAAAGCCACATCCTTATATTTAATACCTCTAAGTGGATTTTTTTTGTTGTTGTTCTATGATCTTGTCCAGCTGCTCCTTGAACTCATACAAACTTTGTGTCCATAACATCCTGCAGAAAGGAGTTACCCAACTAAATTACTGCGTGAGGAACTACTTCCTTTAGGCTTCTGAGCTATGTTTTTCCCYATCACTGGATGTCCTCTGGTACTTGCATTAGAGGAGGTGAGCCCTTGATCTCTGTGCATTCTCTCCCTGTTTCTCATGCATTTATACACTTGGGCTTAAAGCACTCTATTTCCATCTGACTTTCTCCTAGCTGGAAGTTGCTGCCTGGGGGCTAGCAGGGCTCAGGGAGGTAGGGGGTCTGCATGGCCATGGGATGCAATCTGGCACGGACAGACCAGTCCAAGSAAGGTGGGTGGAGGAGCAGCACTTCCTTTCCTCCCAACTCTGAGTAAAGCCATGCCTGAGCGAAGGCCAAGGGCTGGGGAGCTGCAGCATGGCATGTGGGTGGCCAGTGCCCACAGAGGCAGGGTTAATGCAATCAATACCTGTTAGGTGTTATTGAACTGGAGGTCTGGTGCTTGACTCGACTTCATATTCGGGCTTCCYGGAGTCCCTTTGGCTGCGGTTTTCTCCAAACAGAGTATCCAAGTTGTGAGTGGAAGGTGCAGTGCTCCCACTGGAGCGCAGAAGAGTACTGGTTTTTTGTGTCCTAGGGCAGCATTTCCAGAAACGGATTTGCATCAGCATGGGCAACCCTGAATTTTGGTGGRAGTCAGCAGTAGCCTTTCCTCTGAGGTCTCGCCTCTCCTTGCTATCTCACAGTACAGAGAAACACAGCCTGTTCCATGTTAGTGCTCTCCATCTCCTAGAAGGAGCTATGGAAGAAGAGCAGAGCCTGTTTTGCGAGGTGGTGCTTTTTCCAGAAGCCAACTGAATGAGCACTGTCACGCTGCAGCTCTTTCTGCTGTTTGCAGTATCGGAGGTAAATGAGGCTTACGTAAGTGAGGGGCTGGCCAGAGCTACATGGGGCAGTGGTGGCGCATGGGGATGCCGTCCCCGAGCCTCTCTCCGCAGCTCCACAGTGGACCTCTGTCCTGATCTCTGCTCTCTTGCTATTCTGGTTTGGGCTGCTAATGATGCTGTCAGTGGCTCTGATGAGGCRCTTCTGTCCTCCTTGGCACCCCCCAGCTACGCCAGTCCTCTTTTCGCCCCCGCTCCATGCAGCGGGGCACTTCAATCTCAAGCTGAAGGGCTTTTACAGTTTTGCTCCCGGCTGCTGACTGCCAGTCAGGCCTGACAATAGCAGGGAGCTTTAATGATGTAGATAAATATTTCTTGAGAGCACAGAGCTTGCTTTATTAGTTATCAGGACAGCTTTTCAGGGACAAAACATGGATTTAGAGCTAATCCCTGGCTCTTGCTGTGTTGCAAGTACTCTCTAAAACCTTTGTGGACACCAGGGCCATTTTTGAGTTTCAAAGTTAAGCAATCCATCTCCCCTTCTCTTTGTAAATGCCAGGGGGAAGACTGGAGAATCAAAGCTCCAGATGTGAGTATATTCTGGCTTTTAAGGTGTTTCCCTGCCTTGAACCTGTTTATATGGCACATCTCCAAATCTTCCTACTTTATTTCCTTTATTAAGGGCTAGAGCTGGTCAGAAGCTTAAAATAATCACAGCCCCTCTGAAGCATGAATATTTTGCAATAAAAGCAATGGTGAATTTTAGCATAAATATTTATCTGATTTTTTTTTGCAATATTTCATTTATTTGCTGACTGTGATTATCCTGATTGAAAATCATCCCATCAACCAATCAAGGACAGGAAAGGACTAGCTGGGGCTTGGCTGGCTGATCCCACAGCACAAAGATCACCTTGCAGATAAATGAACCAAATGATTGATCTGTAGATAGCAGGCTGAAAATCACTTATCAAAAGTACCAGGCAAAGAGTTAAAAAATTGCTAGAACTGAATTAAACTGATGCCACCCACCTCCATGGAGTTAATGCCCCCTTAGAAATAYGTGTTGTTTCCAAGAAAACCTTGGCTTTGAATTATGTTCTTCTGACCACCCCCAAACTTCTTGAAATATCCTCCAAACTAAGTAATAAGATGCTTGGAAAGAGGGGAGTGCAAAAGGTAACCAATAAAATAATCTGCAAGGGGAGAAAAAAAGATTAAAAAAAAAAAAAGCAGTGGACAAAAGGCTTTGCTCTGCCAGCAGTCACGCCATTCAGGTAGCCACAATAGCACTCCCTTCCTATTCTTTGTACCCCAGCCCTGTACATTTGTGGTTATTATCTTGCCTGGACCAGATTGGTGTTGACAAACAAAAATCTAGGTAGCTGTGATTTTCTTTGTGTCCGTGGTCAAAGGGAAGGCGTTGTCTGCCCTTCAGTGTCTGATTTTCATTGTCCTCGAGCTGCTTTATTCCCTCTGCACCGTAGCATGGAACAAAGACCTGAATTGCGGTAGAAGATGAATGAAGTCTTTGGAAAAACTATTAGGACAATTAGGCACTGAGGTACAGCAAGGGGGAAGAGYGGAGGGGTCACCATTTTGAGGGTTTGAGAGCTCAAGTTTGGGCAAGGTTTGAGTTGGCTGAGGAGCAGCAACCAGAGAGGAAGCAAAAGAGGGAAATGCGGGGGGGAAAACAAGCCCAGAGTGCTGGCAACTGCCGCCCTCACCTGTCCTGCAACCAGCCAGCTAGCCAAGGTGGCCTGGCAGCAGTCAAAATCCAAGTTGCAGCCCTGGGACTGCTACACAGGTGCTGTACTCAGCTCCTCCATCCCCCATGCCATGCTGAGGGATCTGAGCTGGGGGAAAGCAATTCCCAGCTCTGCCAAGGGGGGAGAGAGGACTGAGAGCCTGGAAAAGCGGGGTGAGAGCAGGACAATTGTGACTTAGAGACAGCCTACTGAAATGTGGAAGTCCTCTAGGAACGGAGGAACAGCCCTTTTACCTGCCCCCTTTCCTTAGCACCTCTGGGCTGCTGTGGGAGATGGCACCCTGGGCTATCTTTGGTCTGACTCTCTGTGGCCTCTTCTAAAATGTCCTGTCATWGGGCATCTTTCCCACGTGTTTGGACAGGAAATTTCTGGCAATAAGAACCTGGTGTTCCTCAGTGCTTAAGGCAAGTGGTAAAGATGAGGGTTGTTTCTTCCATTATGCAGGCACCAAGATATCTCCTGCAGGTTCCTTGCAAGTCAGCCTCAGAGCTGCAAATGGCCCTAGACCCTGATGTTTTTCAATGCATGATGTTTCTCCTCGTGATGGGAGGAAGGTCTAACAAACTCGTGTATTTAGATGGAGAGCAATACAGAGGCAAATCATTCGGAAAAAAAAAAGTGCAGTGCAGATGAAAAGCCTGAAAAGTGAAGAATCCTATTGCAGCATTGCTCTAAATTTAATCTTCATTAGATGTGATGGCAGGTGGAACTGCATATAGCTTTCCCTTCTGTGTTATTCTCCCCAGTGCACAACCCTTTATCCTCTAGCCCAGGCTTGGAGAAGAGACTTTATTCCCCCCAAATCACACTTTGTGGCAATTGAAAATGAGATCATGATTCTCTTGTTGGCAGAGTTGGGTGAAACAATGGTGATTTTAAAAAACAAAAWWTTTTTTTTAACTGAGCTCACTTGGCAGATTTACGTTYCCTAGCAAAGGGAGAAAGAAGCTGCAGCTGAAATCTCAGGTTGGCTTCCCGAGATACTACTGTGACATTTTAATGATCTAATTCCCCTGCAGAGGTGGCATTTTCACTTGTTTCTCTGACCTATCACTGCACATTTGGTGTGAAACAAACTATGCCGCTATCAGCCCTGACAACTCAGGCCCAGAGAAAAAATAAGGCTGTGATAATGTAATGAATGGACTCATCGCCCTGTAATTCTTACGAGGAGGGAGCTGGTTGTCTTCTCTGTGCACTTTGGGGCCATAGGCTCTTCAGGAGCAAGCCGGTGTGATGCTGTTCACCTTTGCAACTCCCYCCGGCCGGGGGCTGTAACTCAAGGTGCCTCTATGTGATGTTTCACATCCTATTTATACTCCGCTCCTGCAAGGCTAAAGGTGATATTTGTGCTAGTGAGCCCCTTTTCTTGCTCCGTTGCACAGTTCTGTCCTGTTTGGAGAAGTTGTGCCAAGCTGATGTGCTGTTAGCAGTAGGCAAAGTTTGTGTAGCCCCTTTCTTTGTGGCCTGGCATYTCCGAAACCTCTCCAGTGATATCGGAGGTGACCAGCTGAAGACCTGGCTTACGGGATGTCCTACCTGTTAGCGAAGCTCTGATCCTCATTCTCCTGAGGAAAAAAAAAATAGTTTATGCTAACAGTGTAAAATATATGCAATGAATAAAATAATTACAGCAAAASAGTTTATGCAAAGCACTGATGTGGGAGAAGTTTCATACCTCAAAAAGGCCTTTTGTCAGAAATAGAAGCAATTTCTCTGAGAAAATAAAAGTCAAATGTGTCTAGCACAGATATACTGCTGTACTAGTGCTCCTTCTGGCTGTTTCTGAGACCCTCTTTTCTCTAACAGTGGTAGAGTCTGTTTYGGTCCTTTTCTGAGCAGGACAGAAAGCACCATCAACCCTTTAGGGAGTGACCTTGCTGGGGACACCAGCAGCTACCCACCAGGGTAGTTGGTTCTACAGCAAAATCTGCTTAGGGCTAAATTTAGTGTTGGAGAGATTTTCCTGGGGCAGGCTGGTCACAAGGCAGGAGCAGGAGACTGCTCTGGGAGGCAGTACACAGGAAACRGAGATGCTGGGGATGGGAGACAGGGCTGACCCACAAGGGAGCAGAGTGCCTGGGAACGCTGGCTGGGAAATGATGTGCGCAGAAACATCCGCCTCCGTGTTAAGACTGGGTCAAGGTAAAGAGCTCTGCATATGTTCTGCTAAACAAGCGTGTAAATGCTGGGGTCCAGCATGATTTTTTTCCCCACCTACTAGAAGCAGATAAGAATGCAGCAAAGCCCCAGTTACACAGGACGCTGGTGATCTAGGGCCAAAGGGGCAGCGTGATTGTGGCGACAGGGAGAATCTAGGTGGAGAAACCAGGTCATGGAAATCAATGCAAATGATTTTGATCGCAGTTTCAAGCCCATTTGCTCTGTAGGAAGCACGACTGTCAGCAGGGATAGGCGGTGAAAGGGGTGGGATCTCACAGCTTGCTAGATGAAATGGAGGTGGTAGATGCGTTCAGTTTTTTTGTTTTTTTCCTAGCTTCAGAGAGGATGTTAACTCTAGTAGAGTAACTCCAAGAAGCACTTAGCATCTGTTTAACGGACCAAAGAGGGATCATTTCAAGCCCCTACCCCTAAATTTCTGTTGCTGTAAGTGGCCACATGATGAACAGCAATGTGATGAGCCGTGTTGGCACTGCCTTGGCACAGCATGGGGTTAGCAAGAGCCATTACAAGGAGACASAGGTGGTAGAGGGTCAGCACTGGCCAGGCAGCCTGGGCCTTAACAAAATGCCTTATCCTCATCTGTAAGAAGACTTGGCACAGCTGAACTGATCCCCCCCCGGAGCAACCCAGTCGCCCAGCAAATTGCAAGACGACGGGATGGTGGTTTGCTGCCAACCATGCTCCATGTGGCAGGGCATGGCAGGCACYGGAGCACCTCTGCAAGACAAAGCAGGTAGCGCAGAGGGGGAAATCACTGCCTACAAGCAGGTCCTGTGCTATGATAACAGGGTACAGCTATGGCAGGAGCTGAGGAAAGCTCTCCCAGGGGAGGACATGCTTTGGGAAAAGCTCTAGGTGTGTCCATAATGATCATTTCCRAGCATTTTTAAAAAAGGAATCCCTTTGGAGCAAGGATTCTGTTTTCATTCAGCACTGCACATGATGGGTTGTGTGCCTCAGCTCACTTCTGAGCGCTGGGATRTTGTTATAGGTTAATTATCACTAGTGATTAATCACCACCATTCACAGAAAGGTTTTTCCCTATTGGTCAGGAGTCCACTGAGCATTAACAACTTCTTTTCCTTTTTCCTTGGAACCTCTCTGGCCCTGGAGCTGAGCAGAGAAGGAATACCTGAGCCGCTGTGCATACCTGGAGGCCATGCAGAGTCTGGCCTGCCCCGGCTGAGGGCTATTTTTTTGATGTTAATGTTCACTGCAAACTAAAATTCCTCCGTGCTCATGAAAAGCTTTGTGTGGGGTCTCCTAGGCCAAGCCTTGTTGACTTTGTCCTTCTCTTAATGAGTTTCTCATTCAGTTATGCAGCTGGGACAAAGCCAGTGGCATGTCCTGTGGTAACACATTGGTCCTCAAAGATGTAGCTGAAATGGCTAATAGTTGTAGTCATTACTTTCACTATATTAAAATACACACACACACACACACACACACACACACACGGCAGGCAGGACACCTCTTGCCCTTAAACCTCCCCTCGTGCTGTGCAAGTGCTGCCGGCGCTCTTCCCTATCAGACTTGGCTCTTCCAGCAGCAGCTCTTCTCGGCGCTTCGCCTCCTTTCAGGAGGATCCAGCCACCAGATCCTAAAACGGGCCAGGCATTTGGGACCCTGCCACGAGGGAATTTGGCTGGCTGGAGTTCAGGTTTATAAGAAACTCGGCTGCCTTTTCATCTTTCCCCAAAATAACAATCTCAAACATAAATTATGTGAACTAGGCGCTTCCTGGAGTCTGCAGCTGCTCAGCAAAATTGACTTTTTTGTCAGCGCTTCGGCTCCTCGTACAAACCTGCCAGCTGAGCACCGGACCCAGTTGGAACCCCTCTTTTATATTTAGCAAAAGTTCAGCCAACTTGGAGCATTTCAGACACAGCGAATTATTTTCTGACAAAACGTTGGTTTATTGGGAAATTTCCGGCTGGCTTTAATTGGGACAGCTGTTAAGGTGGCAGTTTTCACAAGAACTGAAAGTCTCTTTCAGATAAGTACAGCTCTTAAAACGGCTGTTGCTTTGATAGCTGCTCATTGCCTTTCTCATCTGATTATTGAGCTTAGTATGTCCCTGCAAGCTTAAAAAAAAATCTATTTTGACTGTCTGATCTTTCCCTTCTCTTTACTAAATATTATCTTCTGCCCCGCCTCTTCCTTTGAGGAGAATCTGTCACTTCAAATTTAACCCTAAATTTGAGCTTTGCAAAAATTAACATGTACAGCGTTTCAAATTAAGAGAGAATTTTCTGGGTTTTTTTTTTTGCCCAAGCTTCCAAGGATCCAAAAACACTGTTGAAAAGTCTAAGCAAACATTTGCATTGTTATTTTAACATGAGAGTTCCTGCCAAGAAAATTAATGGGACTTATCTATACAAAGGGAACAAACTCATCTAATTCTGTTGGTGGTATTGGGAAATGCGCAGCTTGCTAGCTTTCTGTAATGACTTTTTTTTTAATTAATTATTTTTCCACTTTAATCCTCCATACATTTTCACCATCAAAGTAAGGAGCAGGAAGCTGGATAAAGCGTGCGAAAGCTCCTCCATAGCTTGCTCAGTGCTGGAGTCTGTAAGCTTGAGATCATGGGCCAGATGATGCTCCAGGCAGGTGGGAAGGTGCGAGGCACTYGGTCTCCTCCGCGACGCTGCGTCTCCCACTGGCGTCCCAGGAGCTCAGCGCTGGTGGGTGAGCCCGCGGTCCCCAGCCTCTTGGGGCACCTCGGGTTACTCCCACAGGTCCCACCTCTAGCTCCCACCTGCTGTCGCTCCCCGGTGGAGCATCTCCACCTATCTGCATTTGGCCTTTTTGCTATTTAGGGATCTTAATTTCCATGGGAGCTTTACCACCGCTGGTCACTATTTCTTGTGCAAAGCAGCCCCAGGCCAGGTACTGGTTTGCTGTGAGCAGTCTGCTGAGCAGCACAAACAAAACYGGCCAAGTGTTGCTTGAAACTTCAGCTCTGACCATTCACTCTGAGAGAGCGAGCACTGAGCTGTGGCTACGGCGAGACCCAGCTCTCCAGGGAATACGCATTGCAGACATGGAAATTGTACCAGGACAGAGTGAAGAATGGACTAAATTTGGTTTAGATTGAATCATAACATCTTTTTTTTTTTTTTCAGGCTTCACAGTGAAAAGGGAAAAATGAAAAAAATTCATCTTGTAATTCCAGTATTTTGTTCAAACCAAAACAGTGGTTCTTTTTCTATCATTTTTGTCTAAGGAAGGTCAGGTTTTAAATGAACAAAGTAGAGAAAACTTGAAGCATTTAATTTAGAAAACAGATCGATGAAACATTTTGGCATTTTTAAGCAAAACATTTCATTTCAAAACAAGTTGAAAAAAGGGGTTTTGATTGCTCCTGCTCTTTCTTGAATTGTGATTTTGTTTGTTTTTCTTCTAGCTTAAACTAATTGTCAAATACTTCCTAAATTTGCAAATTACTGGAATCCCTCAGGCCTCCACTGTACACCAGAGTTGTGGTTTGTTGGAAATGAGAATTGTTTGGCTACTAATAACACACGTGCAAGGAGCAAATGGGAGACCGCTCGCTTTTGGGGTTAACACCCCGTGATGCCAACGGCAGCCCCAGGGCAGCCCGCGAAACCCCCTGCTGCCGCAAGGCYGTTTCCCGTGGAAAAGGAGGCAGGAAGCCTCCCTGGGGTCCCTGGCCTTGCCCCGTGCTGCGGGCGAGCTCACGGGACGCGTGCAGCACCTTGCACCCGGCTGTCGACGCCGGTCCTGCCCCTCGGCGGCAGAGGGAAGGAATTTCAATCAAAAGGAGCGYGGTTTATATTTAGAACCAGAGGATGTTCCTTCATCAGATTATGGCAGTTTTAAGTAGGTCAGGCTGGAGACCTAAGATATTCGAGTCCCCTTCAAAGGCATCCGTCCGTCACTTATTATTCCAGGCAGTCGCCTCTCGCGCTGCCTGCCTGTCGCAGCCGGGGCGCTCTGTCGCTCTTTCTGGACCGCGCTGGCTCGTGTCGTGCTTCCCAGCACCAGCTCCTTCCACTCCCTTCGCCCCGTCCCCCCGCCCCCGTGAGCTGAGGACGGGACGGGGCAGCCGTGTCCCCGTGGGGCGGTGTGCGAAGCGCCGTCGTGCTGGGGCTGCAGGGCAGGCTGGGCGCGGGGGCACCCTCTCCCAGCACCGCGTCCCCCCCTTGCCTTTTTGGTGTTTTTAACCCAGACCGAAGTTTCTTTAGGCAAAAGCAGCAACAGCAATAAAAYGCCCAAAATGCAAAAGAATTCACCGACGTCTTCACTTAACACTTTGATGAATGGGAAGATAGCTGCCTGTATACTCTGGGTAGCATTGCAATCTGCCTTGATGAGTCCAAGACCTCCTGCCAGCCCCCCCAGTGGTGTCCATCCCCAGGCAGCGGCAGTCAGGCCTCCTTTCCAGCCTCCTCCCCTCTAATGAGTCCTAACGATGAAGGCTCTGAGCACTCTCAGGATGGTCCACGCAGGTTCCCTGGCTTCCTGGCCAGCAAATGTGCAGCAAGGAGGCARGCAGCTTGCCGGGATCTCGTACAAGACCCTTAAATGCAGCTCTCTACATTTCAGGCAGAGATTAATGAAGTCATCTTCATTGCCTGGAAAGACTCAGCTTCCCTCTGATGAGGCACAGGCAAATCTCCCAGGGGAGAAGGTTTTGCAGGGAGAAGACCCAAGGGCCCTGTTCTCCAGCCTGGGGGCCCCCAACCAGTGTGCGTGGAGTTGTTTTTCTGACCTGAATAGGGTTATTCAAGCGCTTGCGATTASGGATGTTGCTGGGTTGTGGCCCGGAATTCCAGCCGCAGGATTTCGCTGCCTACGGAAGGCGCCTGCTGGCAGGTCGGGAGGGGGAGCAGGTCCCCGTGCTGCCCYGGCAGGTCCCTCTGTGCCGGCTCATCCGCGGTCAGGGACACACCAGGCTCTTCTGGCAGCTGCAACAGTACCTGCGATACCCACTTGTTTTTATCTATCCATTTCCTTTCCTCTCTCTGAGCCTATTACATTTTCTCAACTCTCAATGGGATTTTTTTAATTTTTTTTAAAACTCAAGGCCTCCTTCAAGCTGATCACAAGGGAACGCTGAGTGCTTGTTTTTTAACATTCCGACAGGTGCTATTTTGCTATTTGCTTGTGATGATTCAGGACATTTGCATCTCTTTGTCCTTAATTAAAAAGCACTTCACCCTTGCTGCAGGGGTATGGCAGATTTCTCTCAAGCTATTCATTTTGGGGGATTTTTAATCAACAGATCTACTCTATCAGTGCGGGTGCATTTCTGATGGGGGAGGGGGTGAAACTTAGCCAGSAGTGTGCAGAGCTGTGTGGGTGTAATTATGGCTTTTCTGTGTGTGTGTGAATTTGACTGCTGTTGAAAGGCATTCTCTAAGAGCCACCTAGAAGACAGGATTCCCCTGTCCAGCAAGCTCATGGGCAATGATGAGGCGACAATTTGCTGCAAAGATGCAGGTGCAGCCGGGTTTGGGCCGAGCCGGTGAGCAGGTTGGGGCAGCGATGCATGGCACCCAGGCGCCTGGCTTTACCCACCCTGGGCCCCAGTCCTGCCCCCCAGGACAGCTGCCGCCCAGGGCCACGTTGAGGGGAACCCAGCGTGTCCCGCTCCCCCAGCACCCCCATGCCACAGCTGTCACCCCCATGCCACAGCTGAGCAGGAGGAAAAGGGGAATAGGGAAGGGGACGGGCAACGGAGAGGAAATGTAGCAGCCCCAGGCAGGGCATTAGCAGCAAGGGCTGTGCTRGTGCCTCGGGCAGAGAGCACAGATGATGGGGTGCAAATGCTGGGCCTGAATGCAGGCAGAGACCATCTGCCCACACAGGCTCCTTCCACCTCCCCAGCCCACGCCGTGCCCTTGCGGCTGTCCCCACGCTGCCAGGTCGTGCCCTGCTCCCAAGCCTTCAGGACCTTCCCCGGGAAAAGCGTCCAGCCCTGTGCGCTGCTGCTCCCCAGCACATCAGGGAGGGTCCGCAGGCAGACCCGAGCAGTGTGCATGTGATTCCCGTAAGCACTTTTTGAAGTTCCAGCCTCAAATCTTCTATCTCCTCCCACAAAATATCAGGCTAAAAAACAAGCCCTACAAAGCTCCGGCTGCTGTTCTTGCTGTTTATCTGCTCAGCTCTTCCAGGCCCCAGCATACAGGCTCGTGGGAACCTTTGAAGATTATTTCTCTTCGGTTTCCTAAAGAGACTTCAGTCTCCACTTAAATCTTTTTATTTCACCTCCTTTCAGCACATTGGCCCGATTTCTCTGAGACTTAACAGCGACGAACAAGATGATTAAGATTGGAGCTTAGCGAGTATTAAGAGACGATCTCCCATTCCTGACGTGCTGGCAATTGCCASATCCTAGTGGCAGCATCTCTCTTTCAGAGAGGCTCTGTGTGCGCGTGTGCGGGCATTTCTGCTTCRATTAATTTTGGAGCGCAGAAGCTAGAGGGCACCGAGTGTGAAAGCCGCGGCGGCTCGCGGTGTCGCCTCCTCTGCACATCAGCCGCGGCTGATTGCTTTCGGCAGCCGGAGGGGCTGGGACACAGGGCGAGGAGCGCGGTGGATGCTGCGTCCTGTGCTATGGGCTGCGGTGGCCCAGCAGGGTCCTGATTTCCACCTGACAAGCTGTGAGGACTTTTTGGTGGGAAAATAAAACCCCAACGAGCGAGGGTGTGTGAAGGGGGCCTGTCATACCCRGCAGTCCCAGCAGCCCGGGCTGAGCTCACGTGCTGTGCAGGGCTGATCTAGGTCAGTGTTTCATAGGAGGTCCTGAAGCAGAGGACAAGTGCAACCCTGGCACTTCTTGTAGTGCTTTGGAGGGCATGGTGTGGAGGAGCATCGTGGATGCTCACGAGGGTGCAGAGGTGAAACCAGGTGTAAATGGCAGCGTCAGCTGGGAAGAGCAACTGGCTGCTGGATGGAGCCTGGAAACGGAGCACAGCCCTGCTCTGCTGTGGATTCAAATGCACCCTGGTGGTACAACCAAGGCCAGCTTTCGGGGCTGCTGGGGGATGGTTGTCCTGTGGTATCCCACCTGAGCCAAGAGGAGATGGAAGAAGAACCCGCAGCTTGCCGATGGCTGGGAGTGGGTGATGAAGCATGGAGGAATGCTCTTGTCTCCCTGAACGGACGACACTTCTGGCAGCTGTGGAAGGGGGGGTGTCAGGCTGGTGCAGGCAAGGAGGAGGAGCTGGCGTGTGTTGGGGGAGCTGGCATACGGAGATGTGCCAAGCCYGTCCTCAGCTGGGGTGAACGCTCTTGCTCTGCACAGGGTGGAGGGCAGCCTGCCTCCCTGGTGAGCTCTCCCTAACACAGCTCTGCTTGGGCGGCGCCTTGGACCACAGTGAACCAGTCCCAATCGCTGCCTCCCTACACCATGACAAAAACAGCCTGTTTGAAATACAGCCCTTGAGTTCAGGCTCTTGGGAAAGAAAAAAACATTCCCCCTTCTACAGGAAACACCAGAGCTTCACAGGGGAGGAAAATGAAACAAAGGGGCCCTGCAAAAGCCTCACAGCTTCCAAAAAGGAAAACAGTGTGAGAGTATGGGTTCGCTGTCGGTGTCTGTCCCGAGGGAGAGGCACCGGAGCCAATCCCATGCAATAGGTCAGGAGACTAATTTTCAGGAAGGTTTCCAAATTATATCTAGCCTTACATGCACCAGAAGTGATTCATCTTCAGGAGGGGCAGGGCTGCAGATGAACCCTCCCCAAGGCAGGGAGGCACATCCGTCCCACTCACCAGGCAGCCAAGCAGCAGCTTTGGGGCACGCAGCCTGAGTGTCCTTCCAGCCATCCAGCACCTGCTGCACTAAGGATGGCTTTCTGCATCAGCCCCGGGAGGAGAACTTCTGCCACGTGTTCCTCCTTCTGCCTGTCACCCTCAGCAAACCTCAGGCTAGTGAAATGTCAAACCCCACCAGGCTCACCACAGGAGAGCACCCTGCTCCGAGCTGGGGCGGGAAAGAAAGCGCAACTTGGGACTCAGGCCCAGCTCCCGGCAACTGCTGTAATTGCAACAGCTAAACTCAGCCACAGGTGAGCAATTAACGTTATTCACTACTCCATAAACATTCACAAGCCAGCATAGAGAGAAGTCATCAAAATCTCTACACCTCTGGACAGAAATGTATCAGGGTATTAATAACAGGAGATAACTGTGCCTCCCTCCCTCCCTATCCTAAATCCTGCCAGTGCAGGCAAGGGATGAGGGCGCCCTCAGCTACACTCTCAGAGCTGTGGGACTGAAAGGGCTGGGCACGGTTAGTGTTGCTGACATCTCTCCATGGGATTTGGTTGTGAGCACCATCATTTTTGTTGTGTGCAGGCTCTGATCTGAGTCCCTGTCTGTCCTTTGGAAAGCCCCAAAGCTGGGCTTTTTCCTAGCTATTGAAGAACCTTGGTAGTAATCAGTGTCAAATATAAATTACAGYCCAATGCCAGTTCTCTTTTTCTCCTTAACCTTCCTGCTTCCTTTCCCCTTATCCTGACAGTTATGGTGCAGGTTAACAAGAAGCTAGTGTGTCTCAATTCAGAGGCAGATGCATTTCTGCAGTAAAGGAGAGCAATTGCTCCTGCTCCTGCAGTTTGTACATCCCAGAAGTTCGTGGCAGCAGTCGTATCATATTTAGAATGGGAGATTACCATTCAGGAGGTTTTCTGAGAGCTGTACACCAAGCTGTCTGCTCATGCTTCTGTACTAGACATATGACATCAGATGTATGAATAGCATAGCTGTGAATTTCCATTTGGAAAAAGCTTTGAAACAAAAGTGCTCAGTTTGCTTGGATTTTCCCCCTTTTCCTCAAATTTCTGCCAGTTCTCCACCTCTCTTTTTTTCATGTACTTTTTCTCTTTTCAAGTATTTTTCCTTAGGAGGAATGTTACCTTTTAAGTGCTAAGCTTTGGGGAAAGTCAGAAAAGCAGAATTGTAAAAAAGTAGCAAATAGCATCTTTCCCATCCTCAGGACAATAGCAAGAACCAATCTGACACCCAAGAATACTTATCAGTTCTCCCACTACTAAACTAATTTTAAAGAGGGACTGTCCCCAGTGAAAGAGGATGTGGAGACTCCTTCAGGCCTGGCCTGATGTAGTAGCAGATGCCAAAAATAAAGGTCTTGCTTCCATTAATGYTCTTGTCACCCTCTGGGACAACATGCACCACCTCTTGCTCCGGCCTGGGCTGTCCTCCCACACCCTTCACTCTCCTTGGAAAGTGTTCATGTCACATTTGTTCAGGCTCCAAACACATTTTTTCTATCTGTCAGCACTGCAAGCTCAATCCAGCACCTAAAAATCAAACCATGTCCYGTCTGCTTCATATATCATTGCTGTCTATAATGATCGGACACCAGAGCCCAGCTGGAACAATTACCGATGTCGCGTGAGCCCAGATGCAGCATCTGCTGCTGTGCCCAGCCTGTCCAGTGAGCTTGAWAAGACAAAACCCCAGCTAAGTTGAACAAGTGCCCTGGTAGAGAAAACAAATGTTTCTGTTGTAAAGGACATGTTCAACCTTGGAGAAGAGTGTTCAGATTTGCACAGCATTTTTCATCCTCAGAGTTTTCCAAAGCGACCCTGTAATAAGCTGCTTCTCCTCAGGTGTCCTTCACCATTCTCACCTCAGCCACACCAGCATGCCCAGCCCCAATGGATGTGGCCATGGGAGACCTGTGGTCTGGCTGGCTGCACCCCTCATTGGAGCCAGCTGTCGGCACAGGAAGGAATCCATGAGAGACCTCTGCATGGGAACTCACCTCGCTCCCAGAAGACACTCTAACTTCATAACAGCACAAGCCCTGGTTCATCACCGTGAGGAGAGTGAGCACCAAGGACAGCGGCTCTCACCGTGCTGTGTCCTCAGATGTGGAGCAGCAACGGGAGGAGGGGAAGGCAGCTGACTGCTACCCTGCAAACTCACCTCCACGCAGCCCTTGCGAGCCGTCTGCCAGGACTCTGGCAGTGGCTGTCCTGCAAACACTCCATTTACCATGCCCAGCATCGGCTCTGCTGTTAGCACTCTGGAGCACTACTCATCCTTGCAGAGCTCTGAGGGACTGCCTCTGCCCGGGAGCCTCTGATCCTGTCCTGGGGCACCTCACAATGCTACCACTGAAATACCTCTCTAAAAAGGTCAAAAGGCTGATCTTCCTCAGAACCTGTCTCCTAACCCCTCTGCATCACTAATCCTCTCCATTTGCATCAAATTTTCCCTCGATACAGCACTCCTAACACAGCCCAGGAGAAAAGAGTTACCCTAGAGCAGTGATGATGCCATCAGACAAGATGAACAAGAAACTGATCCCTTTAGCACTGCTTAAGACAAGGAGTGACCAAGTCCTTGCACAAGGAAAAGGAGGGCAGAGCATTGCCTTCTACTTTAACCTTCTACTCTGGCCTGCAGTTGTAAACACCACCCACCAGCACTGGAGCAGCCAGCAGAGATTTCATGTCTGATGCCACAAAAGAGCTTTTGAGAGAAAACAGCAGGATTCAGARTGAGTTGCAGATATGCCCAGGCTCACCCAGGGCTCTTTGGGTATGGGATAGCTCTCTCTGAAAGCACTGCCAACCTTACAAGTTTTGAGGGATCCTGGGCCAGAGCTGGAATACTCTCTTCTCCCAGGACCAGATTCTGCATGCCATCAGTATAGATTGCATGAGTGAACCCTCATTTATCATGGCAGCAAGGTCCTCCAGGCTCAGTGCTCTTGAGGACTCTGTAAATAATTGATTTTATCAGTTTGCTGGTTAAACTGAAATACCAGGAGGGAGAAAAGGCATCTTGAATGAAACATTTCATCTCCTGTTTAAGTTTGGAGAATTCCATGACAGTAGACCTCAAAACCGAACATCTCTTCAAAGTGAAAAATGGGGAATGCTTCCTCCCAAAACATTGATGGAGAATGTTTTGTCCTTCTCAATATTTGGGATGAGAGGGTTTTTTTTTCCCTAGCCAAAATCATTCACTTTGAATTTGGAAAGGGTTTCTCTCAACCTCAGCCTGCACTGTTGATAAATAAGATGTTTGACTGGAAAGCAGTGCTCTACCCTGGCTCTCCTACACATACACCATAAACACACTTCTTTCCTTCACTTGGTTCAAGCAAAAGCCTCGATACCAGTTGCAACAAGAAATTACTTTAGATGAAGGAAGAGACCAGGGACAGCAGCTGCTCCCTGTGGGTACGACTGCCTGGAAGATGTCCCTGAAACAGCATCTTTTATGATGCTGTGACTCCCTAACGCTGCTCCAACTGTCTCCAGCTCTCCAAGCACCACTTGTCTCTCAGATCTCTCAGTTCTCAGCTAGCAGAACAAGTCAAAAGAAGTCATTCCCATGAGTTTCCCCATGCACCACATGACATCCTGCATCTTGAGGGGGAGCTGAGAGCACATGTACAAACCCTTGCATTTTCTGCGAACTGTCTAAAATCATGACCCTTTGACAGCTACATCCTCCCTGTGGTTGCTGCTGCACCTTTCCCAACTTGTTTCTCCAGAGAGCTTGTGGGGAAATCCAGTGGCTTGCTCTGAAGCTTAAAGCATTCTTTCCACCTTCACTGCTCCTTTGATTTTCATTATTTACTCTTTCTAACACGTGCTTCCTGCAAACCCTGTCATCCCAGAGCTAGCTTATGTGCATGCACTAAAAGAAACATAATCTGCAGCTGCTTCATACAAGGAAATTCCATCTTGGAGCTGCAGTGCCTGCAGCTGGGCTCCTACTGTTTCCACACTACGCAGATCTCATGCTTGAGGGCGTAGGGTGATCATTGCAAGAATCAGCGAGGGAGGCTTGCGTAGGAAGAGCCTTGAAAAATCTCCCAGATGTGCTGCTGTTATTTATTGCTTGCACTCCTGTTGCACTCCTAGTCCCCACTGAGATCAATCCTGGGTGTCAGGCACCGAACAAGTATAGTGACAGGGCAGCTCCTCATGCTGTCAAACTGAGCAAATGAGATGATGGTTACCAGCACCCTGCAAATCAGAGCAAAGAAGTGATTCACGCACCTGATGGGGGGAAGGCTGTGGCAGACACGGAAGAGCCAGTTGCACATGGTCCCACTCCAGTACCAAAAGGATGACACCAAATCCCCAATTGTGATCAGTGTTACCAGATCCCACTAGGAGAGGTAGGACCAGGCCCCTTGGGTGACAGGCTCCTGCAACTCATGCAGCATAACCAGATGATAAAGGATAATTATTTGTGCAGCATGTAGGAATAACAAACTTCTTTTCCAGTAACTCCCATCCAAAACTCCCCAAGAAGGAATCCCTTATTCCTGTTTACAAGGTGGGTGACAGCAGTGAAAAGAAATGTTCAGGGCCACAATGCAAACCAGGATGAACAGGGAGCAGTGAGTAAGCTAAGAGGCTGAAGATGCACAGCCCATCCTTGGCACCGTGGTCCCCTGCACCCCTGGCTGCCTCGCAGTTCCTGTCCTGTGCATCCTCCCATTTTTTTTTCATGGGACAGCAGCCCTAACAGGTGGAAAAGGGCCTGACCCCCTTCCTGGCTGTGTGTCCCTCGCAGCTCTGCTCAGCACAGACTGATGCTTTGTGTATTGTTAAAATATTGTTAAAAAGAAGCGCCTGCTCCTTTGTCTTTTTTCGGAATATTGCACATTTGTAAACAAAAAAAAATGTGATTAACAAGTGAAGACCTTGCCCCTCTCTTTACACAAAGAGGGAGAAGGAGATCGTTATGCAAGTTGTTGAATCCCAGCCGCTTCCCTCCGCACGGGGGAACGC
>NW_028186756.1:8511299-8551174 GCF_003343005.1 Rhea americana
CGGCACCCCGGAACTCCCGGGCTGGCCGCCGGGAGGGACGAGCGTGGCGGCGGCTCCCGCCGGCTCTACAGGTTGGCGGGGCCGCCGGTGCGGAGCGCGGGGCCGCCGGTGCGGAGCGCGGGGCCGCCGGTGCGTCGGGCCGGGCAGGTCGGGAGGTCGGCCGGGGCCGGCGGTTCCTAACGCGCCGGTGTAAACAGGGATCAAGGCCCCACGCGCAGGGGGTTTTCCAAGTTTCCCTTTCCTTTTTTTTCCCCTTTCCCCCTGCTCTTTTTTTTAAAAAAAAAACCAATTTCTAGCCCTGCTTCTGAGTTTAATGGCTGGATCGGGGAAAGAACATGCTGTCAGCAGATTGTTGCCCCTAGGGCTCAGAGGAAGAGGGATTTTACTGGCAGAAGCTAATTGGCAGAATAAGCTGCCTTAAAGCTGATCAAATCCCATTACAAATGCAGTCAGGGACAGGGAGCATGAATCCTGCTACTAAAGGTCTGGTCTGCCAAGGCTTCCTGAACTCTGGTGCTGGCAGAAGGATGGTCCCTTACATCCTCCCTTGGGGCACAGACTTCCCTRGGTCGAGGCAGGGATAACTGCCCCAGGCTGGGGATGGACAGCCAGCCTTGCCAGCGTGCTGCTYCTCGGGGCACTGGAGGGCTGAGAGGGGAAACCTTGGTGCATCCCTGTTCCTGTGCCCTGCTGTCTCCGCAGTGCACTGCTGTGAGCACTTCATTTTGAGATTGGGAGTCATAAACTGCAATATCGCATGGAGGAGTAGTTAAGTCCTTTATCCTTCACCTGCCTTTAAGTGAGAAGCTTTACCCCATAGCTAACCCAACTTCCCTTCTCCCTCGTCCTTCATCTCTGCCTCTTCACTGAGTCCTGCTTTRCCAGAAGCAGGGTCCATGGGCTGGGGGCTGATGGAGGAGGAGGAGAAGCCTGTGGGTGAAGAAGGAAGGGGGGAGAAAAAAAAGGAGCAAGTTATTGCAGGGTCTCTTTCAGCATTCCTTGTGTTGGCCCAACTGCATGTTGCATGGATGAGTTTCCCCTGCTTCGCACTTCGTGGCGGTTGCAAGGGCATACGGGTAGTAGGTTGTTCGGGCTGAAGCGGCACACGTGAGCTCATCTCTCGGCAGAGGCTGCCGAAGCYGGTGCTGGAGCTGGCTGGGTGCTCTGTGCCGAGGTGACTCAGCACTCCCCGGACGGTGCCCGCCCTGGAGGCAAATGTACAGCATCGCCTGGGCACTGCGGCGGCTCGACCAAGGGGCCCYGCTCTCAGCCCCTGGAAGCAGGATCGCTGCACAGCATCGCACCACCCAGAAAGCTGGCTTGATGGATGGTTAAAACTGTGCAGACTTGACCAACAGGGCCACGTYGAGCATGCTGTGACAGGAGAGGTACGAAGACATGTCAGATGGGCAGGGTGCAGTTTAATGAGCCCCCTGTCCTTAAATCCTCCGCCAGCTTTTAATTTAGATTAATTTGCCTGAATATGCCTGTGTCTATAAGCCCTTGGAGGCATTGATATGGGTCGCAAGAAGGATACGTTAGCATACAGTAATTAGGGTTGACGAGAGTGCTTTTTAACTAACTGAAATGTTGTCCTTGTGTTGCGTTGCTGTCTGTTCCTCTGGAGCTGGTGAGCAAGTGGGAGTTGTGTAGGGCCTGGGGGCTTGGATCTGCATTTGCAGAGGGTTAGATAGCAGGGCAGATCCCCAGGGGATGTGACAGTCTTCTGGGATGTCCCCTGTTTCTGCACTAGGGACAGCTAAGAGGATGCCTGTCACCTCCCCAGCTGGTACAGGTTTTAGTATAAAATTTTAGCAGTCTTCTTTGCTAATGCACCAGGTTGCATATAGGGAGTGGATACACATCCCGGTCAAGCATCCTTCACTGGCATACTAGGGATGGAGCACTGACGTATTTGGGATCCCACAGCACAGTTACTCTCCCCCKCCTGTTGCTGAGGGAAAACTTCTCAGGACAGCTTAGAAACCRGGAGAGGGAGGCAGCCTGCCGGCACGTTGAGTGCCGGGTGCCACCGGCTGGGGCTGGGGCACTTCACTGTGCATGGCAGTGAGCACGTGCCGTGATGCAGAGCGTCTTACCTAGGCACGGCAGTAACACTGTTCTTGTCTTGCAAGAAACGGAGGTGCTGCTTTTYGTGTGCTTACCCATATGCTCAGGGGTCTGAACACGCTCAGACATCTGAGTAAAACAGGTATGTGTCTGAGTAAAACCAATTTGGGGAGGCAGGCCAGGCAAATAGCTTTGTCCTCCTGCAGTAATGCCAACAGCTGCCCGGGAGGTGTCCAACCCCATCCATATATGCGAGCACAGCTGAAAGGACATTTRGCTGCTGTGCAGGCACCAGAGAGGGGCTACCGTGTCTCCAACCGTGTTTGTCAGCACAGAGGTCTCCTTGCACTGTCCCTAGCTGTGCCCTTCAGCCATCCTCCCCTTTCCTGCCACGCTAGTGTTGCCTCCTGGCCCCACGGCTTGGCACCCAAGTGCTGTCAGGTAGATGTTTTGACATTTCAACAAGCAGAGGTGAGGGAACATGGCTCTGCCTTTTGTCTGGCTTACACTTGCCACGTGCAAGAAGCCAGAGCTGTGGGCCAGCACATGTTCACAGTACGTTCATGATCATGACGGGTTGCTGTGTGACACTTCCTTCAGCAGGTGGGGAGACCTCTTTGGCCATGCATAGCCCACTTTCTTCTTAATTCCTCTGCCTTTGCAGTAGTTTTGGGGCTCTTCTTGATTTGAATCGGGCCACTGGGAAGAGAGATTGAGGAAGAAGCAGAGGCCTCAAGTCACCTTCCCTCCCARTCAGCAACAGCTGGGGCAGAGGACTGCACATACACACAGGAAAAGTGCATTTTCACCAGGAAAAAAACTGCTAAAATGGCTTGATCTGATTYTGTGGCCCAGGATTAGCTGTATTATCAGAAAGCATTTTTCTGGTAGTGTCTCTGCTTCTGTAATAGGGATGTGACTCTTTGGAAATGCTATCCCAAACCTTAGGGCATTAATACCAGACAGGGCAAAGCCAGTTAAGCTTGCTCTAAGGCTGAGATCAGAGTAACCAGCCTGGTCTTGTTATGCCCAGGAGGAACGTTTAGGACCGTAGTCCAGCCTTACAGCTGGACTTGTCTCCAGTGGCTTTGTGTCCAGTGACTTTGGCTGGGCAGCAGGACATGCAGTGATCAGTGCTGGTCAGTAACCTGTCCTGCGCTGGCTTCCACTAGGGTCCAGTAAACACTGAAATGAGGTTTAGGTAAAGCTGTGCCCTCTCTGCTAAGGCTTGCAGGCAGCTAACGTCGTCCTAAACGCAGGCTGCARGGGAAGGCAGCTGGGCAGAGCTCTGCTGAGGGCAAAGGCACACGTCGCTCCGTGAGCCCCGCAGGAGCGRCTGGCCCCAGATGTCAGTTCTGGCCGGGTTTTGGGTGGGCGCAGCGGTAGTCCTGTGCCCATGCAGCCACTTGCAGAGGATCCTGAGGAGTTATCTGCTCAGCTGCGTTTCGAAGGCACGCTGCAGCAAGCTGGCCAAGCGAGCCCTGCACCGCGTCTGCTCGGATAGGGAAGCACATCCTGACAGTGTTGCTTAAGACTCCTTAAACATCGTCAAAAAGTGCAGCGTGCAATCAGACAGGCAACAACAAGCTGATGTACCAACACCTAACGTGTGGCGGCAGGCAGCCAGCTGCACAGAAGTGATCCCTTGTCGGGGGACACATCTCTGTGTCTGGAAGCTGGGGAGATGCAAAGAGCTCTAAAGTGATTGTGAAAGCAAGTTTTATCTGGGGTTTTAAAAGAGGAGCTTCTGATAAATTAACTGCAACATGTCAATTTAATGCTTTTTTTCCTCTCCAAGTACCTTTGCCAGGCTCTGCCTCCCCTGATACTGAAGGGAGATGGTGTATCAGTGATTACACCTTGGAGCTGCAAATCTCCAGCTGGGATGTGTCAACACAGTGGCAGCTCCTGCTGTGAGACCCTTTCTGGCACTGGAGCAGGTGACACATTGAAAGGGCAAATGCTGAGGGGGATGTGCTGGGTGTAGGATGGCTCAGCATCCTCTCATGCATATGGCTATGTCATTCTGGTGACAATGTTGTGAATGACCAGCCCAGAGCAGTGGCAGGTGGTTAGAATTTCCCGCGTGACCATGTAGACTTAATTTAATTAGAGGTTTTACGAAAGCTCCTTCAGGAAAAGGGGGAGGAGCAGAAGGTTTAGAAAAGGGTATGTTTGAAAGACGGTGAGAGAAGCTGTTAGCTTAATGGGTCATGTTCTGAGAAGGATGCAAGCTTTTTCTGCCTGGCTTGGAACTGGAAGATCAAAAAAAAAAAAAAAAAAAAAAAATTGTGGCTTTAAGTGGGAGCTCAAGCCCAAGGTTGGAGTGGAAGGGTTGTCAAGTACAGGGAATGGGTTATGTCAGCTCTTGGCTTTGGGGCAGATGCATTTGCATGAGGCTTTCATTTCCCAGGGTCTGTGCAGGGCAGATGGCAAGGTTCTTGGTAAGGAAGACATGCATGCTGTGTGCTTGGTAGTTTTAGGACCTTCTTTTCTCCAAAATGCTTTCATTAGAACTGCCTGAAAATGCTGTTTGGTTGCTGTCCTCTTCCTTTGAGGAAGCAAACTTCAGGTGTGTGTGTGTGTATGTAAGTCAGGGCAGCTGAGGTAATTGGGGTTAACAAGGCAGCCCCAGGAGCTGGTGGTGCTGAGGGCAGCAGAGGGCTGGCAGAGAGGGCCAGGGAGGCTGCTGAGGAGGGCAGGGCTGGCCCCTCTGTTCCAGGGAGGAGCAACATGTTGCCAAAGGGAATATGAGGTGCATGTGAAGTGCCCTGTGACTGCTGCTGGCTAATCCTGACTGCTAGTGGGAGGAACCTTGCATTTCTGGGGACTCTGAAGTAAGTAAAGGTGCCAGGTAAGTTGTGTCACCTTAGGAGCATTGCAGTAAGATCCTTGAGCTCCTCTGAGCAAAGTTGGCCCTCCTCCTTCTGTCTCTGTGAAACCCAGCTATGCTCAGTCTCCCACAGCTCATCAGAGAGGTTCCACAGCAATTTCTCCTTTTTTTCTCTCTCTCTCTCTCTCTCTCTCTGTTCCAGGTGTGAAAGCACAGAGGAATATGATTATGATTACCTCAGCATCAATAAAACCTGGGTCCTCACCCCTAAGGCACAGGAGACTGATGCCACACAAATCCTCAACTCACTGCTGAAGAACTATGACAACAAGCTGAGGCCTGACATTGGCAGTAAGTGTCCCTTGCGGCCACCCTTTGAGACTGGGGCAGCAGGTGGTGACCTGCCCAGGGGTGTCCCGTGTTCTCCATGTGGCTTTGTGGCTGCTGTAGTTGGGATTTCTGGTCAAATGGAGCCACACTGCTCCTGAATGCCCCCCACCTTTTTCAGCCTCTAATCCTCTGTCCTTTGCTGATGACCCTGGCCTCCTGCTCACCCAAACTCATTCTATTTCCTTTACAGTCAAGCCCACGTTTATTGATGTGGATATCTATGTGAACAGCATTGGGCCAGTATCTGTCATCCAGATGGTGAGTGGACATCGTTGCTACAATGTCATGGGTATACAAAGCCTGAATACATGGGACGTAGCTGACTCTTTGCTGCCTAGTTGGATTGCATCCCTCTGGCTAGATGTGGCATGAAAGATGTTGTCACAAGAACTGGATTTGTGTCCCCTTTTTGGGAAGATGTGCTCTCAACTGCTGATTGCTGGAGCTAGGGAAGCTTGACTGCCATCCCTGGTTAGGAGCAAGGTCCCCATATGTTGTAGGTGGGCTCAGTGACCAACCATGCTCGGGAAAGTGATGAAGATGCTCTCTGTTCTCTGCTTGCAATGCACAGACAGATATCTCTGCATGGAGGTTTTGCCCTCTCCAGTCCTGGGGAAACACGAGCACAAGGGTGCTGGGATGCTTGGGGTGAACCGCACTGCTCCTGCTGAGGCAATGCCATGCCGGCTGGGAGGGGGAGCAGTGCAGTTCTCAGGAGGATTGAAATAGGAATCTGGAGATGGTTGCCATGGTAATGGTCTGATGGTGTGAAACTTGGGTGCCTAGGCCTGTGCCTGTTATGCTGGGGAGAGGCAGGCAGGGTAACTTGGATCAAAAGGCTGTATTTCTATACTTTACCATCTTAGATCGATGTTATCCTGACTTCAGCAGTTTCCATTCATGGCTCAGGCCCCACTGCAGCAGGAGTYGTAGAAACACTCAGTAGAGATGCTCTTTTCTGTGAAGATCCTCCAGACCTTGCAGCACTGGAGAACAACTGTTGACTTACTTTTCATGGGAAGCTTCTATTCCTCTGAAGTGTTTCACGTTCTTGTTTGTTTTGGGGTTTTATTGTTTTGTTCCCCCCCTCCCGCCCCATTTTCATCAAGAAACAAACCTGGCAATGCTGCAATGCTGTTAGGTTTTGAAAACCATTTTTGCCACTGGGCAGTGTCATGGGGGAAGACAGGGCAGAGGCAGCTAGGACAATTTGGCTACTCTTGTCTTTCTTAACACAAAATTGAGCAGAAACCAAAATGGTCTCCCTCAAACCTGAAGAGTTTTCAGGACGGGGATGTGGTTTTACTTTCATGAAGTGGAAAACTTCCACTGAACAAACCTGTTTGGTGGATGGAGGAATGGCATTGTAGTGGTAGTACCACTCTCCCTCCAAAAAGTATTTTTATTACACTTTTGCAACAATATGTGCTTCCACATGGTGCCTGCTTGTGGGCTAGCCGGAGGGGGACCTGACTGGGCACTTACCTGTGTGATGAAGGCACCAGCAGGGAAGACCTCAAGTCAAGAGGTTTCCTTTGGTTGGTTTTGTGGGCCTGGTGCTTCCTGGAGATGTGGCTTTGTGTGGGTTGAAGTTACTTAACAGAGCCCTGCGAAAGAGGAGAGGAGCAATGGGGTGRAGAACACCACCATCATGTTGCTGTGGTCATCTGAACTGAACTAGCTACCTGGATGGAGTGGGGAGCAGGCCCTCTTCAAAGTGGCTGGGTGATTAGGGCTGCAATTTGAGTGATGCATCTTATTGAGTGGTACTGCAGCAATGCCTCCCCTGTGAGATTGGAGTAGGTCATCCAGTAACCGCAGAATAGGACCTGCCCTCAGGCCCTCAACTCTCCCTTCATGTAAGCTTGTGCTTGAACTCCTCTAGGAGGGTGTGAGGAGGGCCATAGCAATGTGATACTTTAGCACAGGTCGTGTGGATCAGGTCATTCCCAGGCTGTTGGCAGATATTGCAAGCTTCCCCCTGCATTGCTGCTCCAAAGCTGCATGGAGAAGTGTATGGGGCAGGGGTGCCCCGTGCCCCATACACTTCCTCAGCAAATGCAGTGCCTGGAGGTGGACTATGGGAGTCATATGTATGTAGGCTGTCCAGTCTGATTTGCACTGCCCTAGAATATGCCAAGAATACAAAGAGAAACCACTGTGCACTTCTTCACTCCTACTTTCCTCTTTACCTGTTTTGTTTATGCCTTTCCATCCCTCTTGAATGCTTTGCTCTCCTCCCTGTTATAGGAGCCTTGCATGACCTTGMAAGGTTGAAGGAGTAGTGAATGACTTACAAAATCCAGTCTTGCATTCAGAGCTCTTCTCTGCTCCCAAACAGAGATACCAGGTGCTGCTGCTAGACTGGTTTCCTAAGAAACAAAGCTTACGCAATGGCGATGTGTATGTGAGAACAAACATATGTATGTCCATCCCAGCACTTCAGTGACTCTTGATCCATTGGCCTAATACCAACTATGTTTAGTAGTAAGGATATGGGCATCATACATATTCAGTTCCTCCTGTTTTTGCGAAAACAGAATGCCAGACAGAGACAATAGCTATCCCCGTTGAGGGAAAAGCTATTGTGTGAACTCAGCTCTTACTAGACACCAGAGAATCCATTCAGGAGAATGCTGCTGGAGACAGGCTTGACTGTTCCTAGAGCAGCTGAACCAATGTGCTTTGACTCTTTCTAAGAGTCAGCAAAAGCTTTTACTTGGTGTGAAATTGGGCTCCATGACTGCACAAGTTCCCCGGGGGTCCCAGCACACTTAATGCGAGTCAAGAGTGTGAAGGTGTGACTGGCTCTCAGAAATTGTCTGCATCTGTAGAGCTCTGCTGGTGAAGCTGCTGCCTCAGAGCTGATTTACCCAGCTGGAGCTTCCTCTTCTGAGGAAGATATTGGTGCACTGGGTAACTGCTGTTAACGGAAACACTGTAGTGAGGAGCTGGTTGGCCGGGGGAGGAAACCATTCAGTCCAAATAGCTGAGGATGATTAGGCTTGTGGTATTTTGTGTCAGTCACAACTGGCTGCACAGTCTCTCCAAGGTGTCTGGATAGTGCCAATCTGGGGGTCCCTGCTGGGTCCCAGTCCCTTGAAGGAGGCAGTGCCTCTTGCCAGGTAGAAAGGCAGATCTTCCAACAGTAACCAATGATTTAAAGGCACCTGCATTGGCATTCCTAAGCAGACTATGAACCTTGTTCCTTCACCATCCCTTACTAACATCAGAATCTTTGATGCCCTTGAGCTTGGAATTCTTTCTCCTTGAGATGCTGTGTAGATACTAAAGAAGGCTAGGCCCAGGTCTTAGTTTTGGGTGGCAGCTTTTGGTCACCTGTGTGGGTGAGCGCTTTCCCCTGCTCATGAGAAGTTCATCCTGCTATAGCTTCTCCTAAAGAAAGAAAAGGGCTGCAATAAAGCCATTGTGGCTGGCCAGGATGCCACTGGGCTCAGCTACTTTGCCCTTTGCTCTGTTCCCCACACACACCCTTGTGCAACAAACAAAGCCCTTCTGTGGGTCCTGCTGTGAACAGCACTGACATCAAAGGTACCATCCAGATTGTCATTGCTGGGGAAGAATGATTCCTGCTACCAACACTTTACCCCTTTTTACAGAGCTTTCTTAAACCTGTGAAGCTCTGCCTCCTTTCAGGTCTCAGGCCTGTCTTGAATGCCAGATCTTTTTTTCTTTTTCCATACACAGCCTGAGACAATGCATAAGCAAGAGAACCAGGATTTGACTTGGAGCTAGATTTCTCCTGAGCCCCTGGTGAGATTTCTCTGAGATGCTCTGTCTGAGYAGCTGTAGCTCTGCTGCAGATAGAGGCAGCATAAGCCTGAAAGCCAGCTGGGGGGGAGATGCACTATTGATCTCTTCAGTGCATTGCAATGACGACATCTTAGTAAGCATTTGTCCATTACATGGCCAGGCCATGTAGAAGATAAAAACCTATCTCTACTTTTAGAGGATTTACCACCATTACTGTGGCTTTTCACGTAACCCAGTGTTGTCTGTGTATCTGAAGCCAAAGGCTGCAAGATTCTCCAACAGGCTGGTGGAATAGAAGACTCCAGTTTAAGCAATATAGTCTGAATATTGGATGTCCTATGATCTCTCAACCTCCCCTGAAAGAGTTAACTACTCACTGCTGCCTTCAGCCTGGCAATACTCTGTCAGTGCCTAGAGGCTAGTCCTGTGTAGCTGTTGCTCAACCTCAAAGTGATAAATCACATCAGGATACAAAAGTGATTCAGGTCCTTAGAAATGAAAAGGTGATTTGAAAATGCCCTGTGTTGGGTGTGAATTCTGCATCCCCCTCATCGATCACTTGTCATAAATAACATTAATATTCAGAAGTCAGCAGAAAGCAAACAAGTTTGGAGAGGGAGGAAATGCAAAGTGATTTCCTGCTATCTTTTGTAGACCAGAATGGCTGTCTTGTTTGCCATTTAGGAATTCAGGTAAACTCAAAATTCTCACCTCCCTGTGAAGAGGACCTGGCTCTGCCATCCTAAGGGAGAATGAAAACACGTTAGCAACCCAAATGAAGACCGGAGCTCTTGTTTCCTCCTGCCCCATCCCTCTGTTTTGCTTCCCTGCAATGCACAGGGTGGGAAGGAGGGTGGTGGGATGACTGGGTGCTCGCACCAGGCTGCCTGCAGTAACCAGTGGCCAGGCTTGAGCTGGCAGCCAGCTTGCCGGTGGAGCAGGGCAATGCTCCCTGCAGGGCTGCTCACGGTTACGTGTGGCAGGGCAGGAGCTTGGGCAGGAGGGATGGCTGTGTACTACCAGGAGGTGGTTRCATGAGGTTGGAGCCTGTCCAATGGGCCACAGAGAGCCTGGGCTTGCCTGAGAAAAGATGGACTGAGAGGGAAAGGGCTGTGGAAAAGATGATTTTTGCATTGGACCTAAGTGCTGCTTGTTCCCATTGCTGCATATGCTGGGGTTTCAAAGGATCCCTGGCATAAGTGGCCTCCCCATTCCCTTGGACCCATCTCCTTTGGTTAGGAGTGGGGCACTTGGTGCGTCCCAGGCAGCTGAGGTGAGCTGGCTCCGACCAGCAGCTAGCAGAGTGACTATGTTTCCACTGTCAGGGAAGTGGTGTGCTGGGCTGCTGGAGTGGCCAGCAACACCTCAGTCAAATGCATTACTGCACACAGCACGCAGCTGTCCAAGCTGTGCTGGGAGTTTGGATGCCTGTTTTCCAATCYCCTTGGTGCATCACAAATCTGAGCCTGGTACTTTGATATAGTGACAAAAACCCAACCTTGGTTCTCTGTGYGTGTTTGCAGGAAGAGGTGCCTGGGGAGGGCTGCAGCAGTGGAGGCCAAGGGAGGAGACTTTGGGTTCAAGTTTTCTGCTGACTGGTTGTTTGCTGGAGGGATTTACCCCTGGTTTTGTTTTGTAATGGCTTTATTGCTATAGATTATAGCTTTAACTGATGTCAAGGGCTCCTCGAGTTCTGGGTCACCTTCCTTTAGGCATGTTTAATTCTCAGAAAATAATGCTGTAGAAGTAAAGCAGTTGCCAAATATTGGGACTGAATGTGCTGCAGACATGAAGGTGTCCGCGAAGTGTCCATGAGAGTCTGCATCGGTGGGAGCGAAAAAGTACTTCTGCTCCTGGCTTGGGGATAGAGCAGATCCTGCTCCAACTTTCTCCCAGAGACCTGAGCTGCTATGTTCTTTGCTTCCTTTATCATATAAAACCAAATGCAAGGAGGCTCATGGTTAAGCATTTGGAGCATGGCATGAGTGCTGCAGTAGCCTTTTGGCCAAAGTGAACAGGGACTTTTTACTCCGTCCAGGGGCCTGCATGGTACCTGCTTCAGGAGTCTGGGAGCAGAGGCAGCATAGGTAGGGCAGGTTTGCAGGCAGGTGAYTCCTCTCTTTGGTATGTGGGAGGCTGTTGCAAGCAGAGGAGATGCCCTTGTGTGACAGGCTCTGTAGCAAGGCAGGCTCTTCTGCTGGGATTGTGCATCACCTTGGTCCCATTACTTAATGATACAAAAGATGGAAAGTGCAAAATGGGCCTCTGTCGTTCACCAAGGGCCAAATTCTGCTACTTCCAAAGTGCCTGTGACTCCTCTAGTGTATGAATAATCTCCTGCCTCTATTATTGCAGCAAATGATTTTTCTTGGATTTATCCCTGAGTGGGGGACTTGATCCCCGAGAGGGTGGTATGTCCAGATGCACATGTTCATTATTCCCCCTTTCTCTCTCTAAGAGATGCTGCACACCATTAAATTCATAATGCTCTGCCTGGCTGCAGTAGTTACCATGCAACACACTAACGAAATTGAGGATGAAGAACATATTTTCCCATGTCTGGAGTGTTGCAGAATAGATTTAATAGATCTGCTTGTATGGTGCATTTGTGAAAACCCCATGAAAAAAAAGGGGGGGGGAGAATGGGGGAAATGTTTATTCGTTATCAGTTGATGAATAACTAATTTGCAAACCTTGTCTTGTTAAATATAAATTAAATCCTCATTTGACACACTTTATAATTTAGAAGTATAAGCACAGCATGAATGAAGAGAACTCCCCACTGACTGCTTTCATGTAAATCCCAAGTAGCCAGAGGAAGAGGGTTTGGATTTTGAAATTAAAGCTGGCAGAGGGAGAGTTTGTGAGGAAGGGGCTGCTGTGGCCAAACTATTTTGGGCRAGCTGGGGACTCTCTGCCCCCACGTGGGGCTGCTCAGCCGTGCTATCTGCCGGCAAGGGGATGGCTTTGGGGCAGAGAGGMAGTGGCTCAACCCCCTTCCAGGGGTTGCTGCCCTCTCTGCAAGGCTCTTCAGCTGCTGGGGGAATAGCTGCTGAATTGCAGCTCTTTGGGAGAAATCCCCATCAATGCCACGTTATTGGTATGCACCAAGTCCGCAGCTGCTGCGTGGATGGCTGCACTGTTCCAGCAGCAGGGGCAAGGATCAGTGAGAGGCGCTGGGCTCTGCAAAAGCCGTACGGGGCYAAGCTGCCCTTGCTTGGAGCCCTTGGGCGGTCCGTGCCGTTTCTGCGCTGGAGCAGAGCTGCACACCAAAGAACAGCGCCTGTGCTTTGCTGGAAGCAGTAAACGTGTGAGCCACTGTGGGAAGCCCTAGGATACAGCCTGGGCTGTCCTGCTGCGAGACTTGGGTTAATATCTTCGTTTCTTCTTAATAGATGGGGAAAGCAAGGCCAGTAATAACTGTTTGGCTCTGAGGAACCCTTAAGTCTTGATTATACTTAGCTTTGGCTGCTTTGGAATAGGTAGGAAGGAAATGAAGTTAAAATGGCATATTATTTAAGATGCTTGAATATGTTGCTCTGGAGCACAAGATAAGCCTATCGGTAAAGGAAATTTGTTGCGCCCCCCCCCCCTTCCCACTTTCCCGATAATAATAGACTCCAGCAGTTGCACAGCACTTCTCAACTGAAAGGGCTTTAAAATGCTTCACAAATCATTTAGGAAGCACATAGCCTTGGTGCACCCACATCTTGGGTGTATTGCGATGCTAAAGCACCCAGCAGCATTTGATTTGGCCTGTCCTGTGTGCATTGAGTTAGGCTTCAGYGTAAATCTCCTGAAGGTGCACAGGACATGCACTAATGCAATGTGCTAGGTCAGTTTTTGGTCCCTGACAAAGATGAATATTGTATAAATTTGAAGTCGTGGGGAATGAGTGTTGCTCCAAGGGGCCCAGTGCTTTTTCTGGCTGCTGGTTTCTGTGCCTGAGCAGCGGCTCAGCTCTGCTTCTCGTTGGAGCTGTAGGTGCAGCTTCACAAATATTCATTTGCTTGGAGAGTGCTCATATCTCTTAATTCCTGTATGTCCAGGAGCACTCGCCTGAGCCAGCTCCTGTGCACCTGAGTGCTGGAGGAGTGACTGATCCTCGTGTAGCTGCTCCTGTCCGCATCTGAGGGAGGTCGGGCGTGCAGAGAAGGCATCAGCCAACCTGTAGCCAATGTTTTTYGTTGCCTTAAGGAAAAAAATCATGAGACCACTGAAGAATAGCACCAATCACATAGGACTTTTAGGACAAATCACAAACCAYGCAGAAGCAGCCCTAATGAAATAAATGAGTTATTCCGATCCTAAACATATCCCAAGAGCTTTCACAAGATTCAGGGTCTGCTCCCAAACCAGAAAAGGGCTGATTTATTCACTGTGAATAATTCAACCAGCTCCATTTATTATCCAGAATGTATACTAATCCCTTCCAGATATTTTCTGTGTGACATCCGTGTCGGTATTTTATTTATAGGCTGTTTACTGTGCTGAAAACAGGAGTCTGTTATCCACAAAGATGAACAGAAAGCTGAGGTTTTGCCTCTAAAATTRGTGCTAAATAAAATATGAAAATCTGGACAGCTGCTCCTGGGGGGAAAAGTGCTTTTCTTTAGAGGTATTTCTGGAGAGCAAACCCTGAAGTTAATTAATATCTGTGCTCCACYGCCAGACGGTGAATAGGGAATGTGGCTGGATTCACTCAGGTTTCTTAAACTCGCTGCTGCAATATCAGTGCTGGTAAACAGGTGCCTTCACATAACCCACAGCTCCAGCAGGGCCTCTGGACTGCAGGCAATATGGAAAAAGTCAACATTCATAATTAAGTGGTTTCTGTAAATTCCTTCATAGGCACCATTTCTGGCCTTCTGCTGGCAGGAACATCTCAAATCTGCATTCGTTTCATGCCAGCCCTCAGAGGAAGTCTCTCATTTCCTCAGCTGGTCTTTCTGTGGACTTGCGATTACTCTGAACCCTTGCAGGCTGCTGTGGACAGATGCTTTCTGCAGTCAGCCTGCATCCTCGCCATGCTCGCCGATGAGCGGCTGTAACTCGTAGTTCACCACAGAAAATCTTTCTGATGTAGCTCGAGACTGCAGCAGCTGTATCAAGGTCTCCCTTCCCAGCTGCCTCTGTCAGCTCATAGGTTTCTACATCTTGCTGGACCATGGGGACAGCTTTCCTGAGCACCCTCGTCCGGCCTGGGGAAACAGGCGATATCCTCTGTCCTGGCAACCTCTTTCAGGGCACAAAGAGAGGCTTTGTCGCGATGCCTGGGCGCGGAGGTGGAGGTGGGAAGGCTCCTTTGCGCGTAGTGCTTGTGGGTGCGAGCAGGGGCTCGGGCTCGGGGCAGCCGTGCACAGCTGCGTGTTGCCACACASAGCACCGATGGAGCTGTTTTTCTCAGAGGCGCATTAGCTAATGGAACTGCTCTTAGGTTTCCTGAATGCCTCTCGCTTCATAGTACGGAGATATGTATTTGTGGACAGACCAGGAGGCCTGTGTTTGATTCTGGTACTAATCTGTGCTCTAAACCTCATTAAATTGATTCTTCCAAGCCAAAGGGAAAGCAGTACTGTGTCAAATTTGAAAGATACGGGCTCTGTAGTTTGTCACTTGATGGGCTGAATTATTTTAAAGGCAGAGTTGATTTATCTGAACTGAAGGTTTTAGATCTCTCCACGGGAGAGTTCAGGATATTTAAGGTGCAAGAGAAAAGTCAAAGAGCTGGTCAGAGATGAGGGTTTCCAGCCCAGGGAGAGCAAACAGCCAGGATCCTTGAGGAGGGAGTTTCTCACTCTCTCTTCCCACTTGGGACAAACAACCAAAGTTCTGAGACCGGCTGYGAAGTGTTTCTGGAGGAAAAGGGCTTTTTGGGCAATCAAAACATTAAATGTTAATGGCATTAATTTGTTTTTATTTCATTTTCGTGTGGTGATAAATTCTGTCCTAGAACTGTAGCACCAAAATAAGTATTTATACATAAAAGTCAGAATTAAATGAATCAAATAGATAATGGTAAAACACAGTATTTTGTAGTTGAAGAAAAATATTCTGAATGACCCAATGAARTTGAGGTAATTAATTTTAGGCTGTGACATTTTTAGTTTATTTTCAACAAAAGCTCTTTTTTTTTAATGGAAATGGGTTCCCTTTCTCAGACCCCAAATGAAGCAGTCGTGTCATCTCCTCTGAAAAGCTGGTCTAAATTTCTGACAAAACAGAAACCGTTTCTCGGCATTCAGTAGAGGTAGATGACCGGAGGCAATCCACATCAAGAACCTCTTTATCCCTTGATCTTGTAGGCCAAATATTCAGAGTACTGCAGCCCATCTCTGTGCAAAGGAAGGGTTGTTTTCAGACCCAGTTCAAAGAAGTGAATGGAAACCTGCACAGGTCTCTGGCTGAGTCCTCTTCTGGCCATACTGAGTGGTGGAGGTGATGAGCCACTTGGTAGCCAGCAGGAGGTGGGATTTGCTCCCTCTCTGAGTGGGGTTGCTCACCTTGCCAGGCACTGCAGTGCTCCCATGCCTTAGGGCTACMCACCGGAGTGGGCAAGGCTCTAAACTGGTGTTTAATCGTGTGTAACACCGACTGCACGTGAATAACAGTGGTGCAGTGAAAGTGCCTGTCTGCACCTGTGCACAGCCCAAAGGCTGGCAGGGCTGAGGATGCTCAGCTTCCCCTCTCCTTGGTGCTCCTGTCTTCTGCTTAGTGTCCTCTGTGCTCGTCTGAGACRTGTTTTAGGGTTGGTAGGTGGGTGGGCAAGCAGGTTTTCACAGCAGCCTGGTGTGGTGCACCAGCTCAACCTTTCCTGCTGCAGACTTGCTACTGCTGCAGCATTTCCTRCCAACATCATTGAGACCAGACCCACCAATGCCCCAGGAGACAGCTCCTCGAGACCCCAGAGCAACAGCGCTGGCTGCATAGGGCACTGCAGGTGGGCAGCAAGTCCCTTTGAGGCAGGGGGGTCTTGGGTTCTGTGTACTCTGACAGCAGCTGGGGACTCGGAGCTGATGGCAGATGTGGAGTCTGATGTAAGCCTCGCTCGCCCCACTTCATGACCAGAGGGCTYGGCCATGAGGATTTCCTTAGTTGTTCTCTAGCCTGCACTTAGCTGGAAAGGACTTTARCTGTTTGTCTAATTGGCTTTGCTCGGTTGGGCAGTTGCAGATGCTGTGATAGTAATTCACCCCCAGGCTTCAGAAGCACAGGAGAGGTGTGAATCAAAACYCTTAATAGTGTGGGTGGGGGATCACCCAATCCCAGTGTGGGTGGGGAGCAGGGAAGGTCAGAGCAAGGACTTTGCAAATGKTGTAAGCCTTGTTTCTTACACTTCCTCCTCTAATTCACCTCTCTTCTCCCCTATCTTTGCCCAAGTATCTGTGTGTATCTTCCATGCGAGACCTGTGTCCTCTRAATGGTCTTTTACACTCTTCCATGGAGACACTGAAGTTTTCTTAGTAGCCTYGCAAGGATAAGGAGACAAGATGTTCCACAGAGATGTCGGGCAGAGAAATGGGAAATATTCATGGCAGTTAGGTTTGTTCTTTCCACCACAGGGAGTAGGAGGGCTAAGGCTGTAACTGCATGGTCTTCTCTTCATTTGCTCCTTARAAAGAGGAGCTGAAGGCAAAGGCAGCCGTAATGTTTAAGCTGATAATTTCCTTCCATGGTCTGGCAGTGGTGGATTGACAGACCTGTCTAGAGTCTTCAGCCTTAGTTTGTGTTGTGAATCTGCACCTCACGTGAAGGCAGGATAGCCTCTGGCTCAATTTGCCATAGCAAAGACCCACAGTAGTGATAGGGCTGGCAGCTGTGTGTCTACTAGGGCACTACTCACTGCCAAACTGAGCATCATGGTGGTGATTCAGAAACTTAGGTGCAGGTCCAGTTACTTTTTGTTATTGCTCGCACAGACTGAAGCTTTGTTCTAGCGTGTGGCAGGGTGGGGAAGGAGCCAGTAAGACCAGGGTGATCTGAGAGCCCTGAACTGCAGRGCTCTACAGAGTTTGCCAGAGGGATTTGCAGAATAAATCTTGCAAGGAGGCTTGGGGAGGGAGGGTCTCTGCAGATAGGTGGGGGCTGGAAGGAATACTGGGAATGTCAAGTCCTCAAATTGCRCTGTAAGGAGTTAACTATTGCATGAACCCAACCTCCCTTCCCACCACTCACAGCTGTTTGCATGTGAGCTTTGCATTCAGCTTCCTGCAGAGTTATCTGCAGGCTTTAGCTCAGTTCACGGTGATGAGGTCTGCTTAGATGCTGTCCCTTTTCTGTGGCCTGATTCATTTCTCCTAGCTGCTTTCCTCAGCCTGGTGTTCCCTTAAACTCTCATTAGGGCTGGACTTTCTTTTCATGCCAACATAAAATCAAGGACTGAGAAAGAAAAAATAAAGTAGTGAGAGGGAACTAAATTGAGAAACTAGCAGGGCAGGAAGAGAAACTGGCAAGCACAGCAAGGGGTCATGAGAAACAACATGAAACAGGTTTCCTTGAAAGAGTCAGTGGAGCACGATATGCTCCCAGCCACTTTCCTCTTCATCTGGGGCCAGAAGAGAACAATGTCAGGAATGAGGATTTCTGCAGAGGGCACAAAACCCTGCCCCTCTGCAAAAAACAGAACTTTCTCGGATTTTTTTTTTAATTTGCTTTTCCCTTGAGAGTGAGGGTTAGAAAGGGATTTATGCAGAAAMAACACTGTTTTTCTTCCTGGCTAGTGGAAGGGTTTTTGTGCAATCCCAGCATCCCAGGGGCATGGGTAGTATGGGTGCATTGTGCCTTCTCAGACCTGTTTTTGTGAGAGGACAGTGTAACATAAGGTCTCAGGAGGTAGGCCTGTATCTCAGGTATTGTCCTGTCTCACTGGTTCTTGGAGAGCTGAATCATATGGCCCACCTGAGGCTGGTTTCTGTGTGGAYGTTGTGTCACAGCTCCCTGTGTGTGACAGCCATAGGAGGTCCATCAGCCCCCTGCAGCTCATGGTTAATCTCCTTGACACAGTGCTTGGTGCTCATCAGAGGGGAGAGGTTCTCACAGAGAGGGGCATAATTAGAAGGCAGTAGTGCATTTCCTGCTCCTTATGCTCTCTCCCTAAGTTTCTGTGACTGATCACTGTCAGAGCCTGCTGGGACAGAGGGACATGGCCTGACATTGTTTTGGTTTTGCATACTGCTGTRCCATGCCATGCCATGTGGTTCCTGCTCTTGGAAGGGTGCTTCAGTGCCTAACAGGTGCAGAAGCAAAGCTCTTTTGGCTCCAATTCTCTGCCGCACTTTCCTTCCTGACTTGACCTCAAAACATGGCTTCTAAAGCAATTTTTCTCTCAGTAAGATTAGATTGGGAGGGACTTTGTTTTCTTTGCATGACAATTGGCATCCAGCTGAGATTAGTAGACAAGGTCACAGGTCCCTACAGAGAGGCAGTCCAGCCTAACTAAACAAAGTGAAGTCCCATGACAGAGTGGGAAGGTGGTGGGAAATGATGGGATGCTTGAATAGGGCCGTTCAGGTTGAAACCATTTGCTGGTTTGGGAAGGTTGAAACCATTTGGGGTATGGGAAGGGTAGTAAGGCATTTCTGGCTGAGGCAGAGGAGTGACTTGACTTAAACCCAGGGGAGTATGGAGAGGGTTATGGAGAGCAGGAGGAAGGGAGAGTAAGAGAAAAGGGAAAAGAGGGAGAAACCTAAGAAGACCTGGGAGGATGGAATAGCAGCAAAGGGGATTGTGCAGCAGAGTCAGACCGTTAAGTCCCTGACCAGGAAGGGAAGGCACGAAGACCTCCACAAGGTGTACAGTGGGATACTTTAACTTTGCAAACCCCCACAAATAGTGCAAAAAGGACTAGGTGTAAATGAGAATCCTACCCTAAATCTCAGAGGGGCAGCTGACTTTGCCACTATCTGGCAGCAGAGGTAGGCTGTGCTGGGGTCTGGCAAACTCAGCAGTGCTGCCAAACTGAAGGTCCTTCTGTATCAGGTTCCAGATTGGAGAGGGGGAGAAATGCCCAGCTAGTGAGCCCTATGCCCAGCAGAGTGCTTGCTCTACTGCTTTGAAACCACATAGCCACGTGCTAAAGGACTGAGGCACAGGGCATTTGTGAGTGTTTGGAGGAATCTCTTGCCATCCTTCCCTTCACCTGAGGGCCATTTCCCTATAATCTCAGTGGTACCACCAAGGTGGGATACTTCTCTCCTTCCTGCTTCTGCTTCCTAGAAGGCGGTGAGGCTGAGCAGGAGCTTGCAAACAGCATTAGGGGAACATAACAGTCCCCAGAAGCGAATTCTTACAGAGCTCAGAGGGCAGGCAGAGATTTGGAGCAAGGAGCAGGTCAGAACTGGAGGAAGAGATTGTGTTCCCAGGCAGTGATATCCTTGGAGGTGTCTCACTGGGGACAAGCTGACTGTCCCTGATTCTTCCCATTCTACAAGAGCATTTAGGATGGTCACCTCTAGGGACCCGTGGGACCCTCCTATCCATCCTTGCCTTGTATAGGTGAGTTGCAGCAGTTGCTCCCTCAGTCCTGCGTGATATCAGACTGCTCACTCTGGTGTTTTATTTTAATCCCAGTGGGTGCATAGGAATATGAGGTGTAATTAAAGGAATACCAGCTTCTCATCTTAATCTCTTCTTATCTTGGAGAGGTAACTGCATGCAGTGAGACTGTGGCTCTTCCTCCAGCTCTTTCAAAGAAGATTTCTTTTTATCTTGTCAAACACCCTTAAAGGACAAAGAAACAAGAACACTTGCCCGAAGTGCTAAGTATTCTCTTCCAGTTATCTGATGTCCCTTGGTCCTCACCTCTTCTCTCCCCCCACCTCGTTTGACTTCCTGCACAGGGTTGCTTCAAGCCCAGCACCCTGGGGAGCTTTTAAGCATTCAGCAGTAAGGCTTGACATGCAAACAAGACTTCTGACGTGTGTGGCTTTGCTTTGCAAGCATCCCAGGTAGTTCCTAGAGATCACAGTAACTGAGCTGCATCCTTGCTTGTACTGGAARGTGCTTACACATGACTTCCCACTCAGCAAATGTTCTGTCCTGGGGGTGGTGAAAAACAGACTATAAGAAGGCAGTTCCTTCCTTGTGCTGCTCTACATAATACTTTGTTGAAGTATTTAGTGTCTTCCCCCTTAATTACATTGCCCCATCTGCATATAGCGCCCTGTGTCCATGCCTCTGCCTTTTCAATAATAACCTCGTGAGGGAGAGTGCAGACAGACTGTGCTTCTRTAAACCAGAGTCTGGCTGATGTCATGTCTCAGCTCAAGGACTTTCCTTGATCCTTTGGGTAATAACTGTTAATCAGATGCTAAAATACACACCATGTCTAGGTCATGTGCCGGTGGGGCTCACAGTGACAGACTCTGTGTGCCAGGCTACCTTCCCATGAAAAGAGGAACAGACACCATGGAAATTGTGACGTTTCTTGGGTTTTCACATGAGGTGACAACGTCACTGAAGGACAGGAAGTGGTGTTACAAGGGAAAAGCTCAAAAGGAGGGATTTGGAGGAGAGAAATAGTCTGGAGTTGCTGGATGGCATGGAAATAAAAACCAGCTTTTCCTGGTTGACTAGTATTGGGTTACTCCAGAGCAGGATGGAGAGAAAGCAGCTGACATTCAAGCATGCTTAAAGCACTCTAACTTCAAAGCAGTTAATCTTCCCAGCATATGAATGGTCTACAGCTGGGTTACTGGAGGACGCCAGAACTCCAGCTACCCGTTTCTGAGTTTGTACCTCTATGGTTCATTCTCACCTTTGTTGCCATTTTTGTGGAGGGAAGCTTCAACAGGACGGCAACTTGCACKGGGGAATGGCTGTCTCTGAAAGTGTATGTCTCTCTGTATCCAGCTGTGACTGGGAAAGATGTCCCTGGTTGCAGGCATGAGCAGAGGTGTATAGGATCATGCAGACAGAGATCTCAGAAGCCACCACATGGTTTTTAAAGCCCCCTGTCCAGTTCCCACTTACAGAGACTCTGAGGGTAAGCCAGCCATTACTGGGGGTTTGCAGTTGACAGAGTAGCATGTACAGCATGTCTTGTTTGAAGGTTCCTGGCAAGAGCAATGATTTTTAACAGTGAATTTTGTATTATAATAAGAATGCTGTCTCTACTGAGATTCCCTGGGCAGAGGTGAAAGGCATTCAGACAAGGACAGTGCTGCCAGTGTTGCTGCAGAAGTGAAACAGATGGGAAGTTCAGTGTGTCACCTTGAAAACACAGATCATAAGAGCTCTGCTCCTTTTGTCCTTCCAAGCTCCTCTCGTCACTCTGACATCACAGGCAGAAAGCTCTCTGGTGCCCAATTTGGGGAGAGGAGGACCTCAGAAGCATAATGGAAATTTATATTCTCTTTCTTTTGCTCTTTGTATTGGGGAGATAAAGCTCACTCTCCATTCACTCTGCATTTTGTACAGTTTTGTTAACCAGAAGGCACATTTCCATCCCAGCACACCCCGGCACAGACCGGGCTCGGCATTGTCTAACCACGCAGTAAGAAATAGTGCCTGGTCCAGAACAGGGGGTAGGCATCCATGAGCAAGGTGTCTCTATTATCAGTGGGGCAGTGGCAGCACAGAGAGAAGCCTAAYGCTGCCCCACCACTCCTTGAAGTAGTTGGTGTCAGTCAATAGCTTACGCAGTTAATAGAAGTCCTCCCTGCTTGCTGCCCTTTAAGAGTGCTTGCACAAGTCAGGCCTGAAGCCTATGCCTGCACACAGATTGTGGGGACAAAGCTGTAAATCAAGTCTGAAGATTATTTTAAAACAAGACTATTTTATTTACTTACCAGAGTGCAGAGAGCRTCTCTAGATGTTTTGCTGTTACCGAGTATGTGCCTTGGGCCACGGAGCCAGCTCCTTGGAGCTGCCCAGGATTCGTCAGATCTGTTTGCAAGCTTGGAGGGAAGYGAGGGATGTCTGCGGAGGGGAAGCCGTTGCCTATGCAGAGTGTAGGGACAGCAAGTTGCTCAGCACGGTGCTGCTGGAAGGGGGAATGCTTGGGATGATCCTTCTTTTGCAGGAAAATGGGGAGACTAGAGGAGAGGCTTCCTGGCTTACTGTGAGCTGCACAGGGACACCTAGCCAGCTCTTGAAAGAAATACACTCTGCTCCCAAGGCTTTGTCTGATAATCCCACCACAACTGATTTTCCTGAATTGCAGCACCCCCAAAAGGTTTGCCAATAAAACTTGCTTTTTTTGGCCCTGTGGTTAAGTGACAGCGTGGACCCATCAGATACATGTCAGCCCACCTAAAATGCTAGCCACCCTTCCCAGGAGAGCAACCTGTTTGATTGTACCACTGTGAGAGACCTGGCTTGGAGGTGCAAAGGGAAGGGAACTCCATGAATAAGAAAACTCAAAACAATAAAACCTAGAATGAAACTGGCAGGAGTATTAACTTCTCATCCCAGCTGTTATTTAGAATTTTTTGCAAGGTATCTCTCCTGTAAAGGAAAATGGAAGAATCTGTTTCCAGGTGTCTGTCTCCTCCATTTGGAGGTTTTCTTGTTTCTGTTGAATGCACAAGAAGTTGCAGAACACATCCTGAGATCCTTAATTTTTAACCTAATTTAAGAAGACCTCTTCATCTTGTAACCTTGCTTCTCTCTCTGTGGCATTTGTCAGAAAGCTGAGCTCTTAAAGAAAAACAAGAAAAGATCTTGCTGATGAATAGAGAGGAGCCATGCAGTGCTGATTCCTCAGCGCCCCATTAAACTCGCTCTTGAGGGGAGTCAGCTGAATTGCACACGCAAACCTGCTTGGAGGCATTTACAAATTACACATCACRAGGATCTTCTAGCATTGCGGAGCTGCATGCGTTTGGTGTGCAAAGTAACCTGCCAACACACGCTGCTGGTTTCAGGTTGTGTTATGCTAACCCTGTGAATTTAAGGCATTAGTTTGCAGCTGAGTGGCCCTAACCCTCATCTACTACGAACACAGGCTGAAACTTAACCCAGAATAGAGGGGGAAGGCTAGGCTGGAAGTCCTTGCTGTCTCAGGGCATCAGTGTAGGAGCTGGGGTCTGTGTTTGGCATGGGAAGCAGTTGGAGCAATGAAGGTTAGGACAGAGCAGCTAGGGCTGGGATGATGCCAGGAGCAGGGATTGTTGTCCCAGAATGACAACAGTGACCAGCTCCTACCTGTCCTRTGCTGGCTGCAGGCTGATTTCTGAATTCTTTTTTTATTTTATAATGAAAATTTGGGGATTTTGCTTTGAAACAACTTTTCGCAACAAAATTGTAGAACTTCTCATTTGAGCTTTTTTTTTTTTTAATGGAAGGATTTGAAAATGGATTAAAATGTTTTTGTAGGGTTTGCTTATTTTTCCTTCCAAGACAAAATATTCCTGTCAACTTCATATCCCCATATTTCCTCAAATGCTCTTTTATGAGACAGATTGTGTTTCATTGATTGTTTTGAAAATTTACCATTTTCTGGAAAAAAAGTTTCCACCAGTGTCTGTGCTGTTKATATTGGAAAAACGAAGACTGATCAGTGACGTGGAGCAGTGCCAGACAATAAGGGTGACCAAGGACCGTTGGAGACATGCTGATAGGCTGAGTTGGATCTGAGCCCACACGGCTAGCAACAGAGCTGCTGCAGGGCATGCCTTAGCTTTGTATAAATGCATGTGGCAGTATGTCAGATAGGCAGTCTTCAGTATTTGCCTTACTAATAGTTTGCTCTGTTATTTCATGACTGAAGTTTGGTGTAACATTGTTTGCATGTCAACATGTGCATACTATTCCAAATGTGATCCAAATGACATAGCTAACTCCTGGAGCGACACCTTATTTCTTTAGCTCTTTCTGTTGAGAAAGCTAAAAAGCCTTTGCTTTTAGAGACAAGTTAACCGCCTCCATGTGCTGCACAGCAGATGGTGCAGTAATGTTGGAGGTGTATTTTGTAATAACCTTTTTCTACATGGGGATATTGAGGTAAAGAGAAGCCTCTCCCTGTTGCCAGAGAATGAATCAGTGGCAGAGAGAAACTAGGAATGCAGGAGTTCAAGAAAAAGTGYTTCCATAAGTCTAATGGCCAGAAGTCATCCTGCAAAACTTTAGATATTCTGCCAAGGTCAGCCTGGAGTCTTTTTAAGGCCTGTAAGAGTGTGAGGCATCCCCAGAAGATGATTTGCAGTACTTCATGTTGGCAACTCTCTCCAGAAATGCCTACCCCTCCTCATCCTGCCCACAGTCAGGTGCCTCCTAGTTTAATTAGCTCAGTTAGATGCCTACAGCTAAGGTGGATGAATCTGTGATATTCTGATCAATGTTCAGAGGAAGGTTTGAGCACTGATCAGCAGCTGTTTGGTGCAGAGTTGCAGTCATGCAAGGTACTTCAACAGCAATGCAAATGGTGCTTTGGCACCAGATGGGAACAAGCATTCAGGTCTCCAGGAACAATGCAAAACTGGTACGTGTCCAAGTTTGGACCCAAAGCCTGGGTTCAGGTGAAAGGTCCACAGCAAAAAGGGTTTTCTCCTTGGTGCTAGTGTGGATGTGCCCTGAGGCCCCCAGGAGAGGAGTAAGTTGTTTCCTAGCCATCCAGCATAGAGGAATGGATCTCTCCGAAGTGCTGAGGGGATGAGATTTGCAGTGTGAGATTTCTGAAGCAGGATATGTGGAAAGGAAAAAGCATCACCCTAGACTATTTTTGTTGCCATTGGGGAAAGGAGTTTAAGAGCACAGAATCAAATGGGTCAGAGGACTGGCCATCCAGAGAAAGCATGAATTATGAATAGTAATAGCCAGAGATAATTATTGGAGAAATGACTGAAGACCAGAGCAGGTCTGTATAAATCTTGCTTCAGATAATTCTGAATGAAAATACATTTGTAAATACCAACATTTCCCAACASGTTTCCCATTTAGAGGGAAAGGACTCAGCTCAGGTAATAAGTTCTTTCCCCATGAACAGCTGTGCTTATAACAGCCACTGAAATTAGATCAAACCACAAGACAGGGACAATAGCCACACAGACTTTCAAAAAAGCTCGGTGGCTTGTGTGCTACAGTTTTTGCAAAAGTTGACTATGAATGGCATAAGAGGAGCTCTTTAATACTGCTGCCTTCTGAAACTTTGAACTTGACAACAAGTGCTAACTTSGGACATCTGACTCTGAACTCTGCAGAAACTTTAGCATTGGTTATTCGAGACCTGAATGCTGAAATTTACAGCAGGACATTTGACCTGGGCTGCCAGCCCAGAAGTGATATCTCATAGGTTATCCCAATTAGGAGGTGAAACTGATGATGGCATCATATGTGGATTTATCACTGTGTTTTTGCTTGCTTCCTCCTATGCCAGCGGTGTTGCTGGGGAAGAGCAATATAGGTTCATAGCAGCTCAAATAGGATTTTGCAGAGGGATTTTTGAGGGGGGTGGGAGAGGTCAAAAGCTGTGTCATTTTGGCTTTGACATCTGGCAAGGAAAAGAAAATCTTCTCAAGCAGAAGGAAGTCACCCTCCACACCACTGTCTTTTTCTTGGGCTCCCACYACCCTGTTTTGTTCCTGTTGTGCCAGCCCTTCTTTGCACACTTGTGGGCTCTGTCTTGCTGCTTCACAACCTGAGCCATGCCTCCACTGCCCACATGCCCCATCTCCAAACAGCACCCAGTGCAATCTAGAGCATTTGAAAGCTGGAGTGAGCTTTCCTAGCTTCTGAGCGGTGGACATGCTATGCACCTGGCTTTGAAGGCTGCTGTTATTCTAGCTTTCTGCCTCCAAAAGGGAGATCAGTGCTTCCTCATGACTCTTTTAAATCAACTGTGGAGGTGATGCCCTCGCTTTGAACATGCTTTAGCCTGAGGTGTTGCATCTGTCCCCACTCAGTGCTACGTTAGGACCTCATCCTCATCACCTTGGCTCATCCCTGTGTCTGACCAGGATGGAGGGAGTCAGCCACAGAGTGAATCAGCTGCCTGTCAGCAAATGCTCTTTTCTCTTAATCTCATTCCTATGCAAGGGATGTTTTCAGTACCAATCRCTTTCATCACCAGTTGGCTGACACTGGAGCAAGGGCAAGAAAAATGAAGCAGGGAGTCGTGCACTGCCCTGCTCTGCCTCCCCCAGGCAGGACACGCTGTCCAAGAAAGTGCCCTAAGAGCACTGCATCTATTTTAATGGCATGGTTTGAGGAAGTCGGCTCTGAACCAGCAGTGAGGGCAGCAGAGGGAGGACGCGCTGCAGTCATAAGAATTCCACCGACATAAATCAATGAATGGAGGAGGAGAGTGAGAGGGAGAGATGGCAAAGTCGGACACTGTTCACCTCTGCCAACCAGAGAGAAAGGGAAGCAGTGTCTCCATTGTCTTGGGGGCTTAACAGGAAGTCAGAAGAGCTGTCAGGAGCAGGTGACAGCCTTTAGCATGAGCTGGCGGAATTGAATTTGGGGGTCTGGGTTCAGACAGCCACTGAGTGCTGAGCATGCTCCTGCATGGCACTAATTAGCACCTCTGCAGGCAGGTAGAGAAAAAGGCTAAGGAGCAAATTGGCTCACTGCAGCAGCAAGTAGCAGAAGAGTGGGCTAATGATGTGAACCAGTGCCAGCTCAGGCCAGTTGGAAGCAGCCTCCCAGAAGTGCTAGTTATGGGTGGGTTAAGACACCCTGTCTCTCACTAAAATCAAAGATTCTTGTTATGGTGCAAACTCTGTTTTCTGACTGCAACAGGCTCAAGCAAAGTCTGATTGCCCTAAGAAGAGTAGAGCCCATAGCAAGCCCTGTCCTGGTTGGTTTCCTTTCCTAGTCTTCTGCAGTGGGTAACTGCCAAGGAACATTTAATGCCCCAGTTTTTCATATAAATACTAAGGATAATAGTGCCCTGGGCTAGCTGGTCCACTTATGGTCTAATCTGTCCTGGGAAGGACAGATTCTCATCAGCTTTATGCACAATGATACTGTTGCTATTTGTAAAAATTAAGTGTATGGATCACTGCTGGACTGTATCCTAACATGTAATAGAAAGAATGGTCTGCTTGCTTTCCCTGGCGAGCTGGCAAGCAGTCGTCCTTGCCTGTGTTTGAAAGGTGTAGCTGAACTGTTAGGCAAGTGAGGGCAGAACTTAGGATTGGATTCAGCCAGTGCCTATGCTGAATATTCCTCTGTGCCAAGAAGTGTGCTCAACTTGAGCTGTCTGGCAAGAGGAAGCCAAAGTCCTTGTTCATACTATCTTGGCTTTCTGGGCAAGGGTAAGGCCAAACATGCTACAGCTCGGTCTACCAGCCAAAACACAGTGTTTAGCTCTTCTAATATGCACTGCAGAGGTTCTGACCCTTAGCTAGATACACTCCACACACCGGGAAAGGTGTGAGTGGTCACCAACAGCTGCTCCCAAGCATAAGAGTCAAATGTTCTGCTTCTAACTTCAAATCAGTAGCCTCAAAACCAGGAGACAGGGTTCTGCCTTCCCTGAATCCCTCTCAGAAAGACATGTTCTTTCTTATCTTTGACAGGAATACACTATTGATATCTTCTTTGCTCAGACATGGTATGACCGCCGTCTTCGTTTCAACAGCACCCTCAAGGCCCTCACACTGAACACCAACATGGTGAGCCGCATCTGGATCCCAGATACCTTTTTCAGAAACTCCAAGCGGGCTGACTCCCACTGGATAACCACTCCTAATCAACTCCTCCGCATCTGGAATGACGGCAAAGTTCTCTATACACTCAGGTACATGAGCAGGCACTGTAGCTGGCTGCTGAAAAGAGGGAATGAGRAGCAGATTAAAACAGGAGATTTCCAGGTGCCCTGAGACAGAATAGTAGAGATGTAGGTGTCTCATGGTGCTCAGGTTGCCACACATCTGGCACTTCTTGTAAAACAGGCTTCCACTTCCTGAGATGAAGACTCCTGAAAAATCAAAGCATTTTTTCCAAATTGTACCCAGAAAAAAGTTAGAAGTATAAATGGTTTCCCAGACAAAAATCCTTTAAATATTTGTGTTGGTCAGTCCAGCTACTTAATTTTGATAATAAACATTTGGCTTTTGTTTCCATAAATTCCCATTCCCAAAAATGAATTTGACAAGCTCACTAAACAAAAAGCTCATTTGAATGTGAAAATAAGATCTTTTTCCTCACTTTGAAAATATCCAAATGTACATTTTGTTTTGCTGCTGTTTTGAAATGTTTTTGCAGACAGACTGAGCTTTACCAGATTAGTCTCCCTCTTTCAAGGAAGTGAAAATCCCTCCGTTAGTTACATTGTGGTGTTGGAATCAAACTACTTTCACCAGCAAAAAATCTGAGGCTCTGTCTCTCTTTTTCTCTCTCCCAGACTGACTATTGAGGCTGAATGTCTGCTCCAGCTGCAGAATTTCCCAATGGACACTCACTCCTGCCCTCTGGTTTTTTCCAGTTGTGAGTATCCATATCTTAAAAATAGTTTTAGAAGGCAAGTAGTGAAACCTCAGCACAGTAAAACACTCCCCTAGGGACACCATCCTCCTTTTTAGCTACATTTTCACCTAATCTCTATGACCATCTTCCTAGGCCAATATCCACCATGCCCTGGAGCATCCTCCTACTCCTGGACTAGGAAAGAATTCAGAGTACAATTCACAGCATCTGAGTTCCTCGTTAACCTGGACAGCCAGTTGCAAGTGATTATTTCACTGACTTGGTGTCATTCTGACTTACTAACCCTAATGTATCCCTCCAGCTGGCACCAGTCCTGCTTAGCATCTTCCCACAGTCTCCTGCTCTCTGAGGGGCTGGTTTGACTTTCCAGAYCAAGAAAAGTCTAAACCTCAGAGGCACAGGCCTGCTTTCTGTATGCGAGGCCATCAAGAAGGGGAGATATTCACAACTCCCATCTCCATCTCTGTTTATCTGTTCTCATCAGCAGAGAAGGCTGCTGATGCTGGCACATCTCCACTGGTAACTTAGCAGGGATCCTGGTTGCACCAAGAAATTCCCAACCCCATGCAGTGGCTGTAAAACTGGTGTAGTCATCTTCGTACTGGTTTCCGTGCCACTGAAGAAATGCAGCTCACATGGCTTGGAGGTGCTTCAGAGGAAGGCAGTGTGCTGAAGAGATAATGTCCACTAGTCTCCTGCCATCCCTCATTCTTTGCTAATTAACAGTACATGCCATACACGCTCAATAATTAGAAGCACAGTTTTAGTTAGCTGCCAAACTCTTTCCTTCCCTCCTCTGAGGGGCTGTCTGGTAGGTGTAAAAGTCCCTGCTTCACACTAGGCTTGTATCTTTGCCAAGAAAGCAGAGCCAGGAGAAGCCACACTCCCTCCTGCAGGAGCCAGGTCTCCTCCTCTGTGGGAATGCACCCTTTCTTCTCCATAGATCAGCTCTCAGGGTGATGGACAGAGATTTGCAGGGCAGCTGTGACCATGCTAACCTCCACACCAATGGCTTTGCATTCCTGGTGTACCCACTTCTAGGAAGGGAAGCATGAGGAGAGGCAAAGGCTCCTCACTGCCCTGCTATCAGCACTCCACTCCTCACAGAGCGTTGGTCCTATGCCTGGCAAAAAATGCATAGAAATGAAGTATCCTGAAAAGAAGGGCAGAGGAGAGCTGAAATGCATAAGGACTTCGGGCTGGGGGAATCCTGTTATACAAATCTAAGTCTCCTTCCCACTATCCCTGTGGTTAGAAAGGCTCTATTTCTGGCATTGCTTTTCCCATCCCTTGGGCTCAAAAGCTGCCCACAAAGGGAGATCAGGTCCCTATTCCTATTGCATGGGGAGTATGCGTAGGGAAATCTAACCAAGGGACATCAAAAATACCTTCCTGAAAGTTTCAGATGTGTTTACAAAGCATCTACAGTAAGATGCCAAAGCTGTTGCAATCAGGGCAGGGGACAGGGTAGAGGCACATCATGTACTCTCCCTATATGTCACTGCCTCTTTTCCAGATGGCTACCCACGTGAAGAGATTGTCTATCGCTGGAGGCGCTATTCCATTGAGGTCTCTGACCAGCGCACGTGGAGGCTTTACCAATTCGACTTCACAGGGCTGAGAAACACCTCAGAAGTCCTCAGGACTGGGGCAGGTGAGGCAGAGAGCCAGCTCATGGAAATACCAGCATGTCTGATACTTTATGAGAGACAAAGGAGTTATCAGGCAGTTCCATGATGGTGGGGAAGGGAGGCCGCAACAGTACAGAGCTAAGGGGAGTTAGACCTGATGTGAAGAACCTAAGACTGAGAAAATRGGCCTTTGCTAGAGGGAGCAGAGATAATGGAGATGAAGGACGAGGAGAAGCAGAGTATGGGGCGGGTCAGAACTGCTAACAACTGTGGACTRTGGGGGGATAATTGCGAATTAAGCTGTCCCTAATCAAAGGGTTCCAGAGGGAGAGGAGATGGAGCTCRGATGCCCTCTTTCTGAACCACTGGCTGGCTGAAGTTATTCATTCTTATTTCAGTAAYTGCTTRCAAGCACCATCTTAACTCTAGAGCTGTTGGGTTGCTTTTGKTCAATACTTACTRTGAGCATCTGAAAAAGAAGAACCTCAGCTGTAAGTTGTCAAAGAGCAATGAGGATATGCAGTACCACATGGCCTTTTTCAGGGATAGAAACAGAGGCTCAGCAAAAGTTATTGAAGGACGTGTTTGTTGTAGCTCAGGTAGTTAGTTGGCAAGCCAGTCAGTGAGCCAAGTAGCCTGTTACAGCTAATTAAACTTTCTATAGAACAAGAACCCCTACAGCAATCAGTTGAAGATGGATATTCTCTTTATGTCTTGAGTTCTTCCCTGAAACTTTCCCAGATGTGTGCTTTTCAGTGTGCTCAGCCACACAGCCAGCCAAGCAGCCAGCCAGCTAGCCAGTGAGACAACCACAAAGCCAACCCTCAAACTAGCCACAAATTCAGCAAGTCAGGCAGCCACAGAGCCAATAAGGCAGCAGGGTAGCCACAAAGCCAGTCAGCTACAAAAACAGCAAGCCAGCCACGGTGCCAGCAAGTCACAAAGGCTATTCAGTTAGCCACACAGCTGTCTACGAAGCTAACCAGCTGGGCAATCACAAAGCTAGCCAGAAAATCAGCCAGCCATGCACTTCAAACAAGGAAACCTCAACAGAAACATTCCAAATTCTCAAACTTCACTGATTTCTGTGTTTTCTAGGAAGCCACATTATGATTCCAATGTTTCTCCTGCTCTTTCCTAGGGGAGTACATGGTGATGACAGTTTCTTTTGACCTGAGTAGACGTATGGGTTATTTTGCCATTCAAACCTACATTCCCTGCATCCTGACCGTTGTTCTCTCCTGGGTTTCCTTTTGGATCAAGAGAGATTCTACACCAGCCAGGACATCTCTGGGTAAGAGGCAGGTTGTTSCATATCTGTTTCTTGTTGAACTCGGCAAGAGTAACAGGCTGACAGTGTTAAAAGAATGAAAGATCCTAAAGCACTTCACCATTTTTTGATGCCACTCAGCTTTCTGGAAGATATTGCACTCCTCCATCTTCCTGTTTGCGACATTCTCTCCTCAAGATCCAAYTGAGTGCCTGGCTGGGCTTGTCTGGATCACTGGGCTATTTCAGGCTGGCACAAGATTTGTGCATCTTGATCTAAGACCCTTGTGACAGCTTCTTCCAGATTGACCATGTAGTATTCTCACACCCTGAAGAGAAGAGGGAAGGGGCATGCCGTGGCATTGCAATACTGTCCAAAGTTCTCCTGCCGCAGGTATATGTTCTACATTTCCTCATGACTTCTCAAGGGCTAGGGTAGGTCCAGCAACATGAAGGTTTTTSAGTCAATGAGCAAAGTTGCTCAGCTGTATTGCAGAGTCCCAAGTACTGGCAGAAGGTGGAAGCCCAGCAGGTACAAGTTTTCTTTGTCACTCACATCACAGTGGGAATCCAGGATGTGGCAACAGCCCCACTTATTGCTGAGTAATTTGGAGTGGCTCTTCAAAGCAGTATAAAGCTCATGTTGATCAAATCCTTCTCTTTTAGGAGCTAGAGAGTTCTTCACCAGTTTTAACACACTTTGTCTGTATCTGTATTTTGCATCAAGCTCTGCTTCCCAGTGCTGTCTCAGCCCTCCTTAATTGGAGATAGTGTTGCCAGCCCTGCAAGCCTCTGCCAGGAGAGAGGGGAGCAGCAAAGGGCTGTTAGCATCAGGCAGGGCTAATCTGAGCTCCTCTGTTCTAACCATCTCTCCCCACCTTGCTTGCAAAATCAATTTCTTTGGTGCCCCCAGAGAAAGCAGCAGGAGGAGAAACTGAGTTTCATTTCTGATGGAAGTGAGGGTATGCCATAGTCTGTGACTGCAGAAGGAATAAACAGCAAAGGGCAAAATGTTCTAYGCAGCTGACACTGCTTTGGTGGCTGTCTTAAAAAGCACAGGCAGGTTACCCCAGGAGAGGGGCGCTCTCTGTGGGAAGGGATCTCAGCATGTCAAGAATAGTATTTTCTCTTGACAGCCCCTATTGTACTTCATACAAATGACCCACATTACATTTTAAATCCATCAGGCTACATTAGGGAGATGTAAACCCTGCCAGTTCCATCAGCATTTCAAATAYATAGGAAGTCATATCACAGCTGCTAATGCAAATACAGCAGGAAAATATGAAAATCTCTGTGCTCCCACCCAGGGCCATTGTGGTRAGCGCAGGAGAGGGTAACATGCAGGCATATTTAGATCAGTGATAGAGAAGGAGGAGCAGGAAGAGTTCCTGCATATTCTCCACATCCTAAAAGCAATGGATGAGATCATGATACTCTTAGAGCTGACCTTTGTTGGCTCCTGATACTTGATCTCTGGAAACAGGTCTGTGAGCATTACTACTGTTTCAAAAGCTATTCCAAGCCCCATTCAAGTCAAAAGCAATTCCTTACCATTTCTGCCCATTCAATGAGCTTTGCATTGGGCTAAATTCATCCAGGGAACAAACGCTCAAAGACAAAGGGAGGACACAAACCGGGCCCTTTGCATTCTGGGCCGTGGTTCATATCAGCCAGAAATAGCAGTGCTATGATGTCTGTGATACTGTCATACTTGTTGCTGGCTCAGTTGGACATCACTCACCGAGTCCTAACTCATCCATTGATTGTCCAAAGCCATCTGTCCACTGTTATAGCCCATCTTAGCATGTCCTTCCCTTAAATTCTCCTCTCATCATCCAAGCAGCTGTTCCTCTTGTGCAGCCTTAAACAGGGGCTGAGTTTTCCATTCCTTTAGTAGCCCACATTGATGACYTATGTGACCTGATTTCAAATAGATCTTATTCCATGGAATTGTCACAGGCACTGCAGGACCAGAGTCTGGCTGAGTAGAGTGAAAAGGGGAGCAGGCCACCAGAGGCATTTCTCTCCCATAGATACTTTTTGAGCCATTAAAAACATCGCAAGAACATCAGCCCAGGGAATAATGAAGCAATTATCTGATGTGTTGTACCAGGATCCTTTTTTTTTTTTTTTTTCCTTCAAATCCCTCACACACAGCCATGCACCCAGAAGGGCAATGGGATTCAGGAACRGACCATTTTAGCCCCAAGGCTACAGCTCATGGACCCATCTGGGAGCCCATGTGTTTCATTTTGCTGTACCAGCAAGAAGCTGTGGGACAGCTATACAGCTATGCTGCCCTTTGTGGTGTTCAACTGCTCCCCAATGAGTGCTGCACAGATCCTTTTCCTACAGTCTGCTCCCTCATACCTTCCTTTCAGTGGAGGGGGACACTCCCCCTAAACCCCAGACTGTCCAGGCAGGCCCTTCAGAAAGGAAAAATGTGGATGTTTTGGCAACTCAGAGCATGCAGAAGATAGAAATGCTCCTCTTCATTACCTGAACCAGCTCTTTTCCCTCTTAGGTATCACCACTGTGCTAACAATGACCACCCTGAGCACCATCTCCCGCAAGCACCTTCCCCGTGTTTCCTACATCACAGCAATGGACCTCTTTGTCTCTGTGTGCTTCATCTTCGTCTTCGCAGCTCTCATGGAGTATGCCACACTCAACTACCTGGTGGGAAACAAGAAACCTCTGGAGCACAACAGCAGGAAAACCAGGCTGGTATGTCTAAGGGGCCAGAAGAGGTGGATATGCTGTTAGAATCCCAAGCCATTTGGGAATACCCTTCCTGCGCTTACACTGGAAACTGCTGAAGTTATTTCGTTGCTTAACACATCAATCCTATGTACATGAGGCCCTCACACCTTGCTYTGTGCCGGGTCAGAGCACCTGAAAGGTGAGACACAACCAGAAAAAGCCACTGAGACTCCCTTACAACAAGGGCATCCCCCTGTCAGAGCCAGGCACCCTGCCTCTCTTCGCAGTCACTGGAGAGCTTGCAGAACAGTTTAGGGTGACCCATGACCAAAYGCAAACATCTACTTTAAGATGAGGCAATACACACCGAGGCTTTCCAAGTCATACTGATTTGATCTACATGGCCTCTGGARGCATCTTAGATAGCAGAGATCCAGAAAACCTAGTGTCTTTTGTGGYTGATCCATAAGACCTGCTGAGTGTGGTAATAGTAAACTCAAGGGGCCTTTATGCCATTGAGATCTGTTCAAGTTCATGGCAGGTACTCCTCACACATCAGTTGAAACAGGGCTCTGAATTGAGCCCAGACTGAAAACCAAAAGGCCAAATCTCTTCCTCGCCAGCCTCATTTCCCAGCATGGGTGGAGAGAGCTCTTCCATAAAACTGATGATATACCTCATCTCCTGGAGCAAGAGGTTATGAGTCACAGCCTTGTCCCAGCTTTCCTCCTGGGCTGCATGCTGTGTTTCCAGGGACAGCTGAGCTCCAGCTGAAACCAAAGAGCCCTAATTTGCTGCACTGAATATTAGTGGTAAAGATGGAGAATCAGAGCATTTAGATCTTCCTGTCTAAAGCTGTGCCATAGGCTGCCAGCAAAGTAACTTGTAGTCATGCAGGGAGCTGCCAGTCCCTGCAATATGCCAAGGTGGTGATTTAAAACCAGGTACAGGGGATAATCAGTCATCCTTCTCCATTGAGTTGTGTGCAAGCTATGAACTGCCTAATTGCTAGTTGCATAAGTTTTTGAACACTTTCTCTTGTGTTTTCTTTCCCTATAATCTATTTCTCCCTCCTTGTTACAGCCATCTGCTGGTGTCCARGTGATGCCATCTTTCACCACCATTAACATCAACAACATCATGCACTGGCCACCAGAGGTAGAGGAAGATGAGGATGAAGACCCTGGCTCCCCATGCCTGGAAGGGAAGGAATGTGAGAGATTCTTCTGCTGCATTGAGGACTGTCAGACAGGGATGTGGCGGGAGGGGAGGGTCCGCATTCATATCTCCCGCCTGGACTCTTACTCCCGCGTGTTCTTTCCCACTGCCTTCCTGCTCTTCAACATTGTCTACTGGATTGCCTATCTGTATCTCTAGCTGTTCTTTGTCCTCAACTGGAATGGACTGGAGGCCAGCAAACTGGGCTCTTCAAGGAGCGTAAGAAATACYGTCTCTTCCTGTTGTAGTCAGTCATCAGTCTGAACAATCCAATTTGGTGGTTCCTTCTTCCTGATCTCATCTCTTCTGAGAAGAAGCAGACAGCTTTTTTTTTAGTTCTCAAACCTGTCTCTTCAGAGAATCTTTCCTTCCTATACAACCCTTTCTCCAACACTACCAGCATCTGATTCCTTCTAAGATGGCCCAGAAAAGTCCTATTCCTATCAAAAAGTTAGGGAWTTTATCAAGAACAAAAACCTGAATGTGCTTCATTTTTTCCATCCAATCTTGCTCCAAAATTCCATGGAAAGTGATAGCAAATTGAATTTTATGCATAGTTTTTAAGTCTGCAGAGGAAATAAAACAGATTTTATAACTTCTATACCACCTCTACCGAGGCTTTGTGGGRGTGCTAGAGATATGGGAAGGTCAGAAGAGAGGGGCCAAAGAGGCCTTCCTTCTGCCAGGAGCTAGGATTGGCCAACATACTTTGAACCTGCCCAGAAAGCTGGTTGTGGGTATCCTGTAGGATRTCTGGGAAGCATTTCTCATGGATTACTCTGCTTGTTGCACAACATGGTGCCTAAGGCATCTACCCATTGAGCCTTTGCTGATCCTCATCAGATGACAAAAAGCACTTCATGACTCTAAATGGCTGCTATCTTACCAGGACAGGATTTCTAAGGGCCATTGGTGGCATCCTGCCATGTGGTCAGGACTTTGACCAGAGTATGCAGCTTAACTTTGGGCGTAGCCAAAATGAGGAGAAAGCTCTTATGCTACAAAGACCAGAAGGTGTCTCATATGCCTGTTGTGAGGTAGCTGTCTTCAGCCTGTCTCAGATGAGCCAGTGCTCTCCTTCACAAGGACAAGTGTTAAAATCCTCAGATTTGTGCAYGGTAGTAAGTGCTAACCTGAAAAATGGGTACTAGGGAAAGGAATACTAGCAACTACCCCAGCACCWACCAGTGGTAGGGAAGAGTTCCTGCAGCTGAGATGTGTTTCCTTACTTTCTTCTTTTAATATTTACATTAAAAAACAGACTTCACTAAAACTGTATGCCTTGTCCCACTTGCCACAAATCTATGCCCCTTTTCTTCCCAGAATCCRGAAGGGGAACAAGCCAAGCATGGCATTCGCCATCTGCCCTCCTTGGTAGCTCTCAGGAAGCTCAAACAGAGATGGTTCCGAGTGTTCTTGCTCTCCTGCCAGGTCTCTGTCAGCTGTGACAGGAACCATTGAYGCCTAAAACAAAATGGGCTAGAGAAAAGTGAAATACAGTCTGAGTTGGGAAGAAACTGCGTAATATAGAAGGGGAAGCTCAGGCCCAAGGTTCATAAGGTATAAATCAGCTGCTTCACCAATTACACTAACTGCTGATTTGGCCCACAGCAGGAGCGATCATGAAAAGCAGTGTAGTATGAATATTTACTTACTGCCTAAATTAAAATCAAAAAATCTTTTTATAAACAGCATGTTTTAGAAACAATTGTTACTTGAAAGGCTTGTCACGAGAAGAAAGCTGGCATGGCTGCAGAGAAAAAGTTAGGAATGGCTGGCTAACAGGGCCAGGCTGTTTTATATATTCTTAGACAGCAATTTGATCTGGTTTAAAGATGGATTTTGACACTTAAATCTGATCTGAGTAATGAAGTGTCATGTTTAATTCATTCATAAATACAGCTCTACCTTAGTTCCAAAGGAAGAGCTAAAGTGCCTAATTAAGTACACAGTAGTACAACACTCTGCTAAGTACAACCTAATGGGGTCAGATCAGCATAGCTCTGGAAGGGCAAATTGTGCCTGTCTAACCTGTTACAGTTCTTTTAAAATACCAAGTAAGAGATAAAGGTTACTCAGAAGCATAATTTGCTCAGCTACTCCAACAGCTTTTGAAAGGATGGAAAGAAATTATGACATGTGGTTCTAACTGAGGAAATTGATTTAGTAAAAGAATTATTAAGGAGGTTCTAATTAGAGAAAATTAATTGAGGAGAGGGGGAAAAAAGAATTGTTAAGAAGGCTCTAATTAGAGGAAATTAATGTTTTAGAGAGAGATACACAGAGAGGGAGAAGTATAAGAAAAGAATCAAAACAACTTCCAGACGAGGAGAGCTGCTGGGTGACGGTRCTGACGCCCAGCCAAGCGGGATGATGTTCTGCTTCTGATAGCAAAGCACTCTTAGATGTAGCAATAGAAAAACCTTCTATGACTCAACTGTATGCTGACAGGGAACTGGATTAGACAGAGATCTGTGATCTCTGTTGGGAGCCAAAAGGAAAGAGCATCCTAGATTAAAACTGGTTCACGTGACACTGAGTGAAGCGTGTCTTCATATGTCAGAAGGCAGCTGCTGCTGTGTGTGTAGGAGGGGGCACCCTGGTGGCAAACCAGGGCCCATGCCAAGTGTGTTCATAAACAGTATGATGGTATAAAAGGTGTGCAGGCAATGTAGGCTGTGGTAAACACAGGAAGCAAAATCTGGAATGGAGCTTCTGAGAAAGGGCTGGTAGATGGAAGAAAATCAATGTATACGTGCAAGAAGAGTCCAAGCTTCTCCAATTCATAGGCCTCAGAGCACTTGGGATCTTGGATGAATGCAGCTGATCATCGTGGACATCAAAGTAAAGACATCAGCACTGTAAGCAGCAGTATGTTGAATTTAGATCTTTTAAAGAGTGATCCAGGAGAGCAGCAAGTTATACAGGAGACCTAAAAAGATGATAGGAACTCTGGCAAAGTAGACTTGAAAGATTATAAATCTTCAGCAAAAAAAGATAAAAACTAACATACACCTGGGTAATTTAACTGATGATGGAAGACTTGAGAGTGACTTGACAGAAGAAAATAGTCTAGCGTGGGATGGAGCACAAGCAGCTGATTGCTAAAGCTGGGGAAGGAGTCGGGGGGGGGGTCTTTTTGGCTTGGGGAAATCTGTGCCCATCACAAATAGCTCAATGAAGGTATGCACAAATTCAGTCATGTTTTTAAGTTTCTACAGTATGTAAGAAAAGAAAAGAAAAGAAAAGAAAAGAAAAGAAAAGAAAAGAAAAGAAAAGAAAAGAAAAGAAAAGAAAAGAAAAGAGGAAAGAAGGGAAGGGAAGGGAAAAGGGAAGGGAAAAGGGAAGGGAAAAGGGAAGGGAAAAGGAAAGGAAAAGGAAAGGGAAGGGAAGGGAAAGGAAAAGGAAAGGAAAGAAATCCACCATTTTCTGGAATTACTTTGCAAAGCTCAATTTTCCCGAAAAGAGGTTTCCCCTCTACAGGCAGGGATCCCAGAGCACAGAGACATTCAGCAGCTGTGTGCTGTTCTGGCAAGCAAGGCGCTAGGAGCCCAACCCCACGGCTCCTGCCCGGGATGGGTAAACCACCCACCTTTCCCTGCATGCTGTGATTTCTGCCATCGCCCCAGCATGGGTTACGGCATTGCAGTGGCTTTCAGACCAGGACAGCTGCTGCCTTTTTACCGCTGTCCGACTAGGTTGCTCCAGGGAACACAGCCCTAAAACAGCAGGCTAATGATTGAACTGGAAGCAACAATATTGACATTTATGTTTTATGGCTTTTTTTTACAAGATGAAGTCACAAAAATGTTGGTTTCTCATGTCTTTGTCTCATCCTGTTCCTAACCTTCCCTTCCAAATGATGCCATGTAAGGGACTGTTTTTAGACTGTAAGCTCATCGGGGCAGGCACACTCTTACTGTGTGTGTGTTTGTGTCGGGCCTAGCACACTAAGGCTTGATCCTTAGCTGAGCCTTCTGGATGCTGCTTATTATAGATAATAAACAACAGTATGGACTGYCTGGCTCCAAGAATGCTGGCTATCCACTCCATGTATGCAGGCTAAAAATTGTGTGTGTCCCCCCACACACACACGCTGTCATTACTGAAGCTGGGCGATATCTTCATTTCCCCAGAGAAAAAGTTATGGTTGGAAAATATAATTTCCTCAACATACTAATATTTCCCAAGGGGAAAAATATTGGTGTGATATTTTTGGAGTCAAGGGAGATTTTTCTTTTATTTCTTTTTCTGTAAAAAAAGAAAGACAAAAGTTGTCTCAGAAGCGGTCTCTGCCACTCCAAATCAGTGTTTCAAAAGCGAGCGAAGCCTGAGGAGCTGCTGCGAGCCCAGCCCCGGCCCGCGCAGCGCGGCAGGGTGCGCAGCGCCTTTCCTCTCACGCCTTCAGCGACAGGGCTCGCCGGTCGTGCCGGACGCGCTGGGGACGTAACTGGCCTCCCCGGTCCGCCAGCCTGGCAGCCCCCGCCCTCCCCGCCGTGCCGCACTGCCGGCCGCTCCCCCGCACCCCTCAAAGCAGCCGAGTTACTGAGGGAGCACAAAAGGGAGCGCTGAGGCTAAATAAAAAGGTATTTCCCCCCCCCCCAGCCCCACAC